>NC_139022.1:81806488-82204648 GCF_964662115.1 Mustela nivalis | reverse complement strand
ATCCTTGGTAGCCGGCTCTACCTGAAAGATGGTGGCGCACACCAGGCCACCTACCGTACTTCAACTCTGATCCGGAAAATCTTTCCTGCGCCGGGGTTCCCGGGTGCCCCGTGTCTTTTCCGTGCCATTTCTTGCGGCAGCAACATGCCCTGGGCGAGAAAGGGCCCTGGGCCATGGAGAGCACGGCGGTCCCCAGGGCTGCCCTACCACGGCCAATTCTCACGAGCATCTGCCCAAACCAATCCTGGTTTGGGCAGAACGCTCGTGAGAATTGGCCGGAAAACCCCCGGCGAAGTCATTCGGGCGACGCACGACAGCTGGGGGGCCCCCCCCCCGGGGCCTTGAAGGGCATTGTGAGTGCCCGCACCCGATCGCCGCCAGGAGGCACTCCACAAATGGATTGCAGCGAGGACAACGACCGTGGATCCTCGGCCTGCAGGGGTCCCATCCCTGGCGCTCTACCATGGGGCCAGGCCCATCACGAAGTCCGGTCTGGAACGCTCGCCTGCTTCCCCAACCTTCAGCTTCTGGGGTCCTGTCCCTCATGGCCTCCATATCGGAAACCCTTAGTCCCACACCCACGCATCTCCTAACCACGCAGTCTCCATCGGCGCCTCCTGGTGCTTCGGACAACGCTCAGAGTGAGATAAACATGTATGACCAAAATGAGGTCATCCCCATCCTTGGTTGCCGGCTCTACCTGAAAGATGGTGGCGCACACCAGGCCACCACCCGTCCTTCAACTCTGCTTTGGGAACGCTCCACTGCGCCGGCGTGTCCGGGTGCACCGTGTCTTTTACGTGCCATTTCTTAGCGGCAGCAACATGCCCTGGGCGAGAAAGGGCCCTGGGCCATGGAGAGCAGGGCGGTCCGCAGGGCCGCCCTACGCCGGCCAATTCTCACGAGCGTTCTGCCCAAACCAATCCTGGTTTGGGCAGAACGCTCGTGAGAATTGGCCGGAAAACGCCCGGCGAAATCAATCGGGCGCCGCACGTCAGTTGGGCGCACCCCCCCCCTTGGCCTTGAAGGGCATTGTGAGTGCCCGCACCCGATTGCCGCCAGGAGGCACTCCACAAATGGATTGCAGCGAGGACAACGCCCGTGGATCCTCGGCCTGCAGGGGTCCCATACCTGGCGCTCTACCGTGGGGTCAGGCCCATCACGATGTCCGGTCTGGAATGCTCGCCTGCATCCCCAACCTTCTGCCTCCGGGGTACTATCACTCATGGCCTCCATATCGGAAACCCTTAGTCCCGCACCCACGCATCTCCCAACCACGCAGTTTCTATCGGCGCCACCTGGTGCTTCGGACAACGCTCAGAGTGAGATAAACCTGTATGACCAAAATGAGGTCATCCCCATTCTGGCCGCCCCATCTACCCGAAAGACGTAGGCAAACACCAGGCCACCTACCGTCCTTCAACTCTGATCCGGAAAAGCTTTCCTGCGCCGGGGTTCCCGGGTGCCCCGTGTCTTTTCCGTGCCATTTCTTGCGGCAGCAACATGCCCTGGGCGAGAAAGGGCCCTGGGTCATGGAGAGCACGGCGGTCCCCAGGGCTGCCCTACCACGGCCAATTCTCACGAGCGTTCTGCCCAAACCAATCCTGGTTTGGGCAGAACGCTCGTGAGAATTGGCCGGAAAACCCCCGGCGAAGTCATTCGGGCGACGCACGTCAGCTGGGCGGCCCCCCCCGGGGCCTTGAAGGGCATTGTGAGTGCCCGCACCCGATCGCCACCAGGAGGCACTCCACAAATGGATTGCAGCGAGGACAACGCCCGTGGATCCTCGGCCTGCAGGGGTCCCATCCCTGGCGCTCTACCATGGGGCCAGGCCCATCACGAAGTCCGGTCTGGAACGCTCGCCTGCTTCCCCAACTTTCTGCCTCCGGGGTACTGTCCCTCATGGCCTCCATATCGGAAACCCTTAGTCCCGCACCCACGCATCTCCCAACCACGCAGTCTCTATCGGCGCCACCTGGTGCTTCGGACAACGCTCAGAGTGAGATAAAACTGTATGACCAAAATGAGGTCATCCCCATTCTTGGCCGCCCCATCTACCCGAAAGAAGTAGGCACACACCAGGCCACCTACCGTCCTTCAACTCTGATCCGGAAAAGCTTTCCTGCGCCGGGGATCCCGGGTGCCCCGTGTCTTTTCCGTGCCATTTCTTGGCGGCAGCAACATGCCCTGGGCGAGAAAGTGCCCTGGGCCATGGAGAGCAGGGCGGTCCGCAGGGCTGCCCTACGCCGGCCAATTCTCACGAGCGTTCTGCCCAAACCAATCCTGGTTTGGGCAGAACGCTCGTGAGAATTGGCCGGAAAACGCCCGGCGAAGTCATTCGGGCGCCGCACTTGTGCTGGGCCGCCCCCCACCGGGGCCTTGAGGGCATTGTGAGTGTCCGCACCCGATCGCCGCCAACAGGCACTCCACAAGATGGAATGCAGCAAGGACAACGCCCGTGGATCCTCGACCTGCGGGGGTCTCATCCCTGGCGCTCGACCATGGGGCCTGGCCCATCACGAAGTCCGACCTGGAACGCTCGCCTGCTTCCCCAACCTTCAGCTTCTGGGATCCTGTCCCTCATGGCCTCCATATCGGAAACCCTTAGTCCCACACCCACGCATCTCCTAACCACGCAGTCTCCATCGGCGCCTCCTGGTGCTTCGGACAACGCTCAGAGTGAGATAAACATGTATGACCAAAATGAGGTCATCCCCATCCTTGGTTGCCGGCTCTACCTGAAAGATGGTGGCGCACACCAGGCCACCACCCGTCCTTCAACTCTGCTTTGGGAACGCTCCACTGCGCGGGCGTGTCGGGGTGCACCGTGTCTTTTCCGTGCCATTTCTTAGCGGCAGCAACATGCCTTCGGCGAGAAAGGGCCCTGGGCCATGGAGAGCAGGGCGGTCGGCAGGGCCGCCCTACGCCGGCCAATCCTGGTTTGGGCAGAACGATCGTGAGAATTGGCCGGAAAACGCCCGGCGAAGTCATTCGGGCGCCACACGTCTGCTGGGCGGCCCCCCCCCGGGGCCTTGAAGGGCATTGTGAGTGCCCGCACCCGATCGCCACCAGGAGGCACTCAACAAATGGATTGCAGCGAGGACAACGCCCGTGGATCCTCGGCCTGCAGGGGTCCCATCCCTGGCGCTCTACCATGGGGCCAGGCCCATCACGAAGTCCGGTCTGGAACGCTCGCCTGCTTCCCCAACTTTCTGCCTCCGGGGTACTGTCCCTCATGGCCTCCATATCGGAAACCCTTAGTCCCGCACCCACGCATCTCCCAACCACGCAGTCTCTATCGGCGCCACCTGGTGCTTCGGACAACGCTCAGAGTGAGATAAACCTGTATGACCAAAATGAGGTCATCCCCATTCTTGGCCGCCCCATCTACCCGAAAGACGTAGGCACACACCAGGCCACCTACCGTACTTCAACTCTGATCCGGAAAAGCTTTCCTGCCCCGGGGATCCCGGGTGCCCCGTGTCTTTTCCGTGCCATTTCTTGGCGGCAGCAACATGCCCTGGGCGAGAAAGGGCCCTGGGCCATGGAGAGCAGGGCGGTCCGCAGGGCTGCCCTACGCCGGCCAATTCTCACGAGCGTTCTGCCCAAACCAGGATTGGTTTGGGCAGAACGCTCGTGAGAATTGGCCGGAAACGCCCGGCGAAGTCATTCGGGCGCCGCACGTGTGCTGGGCCGCCCCCCACCGGGGCCTTGAGGGCATTGTGAGTGTCCGCACCCGATCGCCGCCAACAGGCACTCCACAAGATCGAATGCAGCAAGGACAACGCCCGTGGATCCTCGAACTGCGGGGTTCCCATCCCTGGCGCTCTACCATGGGGCCAGGCCCATCACGAAGTCCGGTCTGGAACGCTCGCCTGCTTCCCCAACCTTCTGCCTCCGGGGTACTATCCCTCATGGCCTCCATATCTAAAACCCTTAGTCCCGCACCCACGCATCTCCCAACCACGCAGTCTCTATCGGCGCCACCTGGTGCTTCGGACAACGCTCAGAGTGAGATAAAACTGTATGACCAAAATGAGGTCATCCCCATTCTTGGCCGCCCCATCTACCCGAAAGACGTAGGCACACACCAGGCCACCTACCGTCCTTCAACTCTGATCCGGAAAAGCTTTCCTGCGCCGGGGATCCCGGGTGCCCCGTGTCTTTTCCGTGCCATTTCTTGGCGGCAGCAACATGCCCTGGGCGAGAAAGGGCCCTGGGCCATGGACAGCAGGGCGGAACGCAGGGCTGCCCTACGCCGGCCAATTCTCACGAGCGTTCTGCCCAAACCAATCCTGGTTTGGGCAGAACGCTCGTGAGAATTGGCCGGAAAACGCCCGGCGAAGTCATTCGGGCGCCGCACGTGTGCTGGGCCGCCCCCCACCGGGGCCTTGAGGGCATTGTGAGTGTCCGCACCCGATCGCCGCCAACAGGCACTCCACAAGAGCGAATGCAGCAAGGACAACGCCCGTGGATCCTCGACCTGCGGGGGTCCCATCCCTGGCGCTCTACCATGGGGCCAGGCCCATCACGAAGTCCGACCTGGAACGCTCGCCTGCTTCCCCAACCTTCAGCTTCTGGGGTCCTGTCCCTCATGGCCTCCATATCGGAAACCCTTAGTCCCACACCCACGCATCTCCTAACCACGCAGTCTCCATCGGCGCCTCCTGGTGCTTCGGACAACGCTCAGAGTGAGATAAACATGTATGACCAAAATGAGGTCATCCCCATCCTTGGTTGCCGGCTCTACCTGAAAGATGGTGGCGCACACCAGGCCACCACCCGTCCTTCAACTCTGCTTTGGGAACGCTCCACTGCGCCGGCGTGTCCGGGTGCACCGTGTCTTTTACGTGCCATTTCTTAGCGGCAGCAACATGCCCTGGGCGAGAAAGGGCCCTGGGCCATGGAGAGCAGGGCGGTCCGCAGGGCCGCCCTACGCCGGCCAATTCTCACGAGCGTTCTGCCCAAACCAATCCTGGTTTGGGCAGAACGCTCGTGAGAATTGGCCGGAAAACGCCCGGCGAAGTCATTCGGGCGCCACACGTCAGCTGGGCGGCCCCCCCCCGGGGCCTTGAAGGGCATTGTGAGTCCCCGCACCCGATAGCCGCCAGGAGGCACTCCACAAATGGATTGCAGCGAGGACAACGCCCGTGGATCCACGGCCTGCAGGGGTCCCATCCCTGGCGCTCTACCATGGGGCCAGGCCCATCACGAAGTCCGGTCTGGAACGCTCGCCTGCTTCCCCAACTTTCTGCCTCCGGGGTACTGTCCCTCATGGCCTCCATATCGGAAACCCTTAGTCCCGCACCCACGTTCTCCCAACCACGCAGTCTCTATCGGCGCCACCTGGTGCTTCGGACAACGCTCAGAGTGAGATAAACCTGTATGACCAAAATGAGGTCATCGCCATTCTTGGCCGCCCCATCTACCCGAAAGACGTAGGCACACACCAGGCCACCTACCGTCCTTCAACTCTGATCCGGAAAAACTTTCCTTCGCCGGGGATCCCGGGTGCCCCGTGTCTTTTCCGTGCCATTTCTTGGCGGCAGCAACATGCCCTGGGCGAGAAAGGGCCCTGGGCCATGGAGAGCAGGGCGGTCCGCAGGGCTCCCCTACGCCGGCCAATTCTCACGAGCGTTCTGCCCAAACCAATCCTGATTTGGGCAGAACGCTCGTGAGAATTGGCCGGAAAACGCCCGGCGAGTCATTCAGGCGCCGCACGTGTGCTGGGCCGCCCCCCACCGGAGCCTTGAGGGCATTGTGAGTGTCCGCACCCGATCGCCGCCAACAGGCACTCCACAAGATGGAATGCAGCAAGGACAACGCCCGTGGATCCTCGACCTGCGGGGGTCCCATCCCTGGCGCTCGACCATGGGGCCAGGCCCATCACGAAGTCCGACCTGGAACGCTCGCCTGCTTCCCCAACCTTCAGCTTCTGGGGTTCTATCCCTCATGGCCTCCATATCGGAAACCCTTAGTCCCACACCCACGCATCTCCTAACCACGCAGTCTCCATCGGCGCCTCCTGGTGCTTCGGACAACGCTCAGAGTGAGATAAACATGTATGACCAAAATGAGGTCATCCCCATCCTTGGTTGCCGGCTCTACCTGAAAGATGGTGGCGCACACCAGGCCACCACCCGTCCTTCAACTCTGCTTTGGGAACGCTCCACTGCGCCGGCGTGTCGGGGTGCACCGTGTCTTTTCCGTGCCATTTCTTAGCGGCAGCAACATGCCCTGGGCGAGAAAGGGCCCTGGGCCATGGAGAGCAGGGCGGTCCGCAGGGCTGCCCTCCGCCGGCCAATTCTCACGAGCGTTCTGCCCAAACCAATCCTGGTTTGGGCAGAACGCTCGTGAGAATTGGCCGGAAAACGCCCGGCGAAGTCATTCGGGCGCCGCACGTGTGCTGGGCCGCCCCCCACCGGGGCCTTGAGGGCATTGTGAGTGTCCGCACCCGATCGCCGCCAACAGGCACTCCACAAGATGGAATGCAGCAAGGACAACGCCCGTGGATCCTCGACCTGAGGGGGTCCCATCCCTGGCGCTCTACCATGGGGCCAGGCCCATCACGAAGTCCGACCTGGAACGCTCGCCTGCTTCCCCAACCTTCAGCTTCTGGGGTCCTGTCCCTCATGGCCTCCATATCGGAAACCCTTAGTCCCACACCCACGCATCTCCTAACCACGCAGTCTCCATCGGCGCCTCCTGGTGCTTCGGACAACGCTCAGAGTGAGATAAACATGTATGACCAAAATGAGGTCATCCCCATCCTTGGTTGCCGGCTCTACCTGAAAGATCGTGGCGCACACCAGGCCACCACCCGTCCTTCAACTCTGCTTTGGGAACGTTCCACTGCGCCGGCGTGTCCGGGTGCACCGTATCTTTTCCGTGCCATTTCTTAGCGGCAGCAACATGCCCTGGGCGAGAAAGGGCCCTGGGCCATGGAGAGCAGGGCGGTCCGCAGGGCTGCCCTACGCCGGCCAATTCTCACGAGCGTTCTGCCCAAACCAATCCTGGTTTGGGCAGAACGCTCGTGAGAATTGGCCGGAAAACGCCCGGCGAAGTCATTCGGGCGCCGCACGTGTGCTGGGCCGCCCCCCACCGGGGCCTTGAGGGCATTGTGAGTGTCCGCACCCGATCGCCGCCAACAGGCACTCCACAAGATCGAATGCAGCAAGGACAACGCCCGTGGGTCCTCGACCTGCAGGGGTCCCATCCCTGGCGCTCTACCATGGGGCCAGGCCCATCACGAAGTCCGACCTGGAATGCTCGCCTGCTTCCCCAACCTTGAGCTTCTGGGGTCCTGTCCCTCATGGCCTCCATATCGGAAACCCTTAGTCCCACACCCACGCATCTCCTAACCACGCAGTCTCCATCGGCGCCTCCTGGTGCTTCGGACAACGCTCAGAGTGAGATAAACATGTATGACAAAAATGAGGTCATCCCCATCCTTGGTAGCCGGCTCTACCTGAAAGATGGTGGCGCACACCAGGCCACCTACCGTACTTCAACTCTGATCCGGAAAATCTTTCCTGCGCCGGGGTTCCCGGGTGCCCCGTGTCTTTTCCGTGCCATTTCTTGCGGCAGCAACATGCCCTGGGCGAGAAAGGGCCCTGGGCCATGGAGAGCACGGCGGTCCCCAGGGCTGCCCTACCACGGCCAATTCTCACGAGCATCTGCCCAAACCAATCCTGGTTTGGACAGAACGCTCGTGAGAATTGGCCGGAAAACCCCCGGCGAAGTCATTCGGGCGACGCACGACAGCTGGGCGGCCCCCCCCCGGGGCCTTGAAGGGCATTGTGAGTGCCCGCACCCGATCGCCGCCAGGAGGCACTCCACAAATGGATTGCAGCGAGGACAACGACCGTGGATCCTCGGCCTGCAGGGGTCCCATCCCTGGCGCTCTACCATGGGGCCAGGCCCATCACGAAGTCCGGTCTGGAACGCTCGCCTGCTTCCCCAACCTTCAGCTTCTGGGGTCCTATCCCTCATGGCCTCCATATCGGAAACCCTTAGTCCCACACCCACGCATCTCCTAACCACGCAGTCTCCATCGGCGCCTCCTGGTGATTCGGACAACGCTCAGAGTGAGATAAACATGTATGACCAAAATGAGGTCATCCCCATCCTTGGTTGCCGGCTCTACCTGAAAGATGGTGGCGCACACCAGGCCACCACCCGTCCTTCAACTCTGCTTTGGGAACGCTCCACTGCGCCGGCGTGTCCGGGTGCACCGTGTCTTTTACGTGCCATTTCTTGGCGGCAGCAACATGCCCTGGGCTAGAAAGGGCCCTGGGCCATGGAGAGCAGGGCGGTCCGCAGGGCTGCCCTACGCCGGCCAATTCTCACGAGCGTTCTGCCCAAACCAATCCTGGTTTGGGCAGAACGCTCGTGAGAATTGACCGGAAAACGCCAGGCGAAGTCATTCGGGCGCCGCACGTGTGCTGGGCCGCCCCCCACCGGGGCCTTGAGGGCATTGTGAGTGTCCGCACCCGATCGCCACCAACAGGCACTCCACAAGATGGAATGCAGCAAGGACAACGCCCGTGGATCCTCGACCTGCGGGGGTCTCATCCCTGGCGCTCGACCATGGGGCCAGGCCCATCACGAAGTCCGACCTGGAACGCTTGCCTGCTTCCCCACCTTCAGCTTCTGGGGTCCTGTCCCTCATGGCCTCCATATCGGAAACCCTTAGTCCCACACCCACGCATCTCCTAACCACGCAGTCTCCATCGGCGCCTCCTGGTGCTTCGGACAACGCTCAGAGTGAGATAAACATGTATGACCAAAATGAGGTCATCCCCATCCTTGCTGGCCGGCTCTACCTGAAAGATGGTGGCGCACACCAGGCCACCACCCGTCCTTCAACTCTGCTTTAGGAACGCTCCACTGCGCCGGCGTGTCCGGGTGCACCGTGTCTTTTCCGTGCCATTTCTTAGCGGCAGCAACATGCCCTGGGCGAGAAAGGGCCTTGGGCCATGGAGAGCACGGCGGTCCGCAGGGCTGCCCTACGCCGGCCAATTCTCACGAGCGTTCTGCCCAAACCAATCTGGTTTGGGCAGAACGCTCGTGAGAATTGGCCGGAAAACGCCCGGCGAAGTCATTCGGGCGCCGCACGTGTGCTGGGCCGCCCCCCACCGGGGCCTTGAGGGCATTGTGAGTGTCCGCACCCGATCGCCGCCAACAGGCATCCACAAGATGGAATGCAGCAAGGACAACGCCCGTGGATCCTCGACCTGCGGGGGTCCCATCCCTGGAGCTCTACCATGGGGCCAGGCCCATCACGAAGTCCGACCTGGAACGCTCGCCTGCTTCCCCAACCTTCAGCTTCTGGGGTCCTGTCCCTCATGGCCTCCATATCGGAAACCCTTAGTCCCACACCCACGCATCTCCTAACCACGCAGTCTCCATCGGCGCCTCCTGGTGCTTCGGACAACGCTCAGACTGAGATAAACATGTATGACCAAAATGAGGTCATCCCCATCCTTGGTTGCCGGCTCTACCTGAAAGATGGTGGCGCACACCAGGCCACCACCCGTCCTTCAACTCTGCTTTGGGAACGCTCCACTGCGCCGGCGTGTCGGGGTGCACCGTGTCTTTTCCATGCCATTTCTTAGCGGCAGCAACATGCCCTGGGCGAGAAAGGCCCCGGGCCATGGAGAGCAGGGCGGTCCGCAGGGCTGCCCACCGCCGGCCAATTCTCACGAGCGTTCTGCCCAAACCAATCCTGGTCTGGGCAGAACGCTCGTGAGAATTGGCCGGAAAACGCCCGGCGAAGTCATTCGGGCGCCACACGTCAGCTGGGCGGCCCCCCCCCGGGGCCTTGAAGGGCATTGTGAGTGCCCGCACCCGATCGCCGCCAGGAGGCACTCCACAAATGGATTGCAGCGAGGACAACGCCCGTGGATCCTCGTCCTGCAGGGGTCCCATCCCTGGCGCTCTACCATGGGGCCAGGCCCATCACGAAGTCCGGTCTGGAACGCTCGCCTGCTTCCCCAACTTTCTGCCTCCGGGGTACTGTCCCTCATGGCCTCCATATCGGAAACCCTTAGTCCCGCACCCACGTTCTCCCAACCACGCAGTCTCTATCGGCGCCACCTGGTGCTTCGGACAACGCTCAGAGTGAGATAAACCTGTATGACCAAAATGAGGTCATCCCCATTCTTGGCCGCCCCATCTACCCGAAAGACGTAGGCACACACCAGGACACCTACCGTCCTTCAACTCTGATCCGGAAAAGCTTTCCTTCGCCGGGGATCCCGGGTGCCCCGTGTCTTTTCCGTGCCATTTCTTGGCGGCAGCAACATGCCCTGGGCGAGAAAGGGCCCTGGGCCATGGAGAGCAGGGCGGTCCGCAGGGCTACCCTACGCCGGCCAATTCTCACGAGCGTTCTGCCCAAACCAATCCTGGTTTGGGCAGAACGCTCGTGAGAATTGGCCGGAAAACGCCCGGCGAAATCATTCGGGCGCCGCACGTGTGCTGGGCCGCCCCCCACCGGAACCTTGAGGGCATTGTGAGTGTCCGCACCCGATCGCCGCCAACAGGCACTCCACAAGATGGAATGCAGCAAGGACAACGCCCGTGGATCCTCGACCTGCGGGGGTCCCATCCCTGGCGCTCTACCATGGGGCCAGGCCCATCACGAAGTCCGACCTGGAACGCTCGCCTGCTTCCCCAACCTTCAGCTTCTGGGGTCCTGTCCCTCATGGCCTCCATATCGGAAACCTTTAGTCCCGCACCCACGTTCTCCCAACCACGCAGTCTCTATCGGCGCCACCTGGTGCTTCGGACAACGCTCAGAGTGAGATAAACCTGTATGACCAAAATGAGGTCATCCCCATTCTTCGCCGCCCCATCTACCCGAAAGACGTAGGCACACACCAGGCCACCTACCGTCCTTCAACTCTGATCCGGAAAAGCTTTCCTTCGCCGGGGATCCCGGGTGCCCCGTGTCTTTTCCGTGCCATTTCTTGGCGGCAGCAACATGCCCTGGGCGAGAAAGGGCCCTGGGCCATGGAGAGCAGGGCGGTCCGCAGGGCTGCCCTACGCCGGCCAATTCTCACGAGCGTTCTGCCCAAACCAATCCTGGTTTGGGCAGAACGCTCGTGAGAATTGGCCGGAAAACGCCCGGCGAAGTCATTCGGGCGCCGCACGTGTGCTGGGCCGCCCCCCACCGGGGCCTTGAGGGCATTGTGAGTGTCCGCACCCGATCGCCGCCAACAGGCACTCCACAAGATGGAATGCAGCAAGGACAACGCCCGTGGATCCTCGACCTGCGGGGGTCCCATCCCTGGCGCTCTACCATGGGGCCAGGCCCATCACGAAGTCCGACCTGGAACGCTCGCCTGCTTCCCCAACCTTCAGCTTCTGGGGTCCTGTCCCTCATGGCCTCCATATCGGAAACCCTTAGTCCCACACCCACGCATCTCCTAACCACGCAGTCTCCATCGGCGCCTCCTGGTGCTTCGGACAACGCTCAGACTGAGATAAACATGTATGACCAAAATGAGGTCATCCCCATCCTTGGTTGCCGGCTCTACCTGAAAGATGGTGGCGCACACCAGGCCACCACCCGTCCTTCAACTCTGCTTTGGGAACGCTCCACTGCGCCGGCGTGTCGGGGTGCACCGTGTCTTTTCCGTGCCATTTCTTGCGGCAGCAACATGCCCTGGGCGAGAAAGGGCCCTGGGTCATGGAGAGCACGGCGGTCCCCAGGGCTGCCCTACCACGGCCAATTCTCACGAGCGTTCTGCCCAAACCAATCCTGGTTTGGGCAGAACGCTCGTGAGAATTGGCCGGAAAACCCCCGGCGAAGTCATTCGGGCGACGCACGTCAGCTGGGCGGCCCCCCCCGGGGCCTTGAAGGGCATTGTGAGTGCCCGCACCCGATCGCCGCCAGGAGGCACTCCACAAATGGATTGCAGCGAGGACAACGCCCGTGGATCCTCGGCCTGCAGGGGTCCCATCCCTGGCGCTCTACCATGGGGCCAGGCTCATCACGAAGTCCGGTCTGGAACGCTCGCCTGCTTCCCCAACTTTCTGCCTCCGGGGTACTGTCCCTCATGGCCTCCATATCGGAAACCATTAGTCCCACACCCACGCATCTCCCAACCACGCAGTCTCTATCGGCGCCACTTGGGGCTTCGGACAACGCTCAGAGTGAGATAAACCTGTATGACCAAAATGAGGTCATCCCCATTCTTGGCCGCCCCATCTACCCGAAAGACGTAGGCACAACCAGGCCACCTACCGTCCTTCAACTCTGATCCGGAAAAGCTTTCCTGCCCCGGGGATCCCGGGTGCCCCGTGTCTTTTCCGTGCCATTTCTTGGCGGCAGCAACATGCCCTGGGCGAGAAAGTGCCCTGGGCCATGGAGAGCAGGGCGGTCCGCAGGGCTGCCCTACGCCGGCCAATTCTCACGAGCGTTCTGCCCAAACCAATCCTGGTTTGGGCAGAACGCTCGTGAGAATTGGCCGGAAAACGCCCAGCGAAGTCATTCGGGCGCCGCACGTGTGCTGGGCCGCCCCCCACCGGGGCCTTGAGGGCATTGTGAGTGTCCGCACCCGATCGCCGCCAACAGGCACTCCACAAAATCGAATGCAGCAAGGACAACGCCCGTGGATCCTCGACCTGTGGGGGTCCCATCCCTGGCGCTCTACCATGGGGCCAGGCCCATCACGAAGTCCGACGGGGAACGCTCGCCTGCTTCCCCAACCTTCAGCTTCTGGGGTCCTGTCCCTCATGGCCTCCATATCGGAAACCCTTAGTCCCACACCCACGCATCTCCTAACAACGCAGTCTCCATCGGCGCCTCCTGGTGCTTCGGACAACGCTCAGAGTGCGATAAATATGTATGACCAAAATGAGGTCATCCCCATCCTTGGTTGCCGGCTCTACCTGAAAGATGGTGGCGCACACCAGGCCACCACCCGTCCTTCAACTCTGCTTTGGGAACGCTCCACTGCGCCGGCGTGTCCGGGTGCACCGTGTCTTTTACGTGCCATTTCTTAGCGGCAGCAACATGCCCTGGGCGAGAAAGGGCCCTGGGCCATGGAGAGCAGGGCGGTCCGCAGGGCCGCCCTACGCCGGCCAATTCTCACGAGCGTTCTGACCAAACCAATCCTGGTTTGGGCAGAACGCTCGTGAGAATTGGCCGGAAAACGTCCGGCGAAGTCATTCGGGCGCCACACGTCAGCTGGGCGGCCCCCCCCCGGGGCCTTGAAGGGCATTGTGAGTGCCCGCACCCGATAGCCGCCAGGAGGCACTCCACAAATGGATTGCAGCGAGGACAACGCCCGTGGATCCTCGGCCTGCAGGGGTCCCATCCCTGGCGCTCTACCATGGGGCCAGGCCCATCACGAAGTCCGGTCTGGAACGCTCGCCTGCTTCCCCAACTTTCTGCCTCCGGGGTACTGTCCCTCATGGCCTCCATATCAGAAACCCTTAGTCCCGCACCCACGTTCTCCCAACCACGCAGTCTCTATCGGCGCCACCTGGTGCTTCGGACAACGTCGTGAGAATTGGCCGGAAAACGCCCGGCGAAGTCATTCGGGCGCCGCACGTGTGCTGGGCCGCCCCCCACCGGGGCCTTGAGGGCATTGTGAGTGTCCGCACCCGATCGCCGCCACCAGGCACTCCACAAGATGGAATGCAGCAAGGACAACGCCCGTGGATCCTCGACCTGCGGGGGTCCCATCCCTGGCGCTCGACCATGGGGCCAGGCCCATCACGAAGTCCGACCTGGAACGCTCGCCTGCTTCGCCAACCTTCAGCTTCTGGGGTCCTGTCCCTCATGGCCTCCATATCGGAAACCCTTAGTCCCACACCCACGCATCTCCTAACCACGCAGTCTCCATCGGCGCCTCCTGGTGCTTCGGACAACGCTCAGAGTGAGATAAACATGTATGACCAAAATGAGGTCATCCCCATCCTTGGTTGCCGGCTCTACCTGAAAGATGGTGGCGCACACCAGGCCACCACCCGTCCTTCAACTCTGCTTTGGGAACGCTCCACTGCGCCGGCGTGTCCGGGTGCACCGTGTCTTTTCCGTGCCATTTCTTAGCGGCAGCAACATGCCCTGGGCGAGAAAGGGCCCTGGGCCATGGAGAGCAGGGCGGTCCGCAGGGCCGCCCTACGCCGGCCAATTCTCACGAGCGTTCTGCCCAAACCAATCCTGGTTTGGGCAGAACGCTCGTGAGAATTGGCCGGAAAACGCCCGGCGAAGTCATTCGGGCGCCACACGTCAGCTGGGCGGCCCCCCCCCGGGGCCTTGAAGGGCATTGTGAGTGCCCGCACCCGATAGCCGCCAGGAGGCATTCCACAAATGGATTGCAGCGAGGACAACGCCCGTGGATCCTCGGCCTGCAGGGGTCCCATCCCTGGCGCTCTACCATGGGGCCAGGCCCATCACGAAGTCCGGTCTGGAACGCTCGCCTGCTTCCCCAACTTTCTGCCTCCGGGGTACTGTCCCTCATGGCCTCCATATCAGAAACCCTTAGTCCCGCACCCACGTTCTCCCAACCACGCAGTCTCTATCGGCGCCACCTGGTGCTTCGGACAACGCTCAGAGTGAGATAAACCTGTATGACCAAAATGAGGTCATCCCCATTCTTGGCCGCCCCATCTACCCGAAAGACGTAGGCACACACCAGGCCACCTACCGTCCTTCAACTCTGATCCGGAAAAGCTTTCCTTCGCCGGGGATCCCGGGTGCCCCGTGTCTTTTCCGTGCCATTTCTTGGCGGCAGCAACATGCCCTGGGCGAGAAAGGGCCCTGGGCCATGGAGAGCAGGGCGGTCCGCAGGGCTGCCCTACGCCGGCCAATTCTCACGAGCGTTCTGCCCAAACCAATCCTGGTTTGGGCAGAACGCTCGTGAGAATTGGCCGGAAAACGCCCGGCGAAGTCATTCAGGCGCCGCACGTGTGCTGGGCCGCCCCCCACCGGGGCCTTGAGGGCATTGTGAGTGTCCGCACCCGATCGCCGCCACCAGGCACTCCACAAGATGGAATGCAGCAAGGACAACGCCCGTGGATCCTCGACCTGCGGGGGTCCCATCCCTGGCGCTCGACCATGGGGCCAGGCCCATCACGAAGTCCGACCTGGAACGCTCGCCTGCTTCCCCAACCTTCAGCTTCTGGGGTTCTGTCCCTCATGGCCTCCATATCGGAAACCCTTAGTCTTACACCCACGCATCTCCTAACCACGCAGTCTCCATCGGCGCCTCCTGGTGCTTCGGACAACGCTCAGAGTGAGATAAACATGTATGACCAAAAGGAGGTCATCCCCATCCTTGGTTGCCGGCTCTACCTGAAAGATGGTGGCGCACACCAGGCCACCACCCGTCCTTCAACTCTGCTTTGGGAACGCTCCACTGCGCCGGCGTGTCCGGGTGCACCGTGTCTTTTCCGTGCAATTTCTTAGCGGCAGCAACATGCCCTGGGCGAGAAAGGGCCCTGGGCCATGGAGAGCAGGGCGGTCCGCAGGGCTGCCCTCCGCCGGCCAATTCTCACGAGCGTTCTGCCCAAACCAATCCTGGTTTGGGCAGAACGCTCGTGAGAATTGGCCGGAAAACGCCCGGCGAAGTCATTCGGGCGCCGCACGTGTGCTGGGCCGCCCCCCACCGGGGCCTTGACGGCATTGTGAGTGTCCGCACCCGATCGCCGCCAACAGGCACTCCACAAGATGGAATGCAGCAAGGACAACGCCCGTGGATCCTCGACCTGCGGGGGTCCCATCCCTGGCGCTCTACCATGGGGCCAGGCCCATCACGAAGTCCGACCTGGAACGCTCGCCTGCTTCCCCAACCTTCAGCTTTTGGGGTCCTGTCCCTCATGGCCTCCATATCGGAAACCCTTAGTCCCACACCCACGCATCTCCTAACCACGCAGTCTCCATCGGCGCCTCCTGGTGCTTCGGACAACGCTCAGAGTGAGATAAACATGTATGACCAAAATGAGGTCATCCCCATCCTTGGTTGCCGGCTCTACCTGAAAGATGGTGGCGCACACCAGGCCACCACCCGTCCTTCAACTCTGCTTTGGGAACGCTCCACTGCGCTGGCGTGTCCGGGTGCACCGTATCTTTTCCGTGCCATTTCTTAGCGGCAGCAACATGCCCTGGGCGAGAAAGGGCCCTGGGCCATGGAGAGCAGGGCGGTCCGCAGGGCTGCCCTACGCCGGCCAATTCTCACGAGCGTTCTGCCCAAACCAATCCTGGTTTGGGCAGAACGCTCGTGAGAATTGGCCGGAAAACGCCCGGCGAAGTCATTCGGGCGCCGCACGTGTGCTGGGCCGCCCCCCACCGGGGCCTTTAGGGCATTGTGAGTGTCCGCACCCGATCGCCGCCAACAGGCACTCCACAAGATCGAATGCAGCAAGGACAACGCCCGTGGGTCCTCGACCTGCAGGGGTCCCATCCCTGGCGCTCGACCATGGGGCCAGGCCCATCACGAAGTCCGACCTGGAACGCTCGCCTGCTTCCCCAACCTTCAGCTTCTGGGGTCCTGTCCCTCATGGCCTCCATATCGGAAACCCTTAGTCCCACACCCACGCATCTCCTAACCACGCAGTCTCCATCAGCGCCTCCTGGTGCTTCAGACAACGCTCAGAGTGAGATAAACATGTATGACAAAAATGAGGTCATCCCCATCCTTGGAAGCCGGCTCTACCTGAAAGATGGTGGCGCACACCAGGCCACCTACCGTACTTCAACTCTGATCCGGAAAAGCTTTCCTGCGCCGGGGTTCCCGGGTGCCCCGTGTCTTTTCCGTGCCATTTCTTGCGGCAGCAACATGCCCTGGGCGAGAAAGGGCCCTGGGCCATGGAGAGCACGGCGGTCCCCAAGGCTGCCCTACCACGGCCAATTCTCACGAGCATCTGCCCAAACCAATCCTGGTTTGGGCAGAACGCTCGTGAGAATTGGCCGGAAAACCCCCGGCGAAGTCATTCGGGCGACGCACGTCAGCTGGGCGGCCCCCCCCCCGGGGCCTTGAAGGGCATTGTGAGTGCCCGCACCCGATCGCCGACTGGAGGCACTCCACAAATGGATTGCAGCGAGGACAACGACCGTGGATCCTCGGCCTGCAGAGGGTCCCATCCCTGGCGCTCTACCATGGGGCCAGGCCCATCACGAAGTCCGGTCTGGAACGCTCGCCTGCTTCCCCAACCTTCAGCTTCTGGGGTCCTGTCCCTCATGGCCTCCATATCGGAAACCCTTAGTCCCACACCCACGCATCTCCTAACCACGCAGTCTCCATCGGCGCCTCCTGGTGCTTCGGACAACGCTCAGAGTGAGATAAACATGTATGACCAAAATGAGGTCATCCCCATCCTTGGTTGCCGGCTCTACCTGAAAGATGGTGGCGCACACCAGGCCACCACCCGTCCTTCAACTCTGCTTTGGGAACGCTCCACTGCGCCGGCGTGTCCGGGTGCACCGTGTCTTTTCCGTGCCATTTCTTAGCGGCAGCAACATGCCCTGGGCGAGAAAGGGACCTGGGCCATGGAGAGCAGGGCGGTCCGCAGGGCCGCCCTACGCCGGCCAATTCTCACGAGCGTTCTGCCCAAACCAATCCTGGTTTGGGCAGAACGCTCGTGAGAATTGGCCGGAAAACGCCCGGCGAAGTCATTCGGGCGCCGCACGTGTGCTGGGGCGCCCCCCACCGGGGCCTTGAGGGCATTGTGAGTGTCCGCACCCGATTGCCACCAACAGGCACTCCACAAGATGGAATGCAGCAAGGACAACGCCCGTGGATCCTCGACCTGCGGGGGTCCCATCCCTGGCGCTCTACCATGGGGCCAGGCCCATCACGAAGTCCGGTCTGGAACGCTCGCCTGCTTCCCCAACCTTCAGCTTCTGGGGTCCTGTCCCTCATGGCCTCCATATCGGAAACCCTTAGTCCCACACCCACGCATCTTGTAACCACGCAGTCTCCATCGGCGCCTCCTGGTGCTTCGGACAACGCTCAGAGTGAGATAAACATGTATGACCAAAATGAGGTCATCCCCATCCTTGGTTGCCGGCTCTAACTGAAAGATGGTGGCGCACACCAGGCCACCACCCGTCCTTCAACTCTGCTTTGGGAACGCTCCACTGCGCCGGCGTGTCCGGGTGCACCGTTTCTTTTCCGTGCCATTTCTTAGCGGCAGCAACATGCCCTGGGCGAGAAAGGGCCCTGGGCCATGGAGAGCAGGGCGGTCCGCAGGGCTGCCCTACGCCGGCCAATTCTCACGAGCGTTCTGCCCAAACCAATCCTGGTTTGGGCAGAACGCTCGTGAGAATTGGCCGGAAAACGCCCGGCGAAGTCATTCGGGCGCCGCACGTGTGCTGGGCCGCCCCCCAACGGGCCTTGAAGGCATTGTGAGTGTCCGCACCCGATCGCCGCCAACAGGCACTCCACAAGATGGAATGCAAAAGGACAACGCCCGTGGATCCTCGACCTGCGGGGGTCCCATCCCTGGCGCTCGACCATGGGGCCAGGCCCATCACGAAGTCCGACCTGGAACGCTCGCCTGCTTCCCCAACCTTCAGCTTCTGGGGTCCTGTCCCTCATGGCCTCCATATCGGAAACCCTTAGTCCCACACCCACGCATCTCCTAACCACGCAGTCTCCATCGGCGCCTCCTGGTGCTTCGGACAACGCTCAGAGTGAGATAAACATGTATGACCAAAATGAGGTCATCCCAATTCTTGGTTGCCGGCTCTACCTGAAAGATGGTGGCGCACACCAGGCCACCACCCGTCCTTCAACTCTGCTTTGGGAACGCTCCACTGCGCCGGCGTGTCCGGGTGCACCGTGTCTTTTCCGTGCCATTTCTTAGCGGCAGCAACATGCCCTGGGCGAGAAAGGGCCCTGGGCCATGGAGAGCAGGGCGGTCCGCAGGGCTGCCCTAAGCCGGCCAATTCTCACGAGCGTTCTGCCCAAACCAATCCTGGTTTGGGCAGAACGCTCGTGAGAATTGGCCGGAAAACGCCCGGCGAAGTCATTCGGGCGCCGCACGTGTGCTGGGGCGCCCCCCACCGGGGCCTTGAGGGCATTGTGAGTGTCCGCACCCGATTGCCACCAACAGGCACTCCACAAGATGGAATGCAGCAAGGACAACGCCCGTGGATCCTCGACCTGCGGGGGTCCCATCCCTGGCGCTCTACCATGGGGCCAGGCCCATCACGAAGACCGACCTGGAACGCTCGCCTGCTTCCCCAACCTTCAGCTTCTGGGGTCCTGTCCCTCATGGCCTCCATATCGGAAACCCTTAGTCCCACAGCCACGCATCTCCTAACCACGCAGTCTCCATCGGCGCCTCCTGGTGCTTCGGACAACGCTCAGAGTGAGATAAACCTGTATGACCAAAATGAGGTCATCCCCATTCTGGCCGCCCCATCTACCCGAAAGACGTAGGGAAACACCAGGCCACCTACCGTCCTTCAACTCTGATCTGGAAAAGCTTTCCTGCGCCGGGGTTCCCGGGTGCCCCGTGTCTTTTCCGTGCCATTTCTTGGCAGCAGCAACATGCCCTGGGCGAGAAAGGGCCCTGGGCCATGGAGAGCACGGCGGTCCCCAAGGCTGCCCTACCACCGCCAATTTTCACGAGCGTTCTGCCCAAACCAATCCTGGTTTGGGCAGAACGCTCGTGAGAATTGGCCGGAAAACCCCCGGCGAAGTCATTCGGGCGACGCACGTCAGCTGGGCGGCCCCCCCCGGGGCCTTGAAGGGCATTGTGAGTGCCCGCACCCGATCGCCGCCAGGAGGAACTCCACAAATGGATTGCAGCGAGGACAACGCCCGTGGATCCTCGGCCTGCAGGGGTCCCATCCCTGGCGCTCTACCATGGGGCCAGGCCCATCACGAAGTCCGGTCTGGAACGCTCGCCTGCTTCCCCAACTTTCTGCCTCCGGGGTACTGTCCCTCATGGCCTCCATATCGGAAACCCTTAGTCCCGCACCCACGCATCTCCCAACCACGCAGTCTCTATCGGCGCCACCTGGTGCTTCGGACAACGCTCAGAGTGAGATAAAACTGTATGACCAAAATGAGGTCATCCCCATTCTTGGCCGCCCCATCTACCCGAAAGACGTAGGCACACACCAGGCCACCTACCGTCCTTCAACTCTGATCCGGAAAAGCTTTCCTGCCCCGGGGATCCCGGGTGCCCCTTGTCTTTTCCGTGCCATTTCTTGGCGGCAGCAACATGCCCTAGGCGAAAAAGGGCCCTGGGCCATGGAGAGCAGGGCGGTCCGCAGGGCTCCCTACGCCGGCCAATTCTCACGAGCGTTCTGCCCAAACCAATCCTGGTTTGGGCAGAACGCTCGTGAGAATTGGCCGGAAAACGCCCGGCGAAGTCATTCGGGCGCCGCACGTGTGCTGGGCCGCCCCCCACCGGGGCCTTGAGGATATTGTGAGTGTCCGCACCCGATCGCCGCCAACAGGCACTCCACAAGATGGAATGCAGCAAGGACAACACCCGTGGATCCTCGACCTGCGGGGTTCCCATCCCTGGCACTCTACCATGGGGCCTGCCCCATCACGAAGTCCGACCTGGAACGCTCGCCTGCTTCCCCAACCTTCAGCTTCTGGGGTCCTGTCCCTCATGGCCTCCATATCGGAAACCCTTAGTCCCACAGCCACGCATCTCCTAACCACGCAGTCTCCATCGGCGCCTCCTGGTGCTTCGGACAACGCTCAGAGTGAGATAAACATGTATGACCAAAATGAGGTCATCCCCATCCTTGGTTGCTGGCTCTACCTGAAAGATGGTGGCGCACACCAGGCCACCACCCGTCCTTCAACTCTGCTTTGGGAACGCTCCACTGCGCCGGCGTGTCCGGGTGCACCGTGTCTTTTCCGTGCCATTTCTTAGCGGCAGCAACATGCCCTGGGCGAGAAAGGGCCCTGGGCCATGGAGAGCAGGGCGGTCCGCAGGGCTGCCCACCGCCGGCCAATTCTCACGAGCGTTCTGCCCAAACCAATCCTGGTTTGGGCAGAACGCTCGTGAGAATTGGCCGGAAAACGCCCGGCGAAGTCATTCGGGCGCCGCACGTGTGCTGGGCCGCCCCCCACCGGGGCCTTGAGGGCATTGTGAGTGTCCGCAACCGATCGCCGCCAACAGGCACTCCACAAGATGGAATGCAGCAAGGACAACGCCCGTGGATCCTCGACCTGCGGGGGTCCCATCCCTGGCGCTCGACCATGGGGCCAGGCCCATCACGAAGTCCGGTCTGGAACGCTCGCCTGCTTCCCCAACTTTCTGCCTCCGGGGTACTGTCCCTCATGGCCTCCATATCGGAAACCCTTAGTCCCGCACCCACGCATCTCCCAACCACGCAGTCTCTATCGGCGCCACCTGGTGCTTCGGACAACGCTCAGAGTGAGATAAAACTGTATGACCAAAATGAGGTCATCCCCATTCTTGGCCGCCCCATCTACCCGAAAGACGTAGGCACACACCAGGCCACCTACCGTCCTTCAACTCTGATCCGGAAAAGCTTTCCTGCCCCGGGGATCCCGGGTGCCCCTTGTCTTTTCCGTGCCATTTCTTGGCGGCAGCAACATGCCCTAGGCGAAAAAGGGCCCTGGGCCATGGAGAGCAGGGCGGTCCGCAGGGCTGCCCTACGCCGGCCAATTCTCACGAGCGTTCTGCCCAAACCAATCCTGGTTTGGGCAGAACGCTCGTGAGAATTGGCCGGAAAACGCCCGGCGAAGTCATTCGGGCGCCGCACGTGTGCTGGGCCGCCCCCCACCGGGGCCTTGAGGATATTGTGAGTGTCCGCACCCGATCGCCGCCAACAGGCACTCCACAAGATGGAATGCAGCAAGGACAACACCCGTGGATCCTTGACCTGCGGGGTTCCCATCCCTGGCACTCTACCATGGGGCCTGCCCCATCACGAAGTCCGACCTGGAACGCTCGCCTGCTTCCCCAACCTTCAGCTTCTGGGGTCCTGTCCCTCATGGCCTCCATATCGGAAACCCTTAGTCCCACACCCACGCATCTCCTAACCACGCAGTCTCCATCGGCGCCTCCTGGTGCTTCGGACAACGCTCAGAGTGAGATAAACATGTATGACCAAAATGAGGTCATCCCCATCCTTGGTTGCAGGCTCTACCTGAAAGATGGTGGCGCACACCAGGCCACCACCCGTCCTTCAACTCTGCTTTGGGAACGCTCCACTGCGCCGGCGTGTCCGGGTGCACCGTGTCTTTTCCGTGCCATTTCTTAGCGGCAGCAACATGCCCTGGGCGAGAAAGGGACCTGGGCCATGGAGAGCAGGGCGGTCCGCAGGGCTGCCCACCGCCGGCCAATTCTCACGAGCGTTCTGCCCAAACCAATCCTGGTTTGGGCAGAACGCTCGTGAGAATTGGCCGGAAAACGCCCGGCGAAGTCATCGGGCGCCGCACGTCAGCTGGGCGGCCCCCCCCCGGGTCCTTGAAGGGCATTGTGAGTGCCTGCACCCGATAGCCGCCAGGAGGCACTCCACAAATGGATTGCAGCGAAGACAACGCCCGTGGATCCTCGGCCTGCAGGGGTCCCATCCCTGGCGCTCTACCATGGGGCCAGGCCCATCACGAAGTCCGGTCTGGAACGCTCGCCTGCTTCCCCAACTTTCTGCCTCCGGGGTACTGTCCCTCATGGCCTCCATATCGGAAACCCTTAGTCCCGCACCCACGTTCTCCCAACCACGCAGTCTCTATCGGCGCCACCTGGTGCTTCGGACAACGCTCAGAGTGAGATAAACCTGTATGAACAAAATGAGGTCATCCCCATTCTTGGCCGCCCCATCTACCCGAAAGACGTAGGCACACACCAGGCCACCTACCGTCCTTCAACTCTGATCCGGAAAAGCTTTCCTTCGCCGGGGATCCCGGGTGCCCCTTGTCTTTTCCGTGCCATTTCTTGGCGGCAGCAACATGCCCTAGGCGAAAAAGGGCCCTGGGCCATGGAGAGCAGGGCGGTCCGCAGGGCTCCCTACGCCGGCCAATTCTCACGAGCGTTCTGCCCAAACCAATCCTGGTTTGGGCAGAACGCTCGTGAGAATTGGCCGGAAAACGCCCGGCGAAGTCATTCGGGCGCCGCACGTGTGCTGGGCCGCCCCCCACCGGGGCCTTGAGGATATTGTGAGTGTCCGCACCCGATCGCCGCCAACAGGCACTCCACAAGATGGAATGCAGCAAGGACAACACCCGTGGATCCTCGACCTGCGGGGTTCCCATCCCTGGCACTCTACCATGGGGCCTGCCCCATCACGAAGTCCGACCTGGAACGCTCGCCTGCTTCCCCAACCTTCAGCTTCTGGGGTCCTGTCCCTCATGGCCTCCATATCGGAAACCCTTAGTCCCACAGCCACGCATCTCCTAACCACGCAGTCTCCATCGGCGCCTCCTGGTGCTTCGGACAACGCTCAGAGTGAGATAAACATGTATGACCAAAATGAGGTCATCCCCATCCTTGGTTGCCGGCTCTACCTGAAAGATGGTGGCGCACACCAGGCCACCACCCGTCCTTCAACTCTGCTTTGGGAACGCTCCACTGCGTCGGCGTGTCCGGGTGCACCGTGTCTTTTCCGTGCCATTTCTTAGCGGCAGCAACATGCCCTGGGCGAGAAAGGGCCCTGGGCCATGGAGAGCAGGGCGGTCCGCAGGGCTGCCCACCGCCGGCCAATTCTCACGAGCGTTCTGCCCAAACCAATCCTGGTTTGGGCAGAACGCTCGTGAGAATTGGCCGGAAAACGCCCGGCGAAGTCATTCGGGCGCCGCACGTGTGCTGGGCCGCCCCCCACCGGGGCCTTGAGGGCATTGTGAGTGTCCGCAACCGATCGCCGCCAACAGGCACTCCACAAGATGGAATGCAGCAAGGACAACGCCCGTGGATCCTCGACCTGCGGGGGTCCCATCCCTGGCGCTCGACCATGGGGCCAGGCCCATCACGAAGGCCGGTCTGGAACGCTCGCCTGCTTCCCCAACTTTCTGCCTCCGGGGTACTGTCCCTCATGGCCTCCATATCGGAAACCCTTAGTCCCGCACCCACGCATCTCCCAACCACGCAGTCTCTATCGGCGCCACCTGGTGCTTCGGACAACGCTCAGAGTGAGATAAAACTGTATGACCAAAATGAGGTCATCCCCATTCTTGGCCGCCCCATCTACCCGAAAGACGTAGGCACACACCAGGCCACCTACCGTCCTTCAACTCTGATCCGGAAAAGCTTTCCTGCCCCGGGGATCCCGGGTGCCCCTTGTCTTTTCCGTGCCATTTCTTGGCGGCAGCAACATGCCCTAGGCGAAAAAGGGCCCTGGGCCATGGAGAGCAGGGCGGTCCGCAGGGCTGCCCTACGCCGGCCAATTCTCACGAGCGTTCTGCCCAAACCAATCCTGGTTTGGGCAGAACGCTCGTGAGAATTGGCCGGAAAACGCCCGGCGAAGTCATTCGGGCGCCGCACGTGTGCTGGGCCGCCCCCCACCGGGGCCTTGAGGATATTGTGAGTGTCCGCACCCGATCGCCGCCAACAGGCACTCCACAAGATGGAATGCAGCAAGGACAACACCCGTGGATCCTCGACCTGCGGGGTTCCCATCCCTGGCACTCTACCATGGGGCCTGCCCCATCACGAAGTCCGACCTGGAACGCTCGCCTGCTTCCCCAACCTTCAGCTTCTGGGGTCCTGTCCCTCATGGCCTCCATATCGGAAACCCTTAGTCCCACACCCACGCATCTCCTAACCACGCAGTCTCCATCGGCGCCTCCTGGTGCTTCGGACAACGCTCAGAGTGAGATAAACATGTATGACCAAAATGAGGTCATCCCCATCCTTGGTTGCAGGCTCTACCTGAAAGATGGTGGCGCACACCAGGCCACCACCCGTCCTTCAACTCTGCTTTGGGAACGCTCCACTGCGCCGGCGTGTCCGGGTGCACCGTGTCTTTTCCGTGCCATTTCTTAGCGGCAGCAACATGCCCTGGGCGAGAAAGGGACCTGGGCCATGGAGAGCAGGGCGGTCCGCAGGGCTGCCCACCGCCGGCCAATTCTCACGAGCGTTCTGCCCAAACCAATCCTGGTTTGGGCAGAACGCTCGTGAGAATTGGCCGGAAAACGCCCGGCGAAGTCATTCGGGCGCCGCACGTGTGCTGGGGCGCCCCCCACCGGGGCCTTGAGGGCATTGTGAGTGTCCGCACCCGATCGCCACCAACAGGCACTCCACAAGATGGAATGCAGCAAGGACAACGCCCGTGGATCCTCGACCTGCGGGGGTCCCATCCCTGGCGCTCTACCATGGGGCCAGGCCCATCACGAAATCCGACCTGGAACGCTCGCCTGCTTCCCCAACCTTCAGCTTCTGGGGTCCTGTCCCTCATGGCCTCCATATCGGAAACCCTTAGTCCCACACCCACGCATCTCCTAACCACGCAGTCTCCATCGGCGCCTCCTGGTGCTTCGGACAACGCTCAGAGTGAGATAAACATGTATGACCAAAATGAGGTCATCCCCATCCTTGGTTGCCGGCTCTACCTGAAAGATGGTGGCGCACACCAGGCCACCACCAGTCCTTCAACTCTGCTTTGGGAACGCTCCACTGCGCCGGCGTGTCCGGGTGCACCGTGTCTTTTCCGTGCCATTTCTTAGCGGCAGCAACATGCCCTGGGCGAGAAAGGGCCCTGGGCCATGGAGAGCAGGGCGGTCCGCAGGGCTGCCCACCGCCGGCCAATTCTCACGAGCGTTCTGCCCAAACCAATCCTGGTTTGGGCAGAACGCTCGTGAGAATTGGCCGGAAAACGCCCGGCGAAGTCATTCGGGCGCCGCACGTGTGCTGGGCCGCCCCCCACCGGGGCCTTGAGGGCATTGTGAGTGTCCGCAACCGATCGCCGCCAACAGGCACTCCACAAGATGGAATGCAGCAAGGACAACGCCCGTGGATCCTCGACCTGCGGGGGTCCCATCCCTGGCGCTCGACCATGGGGCCAGGCCCATCACGAAGTCCGACCTGGAACACTCGCCTGCTTCCCCAACCTTCAGCTTCTGGGGTCCTGTCCCTCATGGCCTCCATATCGGAAACCCTTAGTCCCACACCCACGCATCTCCTAACCACGCAGTCTCCATCGGCGCCTCCTGGTGCTTCGGACAACGCTCAGAGTGAGATAAACATGTATGACCAAAATGAGGTCATCCCCATCCTTGGTTGCAGGCTCTACCTGAAAGATGGTGGCGCACACCAGGCCACCACCCGTCCTTCAACTCTGCTTTGGGAACGCTCCACTGCGCCGGCGTGTCCGGGTGCACCGTGTCTTTTCCGTGCCATTTCTTAGCGGCAGCAACATGCCCTGGGCGAGAAAGGGACCTGGGCCATGGAGAGCAGGGCGGTCCGCAGGGCTGCCCACCGCCGGCCAATTCTCACGAGCGTTCTGCCCAAACCAATCCTGGTTTGGGCAGAACGCTCGTGAGAATTGGCCGGAAAACGCCCGGCGAAGTCATCGGGCGCCGCACGTCAGCTGGGCGGCCCCCCCCCGGGGCCTTGAAGGGCATTGTGAGTGCCTGCACCCGATAGCCGCCAGGAGGCACTCCACAAATGGATTGCAGCGAAGACAACGCCCGTGGATCCTCGGCCTGCAGGGGTCCCATCCCTGGCGCTCTACCATGGGGCCAGGCCCATCACGAAGTCCGGTCTGGAACGCTCGCCTGCTTCCCCAACTTTCTGCCTCCGGGGTACTGTCCCTCATGGCCTCCATATCGGAAACCCTTAGTCCCGCACCCACGTTCTCCCAACCACGCAGTCTCTATCGGCGCCACCTGGTGCTTCGGACAACGCTCAGAGTGAGATAAACCTGTATGACCAAAATGAGGTCATCCCCATTCTTGGCCGCCCCATCTACCCGAAAGACGTAGGCACACACCAGGCCACCTACCGTCCTTCAACTCTGATCCGGAAAAGCTTTCCTTCGCCGGGGATCCCGGGTGCCCCGTGTCTTTTCCGTGCCATTTCTTGTGGGCAGCAACATGCCCTGGGCGAGAAAGGGCCCTGGGCCATGGAGAGCAGGGCGGTCCGCAGGGCTGCCCTACGCCGGCCAATTCTCACGAGCGTTCTGCCCAAACCAATCCTGGTTTGGGCAGAACGCTCGTGAGAATTGGCCGGAAAACCCCCGGCGAAGTCATTCGGGCGACGCACGTCAGCTGGGCGGCCCCCCCCGGGGCCTTGAAGGGCATTGTGAGTGCCCGCACCCGATCGCCGCCAGGAGGAACTCCACAAATGGATTGCAGCGAGGACAACGCCCGTGGATCCTCGGCCTGCAGGGGTCCCATCCCTGGCGCTCTACCATGGGGCCAGGCCCATCACGAAGTCCGGTCTGGAACGCTCGCCTGCTTCCCCAACTTTCTGCCTCCGGGGTACTGTCCCTCATGGCCTCCATATCGAAAACCCTTAGTCCCGCACCCACGCATCTCCCAACCACGCAGTCTCTATCGGCGCCACCTGGTGCTTCGGACAACGCTCAGAGTGAGATAAAACTGTATGACCAAAATGAGGTCATCCCCATTCTTGGCCGCCCCATCTACCCGAAAGACGTAGGCACACACCAGGCCACCTACCGTCCTTCAACTCTGATCCGGAAAAGCTTTCCTGCCCCGGGGATCCCGGGTGCCCCTTGTCTTTTCCGTGCCATTTCTTGGCGGCAGCAACATGCCCTGGGCGAAAAAGGGCCCTGGGCCATGGAGAGCAGGGCGGTCCGCAGGGCTGCCCTACGCCGGCCAATTCTCACGAGCGTTCTGCCCAAACCAATCCTGGTTTGGGCAGAACGCTCGTGAGAATTGGCCGGAAAACGCCCGGCGAAGTCATTCGGGCGCCGCACGTGTGCTGGGCCGCCCCCCACCGGGGCCTTGAGGGCATTGTGAGTGTCCGCAACCGATCGCCGCCAACAGGCACTCCACAAGATGGAATGCAGCAAGGACAACGCCCGTGGATCCTCGACCTGCGGGGGTCCCATCCCTGGCGCTCGACCATGGGGCCAGGCCCATCACGAAGGCCGGTCTGGAACGCTCGCCTGCTTCCCCAACTTTCTGCCTCCGGGGTACTGTCCCTCATGGCCTCCATATCGGAAACCCTTAGTCCCGCACCCACGCATCTCCCAACCACGCAGTCTCTATCGGCGCCACCTGGTGCTTCGGACAACGCTCAGAGTGAGATAAAACTGTATGACCAAAATGAGGTCATCCCCATTCTTGGCCGCCCCATCTACCCGAAAGACGTAGGCACACACCAGGCCACCTACCGTCCTTCAACTCTGATCCGGAAAAGCTTTCCTGCCCCGGGGATCCCGGGTGCCCCTTGTCTTTTCCGTGCCATTTCTTGGCGGCAGCAACATGCCCTAGGCGAAAAAGGGCCCTGGGCCATGGAGAGCAGGGCGGTCCGCAGGGCTGCCCTACGCCGGCCAATTCTCACGAGCGTTCTGCCCAAACCAATCCTGGTTTGGGCAGAACGCTCGTGAGAATTGGCCGGAAAACGCCCGGCGAAGTCATTCGGGCGCCGCACGTGTGCTGGGCCGCCCCCCACCGGGGCCTTGAGGATATTGTGAGTGTCCGCACCCGATCGCCGCCAACAGGCACTCCACAAGATGGAATGCAGCAAGGACAACACCCGTGGATCCTCGACCTGCGGGGTTCCCATCCCTGGCACTCTACCATGGGGCCTGCCCCATCACGAAGTCCGACCTGGAACGCTCGCCTGCTTCCCCAACCTTCAGCTTCTGGGGTCCTGTCCCTCATGGCCTCCATATCGGAAACCCTTAGTCCCACACCCACGCATCTCCTAACCACGCAGTCTCCATCGGCGCCTCCTGGTGCTTCGGACAACGCTCAGAGTGAGATAAACATGTATGACCAAAATGAGGTCATCCCCATCCTTGGTTGCAGGCTCTACCTGAAAGATGGTGGCGCACACCAGGCCACCACCCGTCCTTCAACTCTGCTTTGGGAACGCTCCACTGCGCCGGCGTGTCCGGGTGCACCGTGTCTTTTCCGTGCCATTTCTTAGCGGCAGCAACATGCCCTGGGCGAGAAAGGGACCTGGGCCATGGAGAGCAGGGCGGTCCGCAGGGCTGCCCTACGCCGGCCAATTCTCACGAGCGTTCTGCCCAAACCAATCCTGGTTTGGGCAGAACGCTCGTGAGAATTGGCCGGAAAACGCCCGGCGAAGTCATTCGGGCGCCGCACGTGTGCTGGGCCGCCCCCCACCGGGGCCTTGAGGGCATTGTGAGTGTCCGCACCCGATCGCCACCAACAGGCACTCCACAAGATGGAATGCAGCAAGGACAACGCCCGTGGATCCTCGACCTGCGGGGGTCCCATCCCTGGCGCTCTACCATGGGGCCAGGCCCATCACGAAATCCGACCTGGAACGCTCGCCTGCTTCCCCAACCTTCAGCTTCTGGGGTCCTGTCCCTCATGGCCTCCATATCGGAAACCCTTAGTCCCACACCCAAGCATCTCCTAACCACGCAGTCTCCATCGGCGCCTCCTGGTGCTTCGGACAACGCTCAGAGTGAGATAAACATGTATGACCAAAATGAGGTCATCCCCATCCTTGGTTGCCGGCTCTACCTGAAAGATGGTGGCGCACACCAGGCCACCACCAGTCCTTCAACTCTGCTTTGGGAACGCTCCACTGCGCCGGCGTGTCCGGGTGCACCGTGTCTTTTCCGTGCCATTTCTTAGCGGCAGCAACATGCCCTGGGCGAGAAAGGGCCCTGGGCCATGGAGAGCAGGGCGGTCCGCAGGGCTGCCCACCGCCGGCCAATTCTCACGAGCGTTCTGCCCAAACCAATCCTGGTTTGGGCAGAACGCTCGTGAGAATTGGCCGGAAAACGCCCGGCGAAGTCATTCGGGCGCCGCACGTGTACTGGGCCGCCCCCCACCGGGGCCTTGAGGGCATTGTGAGTGTCCGCAACCGATCGCCGCCAACAGGCACTCCACAAGATGGAATGCAGCAAGGACAACGCCCGTGGATCCTCGACCTGCGGGGGTCCCATCCCTGGCGCTCGACCATGGGGCCAGGCCCATCACGAAGTCCGACCTGGAACACTCGCCTGCTTCCCCAACCTTCAGCTTCTGGGGTCCTGTCCCTCATGGCCTCCATATCGGAAACCCTTAGTCCCACACCCACGCATCTCCTAACCACGCAGTCTCCATCGGCGCCTCCTGGTGCTTCGGACAACGCTCAGAGTGAGATAAACATGTATGACCAAAATGAGGTCATCCCCATCCTTGGTTGCAGGCTCTACCTGAAAGATGGTGGCGCACACCAGGCCACCACCCGTCCTTCAACTCTGCTTTGGGAACGCTCCACTGCGCCGGCGTGTCCGGGTGCACCGTGTCTTTTCCGTGCCATTTCTTAGCGGCAGCAACATGCCCTGGGCGAGAAAGGGACCTGGGCCATGGAGAGCAGGGCGGTCCGCAGGGCTGCCCACCGCCGGCCAATTCTCACGAGCGTTCTGCCCAAACCAATCCTGGTTTGGGCAGAACGCTCGTGAGAATTGGCCGGAAAACGCCCGGCGAAGTCATCGGGCGCCGCACGTCAGCTGGGCGGCCCCCCCCCGGGGCCTTGAAGGGCATTGTGAGTGCCTGCACCCGATAGCCGCCAGGAGGCACTCCACAAATGGATTGCAGCGAAGACAACGCCCGTGGATCCTCGGCCTGCAGGGGTCCCATCCCTGGCGCTCTACCATGGGGCCAGGCCCATCACGAAGTCCGGTCTGGAACGCTCGCCTGCTTCCCCAACTTTCTGCCTCCGGGGTACTGTCCCTCATGGCCTCCATATCGGAAACCCTTAGTCCCGCACCCACGTTCTCCCAACCACGCAGTCTCTATCGGCGCCACCTGGTGCTTCGGACAACGCTCAGAGTGAGATAAACCTGTATGACCAAAATGAGGTCATCCCCATTCTTGGCCGCCCCATCTACCCGAAAGACGTAGGCACACACCAGGCCACCTACCGTCCTTCAACTCTGATCCGGAAAAGCTTTCCTTCGCCGGGGATCCCGGGTGCCCCGTGTCTTTTCCGTGCCATTTCTTGTGGGCAGCAACATGCCCTGGGCGAGAAAGGGCCCTGGGCCATGGAGAGCAGGGCGGTCCGCAGGGCTGCCCTACGCCGGCCAATTCTCACGAGCGTTCTGCCCAAACCAATCCTGGTTTGGGCAGAACGCTCGTGAGAATTGGCCGGAAAACCCCCGGCGAAGTCATTCGGGCGACGCACGTCAGCTGGGCGGCCCCCCCCGGGGCCTTGAAGGGCATTGTGAGTGCCCGCACCCGATCGCCGCCAGGAGGAACTCCACAAATGGATTGCAGCGAGGACAACGCCCGTGGATCCTCGGCCTGCAGGGGTCCCATCCCTGGCGCTCTACCATGGGGCCAGGCCCATCACGAAGTCCGGTCTGGAACGCTCGCCTGCTTCCCCAACTTTCTGCCTCCGGGGTACTGTCCCTCATGGCCTCCATATCGAAAACCCTTAGTCCCGCACCCACGCATCTCCCAACCACGCAGTCTCTATCGGCGCCACCTGGTGCTTCGGACAACGCTCAGAGTGAGATAAAACTGTATGACCAAAATGAGGTCATCCCCATTCTTGGCCGCCCCATCTACCCGAAAGACGTAGGCACACACCAGGCCACCTACCGTCCTTCAACTCTGATCCGGAAAAGCTTTCCTGCCCCGGGGATCCCGGGTGCCCCTTGTCTTTTCCGTGCCATTTCTTGGCGGCAGCAACATGCCCTGGGCGAAAAAGGGCCCTGGGCCATGGAGAGCAGGGCGGTCCGCAGGGCTGCCCTACGCCGGCCAATTCTCACGAGCGTTCTGCCCAAACCAATCCTGGTTTGGGCAGAACGCTCGTGAGAATTGGCCGGAAAACGCCCGGCGAAGTCATTCGGGCGCCGCACGTGTGCTGGGCCGCCCCCCACCGGGGCCTTGAGGGCATTGTGAGTGTCCGCACCCGATCGCCGCCAACAGGCATTCCACAAGATGGAATGCAGCAAGGACAACGCCCGTGGATCCTCGACCTGCGGGGGTCCCATCCCTGGCGCTCTACCATGGGGCCTGCCCCATCACGAAGTCCGACCTGGAACGCTCGCCTGCTTCCCCAACCTTCAGCTTCTGGGGTCCTGTCCCTCATGGCCTCCATATCGGAAACCCTTTCGTCCCACACCCACGCATCTCCTAACCACGCAGTCTCCATCGGCGCCTCCTGGTGCTTCGGACAACGCTCAGAGTGAGATAAACATGTATGACAAAAATGAGGTCATCCCCATCCTTGGTAGCCGGCTCTACCTGAAAGATGGTGGCGCACACCAGGCCACCTACCGTACTTCAACTCTGATCTGGAAAAGCTTTCCTGCGCCGGGGTTCCCGGGTGCCCCGTGTCTTTTCCGTGCCATTTCTTGCGGCAGCAACATGCCCTGGGCGAGAAAGGGCCCTGGGCCATGGAGAGCAGGGCGGTCCGCAGGGCTGCCCTACGCCGGCCAATTCTCACGAGCGTTCTGCCCAAACCAATCCTGGTTTGGGCAGAACGCTCGTGAGAATTGGCCGGAAAACGCCCGGCGAAGTCATTCGGGCGCCGCACGTGTGCTGGGCCGCCCCCCACCGGGGCCTTGAGGGCATTGTGAGTGTCCGCACCCGATCGCCGCCAACAGGCACTCCACAAGATGGAATGCAGCAAGGACAACGCCCGTGGATCCTCGACCTGCGGGGGTCCCATCCCTGGCGCTCTACCATGGGGCCAGGCCCATCACGAAGTCCGACCTGGAACGCTCGCCTGCTTCCCCAACCTTCAGCTTCTGGGGTCCTGTCCCTCATGGCCTCCATATCGGAAACCCTTAGTCCCACACCCACGCATCTCCTAACCACGCAGTCTCCATCGGCGCCTCCTGGTGCTTCGGACAACGCTCAGACTGAGATAAACATGTATGACCAAAATGAGGTCATCCCCATCCTTGGTTGCCGGCTCTACCTGAAAGATGGTGGCGCACACCAGGCCACCACCCGTCCTTCAACTCTGCTTTGGGAACGCTCCACTGCGCCGGCGTGTCGGGGTGCACCGTGTCTTTTCCGTGCCATTTCTTAGCGGCAGCAACATGCCCTGGGCGAGAAAGGGCCCTGGGCCATGGAGAGCAGGGCGGTCCGCAGGGCCGCCCTACGCCGGCCAATTCTCACGAGCGTTCTGCCCAAACCAGGATTGGTTTGGGCAGAACGCTCGTGAGAATTGGCCGGAAAACGCCCGGCGAAGTCATTTGGGCGCCACACGTCAGCTGGGCGGCTCCCCCCCGGGGCCTTGAAGGGCATTGTGAGTGCCCGCACCCGATAGCCGCCAGGAGGCACTCCACAAATGGATTGCAGCGAGGACAACGCCCGTGGATCCTCGGCCTGCAGGGGTCCCATCCCTGGCGCTCTACCATGGGGCCAGGCCCATCACGAAGTCCGGTCTGGAACGCTCGCCTGCTTCACCAACTTTCTGCCTCCGGGGTACTGTCCCTCATGGCCTCCATATCGGAAACCCTTAGTCCCGCACCCACGTTCTCCCAACCACGCAGTCTCTATCGGCGCCACCTGGTGCTTCGGACAACGCTCAGAGTGAGATAAACCTGTATGACCAAAATGAGGTCCTCCCCATTCTTGGCCGCCCCATCTACCCGAAAGACGTAGGCACACACCAGGCCACCTACCGTCCTTCAACTCTGATCCGGAAAAGCTTTTCCTGCGCCGGGGTTCCCGGGTGCCCCGGGTCTTTTCCGTGCCATTTCTTGCGGCAGCAACATGCCCTGGGCGAGAAAGGGCCCTGGGTCATGGAGAGCACGGCGGTCCCCAGGGCTGCCCTACCACGGCCAATTCTCACGAGCGTTCTGCCCAAACCAATCCTGGTTTGGGCAGAACGCTCGTGAGAATTGGCCGGAAAACCCCCGGCGAAGTCATTCGGGCGACGCACGTCAGCTGGGCGGCCCCCCCCGGGGCCTTGAAGGGCATTGTGAGTGCCCGCACCCGATCGCCGCCAGGAGGCACTCCACAAATGGATTGCAGCGAGGACAACGCCCGTGGATCCTCGGCCTGCAGGGGTCCCATCCCTGGCGCTCTACCATGGGGCCAGGCTCATCACGAAGTCCGGTCTGGAACGCTCGCCTGCTTCCCCAACTTTCTGCCTCCGGGGTACTGTCCCTCATGGCCTCCATATCGGAAACCATTAGTCCCACACCCACGCATCTCCCAACCACGCAGTCTCTATCGGCGCCACTTGGGGCTTCGGACAACGCTCAGAGTGAGATAAACCTGTATGACCAAAATGAGGTCATCCCCATTCTTGGCCGCCCCATCTACCCGAAAGACGTAGGCACAACCAGGCCACCTACCGTCCTTCAACTCTGATCCGGAAAAGCTTTCCTGCCCCGGGGATCCCGGGTGCCCCGTGTCTTTTCCGTGCCATTTCTTGGCGGCAGCAACATGCCCTGGGCGAGAAAGTGCCCTGGGCCATGGAGAGCAGGGCGGTCCGCAGGGCTGCCCTACGCCGGCCAATTCTCACGAGCGTTCTGCCCAAACCAATCCTGGTTTGGGCAGAACGCTCGTGAGAATTGGCCGGAAAACGCCCAGCGAAGTCATTCAGGCGCCGCACGTGTGCTGGGCCGCCCCCCACCGGGGCCTTGAGGGCATTGTGAGTGTCCGCACCCGATCGCCGCCAACAGGCACTCCACAAAATCGAATGCAGCAAGGACAACGCCCGTGGATCCTCGACCTGTGGGGGTCCCATCCCTGGCGCTCTACCATGGGGCCAGGCCCATCACGAAGTCCGACCTGGAACGCTCGCCTGCTTCCCCAACCTTCAGCTTCTGGGGTCCTGTCCCTCATGGCCTCCATATCGGAAACCCTTAGTCCCACACCCACGCATCTCCTAACCACGCAGTCTCCATCGGCGCCTCCTGGTGCTTCGGACAACGCTCAGAGTGAGATAAATATGTATGACCAAAATGAGGACATCCCCATCCTTGGTTGCCGGCTCTACCTGAAAGATGGTGGCGCACACCAGGCCACCACCCGTCCTTCAACTCTGCTTTGGGAGCGCTCCACTGCGCCGGCGTGTCCGGGTGCACCGTGTCTTTTACGTGCCATTTCTTAGCGGCAGCAACATGCCCTGGGCGAGAAAGGGCCCTGGGCCATGGAGAGCAGGGCGGTCCGCAGGTCCGCCCTACGCCGGCCAATTCTCACGAGCGTTCTGCCCAAACCAATCCTGGTTTGGGCAGAACGCTCGTGAGAATTGGCCGGAAAACGCCCGGCGAAGTCATTCGGGCGCCACACGTCAGCTGGGCGGCCCCCCCCCGGGGCCTTGAAGGGCATTGTGAGTGCCCGCACCCGATAGCCGCCAGGAGGCACTCCACAAATGGATTGCAGCGAGGACAACGCCCGTGGATCCTCGGCCTGCAGGGGTCCCATCCCTGGCGCTCTACCATGGGGCCAGGCCCATCACGAAGTCCGGTCTGGAACGCTCGCCTGCTTCCCCAACTTTCTGCCTCCGGGGTACTGTCCCTCATGGCCTCCATATCAGAAACCCTTAGTCCCGCACCCACGTTCTCCCAACCACGCAGTCTCTATCGGCGCCACCTGGTGCTTCGGACAACGCTCAGAGTGAGATAAACCTGTATGACCAAAATGAGGTCATCCCCATTCTTGGCCGCCCCATCTACCCGAAAGACGTAGGCACACACCAGGCCACCTACCGTCCTTCAACTCTGATCCGGAAAAGCTTTCCTTCGCCGGGGATCCCGGGTGCCCCGTGTCTTTTCCGTGCCATTTCTTGGCGGCAGCAACATGCCCTGGGCGAGAAAGGGCCCTGGGCCATGGAGAGCAGGGCGGTCCGCAGGGCTGCCCTACGCCGGCCAATTCTCACGAGCGTTCTGCCCAAACCAATCCTGGTTTGGGCAGAACGCTCGTGAGAATTGGCCGGAAAACGCCCGGCGAAGTCATTCGGGCGCCGCACGTGTGCTGGGCCGCCCCCCACCGGGGCCTTGAGGGCATTGTGAGTGTCCGCACCCGATCGCCGCCAACAGGCACTCCACAAGATGGAATGCAGCAAGGACAACGCCCGTGGATCCTCGACCTGCGGGGTCCCATCCCTGGCGCTCTACCATGAGGCCTGCCCCATCACGAAGTCCGACCTGGAACGCTCGCCTGCTTCCCCAACCTTCAGCTTCTGGGGTCCTGTCCCTCATGGCCTCCATATCGGAAACCCTTAGTCCCACACCCACGCATCTCCTAACCACGCAGTCTCCATCGGCGCCTCCTGGTGCTTCGGACAACGCTCAGAGTGAGATAAACCTGTATGACCAAAATGAGGTCATCCCCATTCTTGGCCGCCCCATCTACCCGAAAGACGAAGGCACACACCAGGCCACCTACCGTCCTTCAACTCTGATCCGGAAAAGCTTTCCTGCGCCGGGGATCCCGGGTGCCCCGTGTCTTTTCCGTGCCATTTCTTGGCGGCAGCAACATGCCCTGGGCGAGAAAGGGCCCTGGGCCATGGAGAGCACGGCGGTCCCCAGGGCTGCCCTACCACGGCCAATTCTCACGAGCATCTGACCAAACCAATCCTGGTTTGGGCAGAACGCTCGTGAGAATTGGCCGGAAAACCCCCGGCGAAGTCATTCGGGCGACGCACGTCAGCTGGGCGGCCCCCCCCCCCGGGGCCTTGAAGGGCATTGTGAGTGCCCGCACCCGATCGCCGCCAGGAGGCACTCCACAAATGGATTGCAGCGAGGACAACGACCGTGGATCCTCGGCCTGCAGGGGTCCCATCCCTGGCGCTCTACCATGAGGCCTGCCCCATCACGAAGTCCGACCTGGAACGCTCGCCTGCTTCCCCAACCTTCAGCTTCTGGGGTCCTGTCCCTCATGGCCTCCATATCGGAAACCCTTAGTCCCACACCCACTCATCTCCTAACCACGCAGTCTCCATCGGCGCCTCCTGGTGCTTCGGACAACGCTCAGAGTGAGATAAACATGTATGACCAAAAGGAGGTCATCCCCATCCTTGGTTGCCGGCTCTACCTGAAAGATGGTGGCGCACACCAGGCCACCACCCGTCCTTCAACTCTGCTTTGGGAACGCTCCACTGCGCCGGCGTGTCCGGGTGCACCGTGTCTTTTCCGTGCCATTTCTTAGCGGCAGCAACATGCCCTGGGCGAGAAAGGGCCCTGGGCCATGGAGAGCAGGGCGGTCCGCAGGGCAAACCACCGCCGGCCAATTCTCACGAGCGTTCTGCCCAAACCAATCCTGGTTTGGGCAGAACGCTCGTGAGAATTGGCCGGAAAACGCCCGGCGAAGTCATTCGGGCGCCGCACGTCAGCTGGGCGGCCCCCCCCCGGGGCCTTGAAGGGCATTGTGAGTGCCCGCACCCGATAGCCGCCAGGAGGCACTCCACAAATGGATTGCAGCGAGGACAACGCCCGTGGATCCTCGGCCTGCAGGGGTCCCATCCCTGGCGCTCTACCATGAGGCCTGCCCCATCACGAAGTCCGACCTGGAACGCTCGCCTGCTTCCCCAACTTTCTGCCTCCGGGGTACTGTCCCTCATGGCCTCCATATCGGAAACCTTTAGTCCCGCACCCACGTTCTCCCAACCACGCAGTCTCTATCGGCGCCACCTGGTGCTTCGGACAACGCTCAGAGTGAGATAAACCTGTATGACCAAAATGCGGTCATCCCCATTCTTGGCCGCCCATCTACCCGAAAGACGTAGGCACACACCAGGCCACCTACCGTCCTTCAACTCTGATCCGGAAAAGCTTTCCTTCGCCGGGGATCCCGGGTGCCTCCTGTCTTTTCCGTGCCATTTCTTGGCGGCAGCAACATGCCCTGGGCGAGAAAGGGCCCTGGGCCATGGAGAGCAGGGCGGTCCGCAGGGCTGCACTACGCCGGCCAATTCTCACGAGCGTTCTGCCCAAACCAATCCTGGTTTGGGCAGAACGCTCGTGAGAATTGGCCGGAAAACGCCCGGCGAAGTCATTCGGGCGCCGCACGTGTGCTGGGCCGCCCCCCACCGGGGCCTTGAGGGCATTGTGAGTGTCCGCACCCGATCGCCGCCAACAGGCACTCCACAAGATGGAATGCAGCAAGGACAACGCCCGTGGATCCTCGACCTGCGGGGGTCCAATCCCTGGCGCTCGACCATGGGGCCAGGCCCATCACGAAGTCCGACCTGGAACGCTCGCCTGCTTCCCCAACCTTCAGCTTCTGGGGTCCTGTCCCTCATGGCCTCCATATCGGAAACCCTTAGTCCCACACCCACGCATCTCCTAACCACGCAGTCTCCATCGGCGCCTCCTGGTGCTTCGGACAACGCTCAGACTGAGATAAACATGTATGACCAAAATGAGGTCATCCCCATCCTTGGTTGCCGGCTCTACCTGAAAGATGGTGGCGCACACCAGGCCACCACCCGTCCTTCAACTCTGCTTTGGGAACGCTCCACTGCGCTGGCGTGTCCGGGTGCACCGTATCTTTTCCGTGCCATTTCTTAGTGGCAGCAACAAGCCCTGGGCGAGAAAGGGCCCTGGGCCATGGAGAGCAGGGCGGTCCGCAGGGCTGCCCTACGCCGGCCAATTCTCACGAGCGTTCTGTCCAAACCAATCCTGGTTTGGGCAGAACGCTCGTGAGAATTGGCCGGAAAACGCCCGGCGAAGTCATTCGGGCGCCGCACGTGTGCTGGGCCGCCCCCCACCCGGGCCTTGAGGGCATTGTGAGTGTCCGCACCCTATCGCCGCCAACAGGCACTCCACAAGATGGAATGCAGCAAGGACAACGCCCGTGGATCCTCGACCTGCGGGGGTCCCATCCCTGGCGCTCTACCATGGGGCCAGGCCCATCACGAAGTCCGACCTGGAACGCTCGCCTGCTTCCCCAACCTTCAGCTTCTGGGGTCCTGTCCCTCATGGCCTCCATATCGGAAACCCTTAGTCCCACACCCACGTATCTCCTAACCACGCAGGCTCCATCGGCGCCTCCTTGTGCTTCGGACAACGCTCAGAGTGAGATAAACATGTATGACAAAAATGAGGTCATCCCCATCCTTGGTTGCCGGCTCTACCTGAAAGATGATGGCGCAGACTAGGCCACCTACCGTACTTCAACTCTGATCCGGAAAAGCTTTCCTGCGCCGGGGTTCCCGGGTGCCCCGTGTCTTTTCCGTGCCATTTCTTGCGGCAGCAACATGCCCTGGGCGAGAAAGGGCCCTGGGCCAAGGAGAGCACGGCGGTCCCCAGGGCTGCCCTACCACGGCCAATTCTCACGAGCGTTCTGCCCAAACCAATCCTGGTTTGGGCAGAACGCTCGTGAGAATTGGCCGGAAAACCCCCGGCGAAGTCATTCGGGCGACGCACGTCAGCTGGGAGGCCCCCCCCCGGGGCCTTGAAGGGCATTGTGAGTGCCCGCACCCGATCGCCGCCAGGAGGCACTCCACAAATGGATTGCAGCGAGGACAACGCCCGTGGATCCTCGACCTGCGGGGGTACCATCCCTGGCGCTCGACCATGGGGCCAGGCCCATCACGAAGTCCGACCTGGAACGCTCGCCTGCTTCCCCAACCTTCAGCTTCTGGGGTCCTGTCCCTCATGGCCTCCATATCGGAAACCCTTAGTCCCACACCCACGCATCTCCTAACCACGCAGTCTCCATCGGCGCCTCCTGGTGCTTCGGACAACGCTCAGAGTGAGATAAACATGTATGACCAAAATGAGGTCATCCCCATTCTTGGTTGCCAGCTCTACCTGAAAGATGGTGGCGCACACCAGGCCACCACCCGTCCTTCAACTCTGCTTGGGGAACGCTCCACTGCGCCGGCGTGTCCGGGTGCCCCGTGTCTTTTCCGTGCCATTTCTTGCGGCAGCAACATGCCCTGGGCGAGAAAGGGCCCTGGGCCATGGAGAGCAGGGCGGTCCGCAAGGCTGCCCTACGCCGGCCAATTCTCACGAGTGTTCTGCCCAAACCAATCCTGGTTTGGGCAGAACGCTCGTGAGAATTGGCCGGAAAACGCCCGGCGAAGTCATTCGGGCGCCGCACGTGTGCTGGGCCGCCCCCCACCGGGGCCTTGAGGGCATTGTGAGTGTCCGCACCCGATCGCCGCCAACAGGCACTCCACAAGATGGAATGCAGCAAGGACAACGCCCGTGGATCCTCGACCTGCGGGGGTCCCATCCCTGGCGCTCTACCATGGGGCCAGGCCCATCACGAAGTCCGACCTGGAACGCTCGCCTGTTTCCCCAACCTTCAGCTTCTGGGCTCCTGTCCCTCATGGCCTCCATATCGGAAACCCTTAGTCCCACACCCACGCATCTCCTAACCACGCAGTCTCCATCGGCGCCTCCTGGTGCTTCGGACAACGCTCAGAGTGAGATAAACATGTATGACCAAAATGAGGTCATCCCCATCCTTGGTTGCCGGCTCTACCTGAAAGATGGTGGCGCACACCAGGCCACCACCCGTCCTTCAACTCTGCTTAGGGAACGCTCCACTGCGCCGGCGTGTCCGGGTGCACCGTGTCTTTTCCGTGCCATTTCTTAGCGGCAGCAACATGCCCTGGGCGAGAAAGGGCCCTGGGCCATGGAGAGCAGGGCGGTCCGCAGGGCTGCCCTACGCCGGCCAATTCTCACGAGCGTTCTGCCCAAACCAATCCTGGTTTGGGCAGAACGCTCGTGAGAATTGGCCGGAAAACGCCCGGCGAAGTCATTCGGGCGCCGCACGTGTGCTGGGCCGCCCCCCACCGGGGCCTTGAGGGCATTGTGAGTGTCCGCACCCGATCGCCGCCAACAGGCACTCCACAAGATGGAATGCAGCAAGGACAACGCCCGTGGATCTTCGACCTGCGGGGGTCCCATCCCTGGCGCTCTACCATGGGGCCTGCCCCATCACGAATCCGACCTGGAACGCTCGCCTGCTTCCCCAACCTTCAGCTTCTGGGGTCCTGTCCCTCATGGCCTCCATATCGGAAACACTTAGTCCCACACCCACGCATCTCCTAACCACGCAGTCTCCATCGGCGCCTCCTGGTGCTTCGGACAACGCTCAGAGTGAGATAAACATGTATGACAAAAATGAGGTCATCCCCATCCTTGGTAGCCGGCTCTACCTGAAAGATGGTGGCGCACACCAGGCCACCTACCGTACTTCAACTCTGATCCGGAAAAGCTTTCCTGCGCCGGGGTTCCCGGGTGCCCCGTGTCTTTTCCGTGCCATTTCTTGCGGCAGCAACATGCCCTGGGCGTAAAGGGCCCTGGGCCATGGAGAGCACGGCGGTCCCCAGGGCTGCCCTACCACGGCCAATTCTCACGAGCATCTGCCCAAACCAATCCTGGTTTGGGCAGAACGCTCGTGAGAATTGGCCGGAAAACCCCCGGCGAAGTCATTCGGGCGACGCACGTCAGCTGGGCGGCCCCCCCCCGGGGCCTTGAAGGGCATTGTGAGTGCCCGCACCCGATCGCCGCCAGGAGGCACTCCACAAATGGATTGCAGCGAGGACAACGACCGTGGATCCTCGGCCTGCAGGGGTCCCATCCCTGGCGCTCTACCATGGGGCCAGGCCCATCACGAAGTCCGACCTGGAACGCTCGCCTGCTTCCCCAACCTTCAGCTCCTGGGGTCCTGTCCCTCATGGCCTCCATATCGGAAACCCTTAGTCCCACACCCACGCATCTCCTAACCACGCAGTCTCCATCGGCGCCTCCTGGTGCTTCGGACAACGCTCAGAGTGAGATAAACATGTATGACCAAAATGAGGTCATCCCCATCCTTGGTTGCCGGCTCTACCTGAAAGATGGTGGCGCACACCAGGCCACCACCCGTCCTTCAACTCTGCTTTGGGAACGCTCCACTGCGCCGGCGTGTCCGGGTGCACCGTGTCTTTTACGTGCCATTTCTTAGCGGCAGCAACATGCCCTGGGCGAGAAAGGGCCCTGGGCCATGGAGAGCAGGGCGGTCCGCAGGGCTGCCCTACGCCGGCCAATTCTCACGAGCGTTCTGCCCAAACCAATCCTGGTTTGGGCAGAACGCTCGTGAGAATTGGCCGGAAAACGCCCGGCGAAGTCATTCGGGCGCCGCACGTCAGCTGGGCGCACCCCCCCCCTTGGCCTTGAAGGGCATTGTGAGTGCCCGCACCCGATCGCCGCCAGGAGGCACTCCACAAATGGATTGCAGCGAGGACAACGCCCGTGGATCCTCGGCCTGCAGGGGTCCCATCCCTGGCGCTCTACCGTGGGGCCAGGCCCATCAAGATATCCGGTCTGGAACGCTCGCCTGCATCCCCAACCTTCTGCCTCCGGGGTACTATCCCTCATGGCCTCCATATCGGAAACCCTTAGTCCCGCACCCACGCACCTCCCAACCACGCAGTTTCTATCGGCGCCACCTGGTGCTTCGGACAACGCTCAGAGTGAGATAAACCTGTATGACCAAAATGAGGTCATCCCCATTCTGGCCGCCCCATCTACCCGAAAGACGTAGGCAAACACCAGGCCACCTACCGTCCTTCAACTCTGATCCGGAAAAGCTTTCCTGCGCCGGGGTTCCCGGGTGCCCCGTGTCTTTTCCGTGCCATTTCTTGCGGCAGCAACATGCCCTGGGCGAGAAAGGGCCCTGGGTCATGGAGAGCACGGCGGTCCCCAGGGCTGCCCTACCACGGCCAATTCTCACGAGCGTTCTGCCCAAACCAATCCTGGTTTGGGCAGAACGCTCGTGAGAATTGGCCGGAAAACCCCCGGCGAAGTCATTCGGGCGACGCACGTCAGCTGGGCGGCCCCCCCCGGGGCCTTGAAGGGCATTGTGAGTGCCCGCACCCGATCGCCACCAGGAGGCACTCCACAAATGGATTGCAGCGAGGACAACGCCCGTGGATCCTCGGCCTGCAGGGGTCCCATCCCTGGCGCTCTACCATGGGGCCAGGCCCATCACGAAGTCCGGTCTGGAACGCTCGCCTGCTTCCCCAACTTTCTGCCTCCGGGGTACTGTCCCTCATGGCCTCCATATCGGAAACCCTTAGTCCCGCACCCACGCATCTCCCAACCACGCAGTCTCTATCGGCGCCACCTGGTGCTTCGGACAACGCTCAGAGTGAGATAAAACTGTATGACCAAAATGAGGTCATCCCCATTCTTGGCCGCCCCATCTACCCGAAAGACGTAGGCACACACCAGGCCACCTACCGTCCTTCAACTCTGATCCGGAAAAGCTTTCCTGCGCCGGGGATCCCGGGTGCCCCGTGTCTTTTCCGTGCCATTTCTTGGCGGCAGCAACATGCCCTAGGCGAGAAAGGGCCCTGGGCCATGGACAGCAGGGCGGTCCGCAGGGCTGCCCTACGCCGGCCAATTCTCACGAGCGTTCTGCCCAAACCAATCCTGGTTTGGGCAGAACGCTCGTGAGAATTGGCCGGAAAACGCCCGGCGAAGTCATTCGGGCGCCGCACGTGTGCTGGGCCGCCCCCCACCGGGGCCTTGAGGGCATTGTGAGTGTCCGCACCCGATCGCCGCCAACAGGCACTCCACAAGAGCGAATGCAGCAAGGACGACGCCCGTGGATCCTCGACCTGCGGGGGTCCCATCCCTGGCGCTCTACCATGGGGCCAGGCCCATCACGAAGTCCGACCTGGAACGCTCGCCTGCTTCCCCAACCTTCAGCTTCTGGGGTCCTGTCCCTCATGGCCTCCATATCGGAAACCCTTAGTCCCACACCCACGCATCTCCTAACCACGCAGTCTCCATCGGCGCCTCCTGGTGCTTCGGACAACGCTCAGAGTGAGATAAACATGTATGACCAAAATGAGGTCATCCCCATCCTTGGTTGCCGGCTCTACCTGAAAGATGGTGGCGCACACCAGGCCACCACCCGTCCTTCAACTCTGCTTTGGGAACGCTCCACTGCGCCGGCGTGTCCGGGTGCACCGTGTCTTTTACGTGCCATTTCTTAGCGGCAGCAACATGCCCTGGGCGAGAAAGGGCCCTGGGCCATGGAGAGCAGGGCGGTCCGCAGGGCCGCCCTACGCCGGCCAATTCTCACGAGCGTTCTGCCCAAACCAATCCTGGTTTGGGCAGAACGCTCGTGAGAATTGGCCGGAAAACGCCCGGCGAAATCAATCGGGCGCCGCACGTCAGCTGGGCGCACCCCCCCTCTTGGCCTTGAAGGGCATTGTGAGTGCCCGCACCCGATTGCCGCCAGGAGGCACTCCACAAATGGATTGCAGCGAGGACAACGCCCGTGGATCCTCGGCCTGCAGGGGTCCCATACCTGGCGCTCTACCGTGGGGTCAGGCCCATCACGATGTCCGGTCTGGAACGCTCGCCTGCATCCCCAACCTTCTGCCTCCGGGGTACTATCACTCATGGCCTCCATATCGGAAACCCTTAGTCCCGCACCCACGCATCTCCCAACCACGCAGTTTCTATCGGCGCCACCTGGTGCTTCGGACAACGCTCAGAGTGAGATAAACCTGTATGACCAAAATGAGGTCATCCCCATTCTGGCCGCCCCATATACCCGAAAGACGTAGGCAAACACCAGGCCACCTACCGTCCTTCAACTCTGATCCGGAAAAGCTTTCCTGCGCCGGGGTTCCCGGGTGCCCCGTGTCTTTTCCGTGCCATTTCTTGCGGCAGCAACATGCCCTGGGCGAGAAAGGGCCCTGGGCCATGGAGAGCAGGGCGGTCCGCAGGGCTGCCCTACGCCGGCCAATTCTCACGAGCGTTCTGCCCAAACCAATCCTGGTTTGGGCAGAACGCTCGTGAGAATTGGCCGGAAAACGCCCGGCGAAGTCATTCGGGCGCCGCACGTGTGCTGGGCCGCCCCCCACCGGGGCCTTGAGGGCATTGTGAGTGTCCGCACCCGATCGCCGCCAACAGGCACTCCACAAGATGGAATGCAGCAAGGACAACGCCCGTGGATCCTCGACCTGCGGGGGTCTCATCCCTGGCGCTCGACCATGGGGCCTGGCCCATCACGAAGTCCGACCTGGAACGCTCGCCTGCTTCCCCAACCTTCAGCTTCTGGGATCCTGTCCCTCATGGCCTCCATATCGGAAACCCTTAGTCCCACACCCACGCATCTCCTAACCACGCAGTCTCCATCGGCGCCTCCTGGTGCTTCGGACAACGCTCAGAGTGAGATAAACATGTATGACCAAAATGAGGTCATCCCCATCCTTGGTTGCCGGCTCTACCTGAAAGATGGTGGCGCACACCAGGCCACCACCCGTCCTTCAACTCTGCTTTGGGAACGCTCCACTGCGCCGGCGTGTCGGGGTGCACCGTGTCTTTTCCGTGCCATTTCTTAGCGGCAGCAACATGCCTTCGGCGAGAAAGGGCCCTGGGCCATGGAGAGCAGGGCGGTCCGCAGGGCCGCCCTACGCCGGCCAATCCTGGTTTGGGCAGAACGATCGTGAGAATTGGCCGGAAAACGCCCGGCGAAGTCATTCGGGCGCCACACGTCTATGGGCGGCCCCCCCCCGGGGCCTTGAAGGGCATTGTGAGTGCCCGCACCCGATAGCCGCCAGGAGGCACTCAACAAATGGATTGCAGCGAAGACAACGCCCGTGGATCCTCGGCCTGCAGGGGTCCCATCCCTGGCGCTCTACCATGGGGCCAGGCCCATCACGAAGTCCGGTCTGGAACGCTCGCCTGCTTCCCCAACTTTCTGCCTCCGGGGTACTGTCCCTCATGGCCTCCATATCGGAAACCCTTAGTCCCGCACCCACGCATCTCCCAACCACGCAGTCTCTATCGGCGCCACCTGGTGCTTCGGACAACGCTCAGAGTGAGATAAACCTGTATGACCAAAATGAGGTCATCCCCATTCTTGGCCGCCCCATCTACCCGAAAGACGTAGGCACACACCAGGCCACCTACCGTCCTTCAACTCTGATCCGGAAAAGCTTTCCTGCGCCGGGGTTCCCGGGTGCCCCGGGTCTTTTCCGTGCCATTTCTTGCGGCAGCAACATGCCCTGGGAGAAAGGGCCCTGGGTCATGGAGAGCACGGCGGTCCCCAGGGCTGCCCTACCACGGCCAATTCTCACGAGCGTTCTGCCCAAACCAATCCTGGTTTGGGCAGGACTCTCGTGAGAATTGGCCGGAAAACCCCCGGCAAAGTCATTCGGGCGACGCACGTCAGCTGGGCGGCCCCCCCGGGGCCTTGAAGGGCATTGTGAGTGCCCGCACCCGATCGCCGCCAGGAGGCACTCCACAAATGGATTGCAGCGAGGACAACGCCCGTGGATCCTCGGCCTGCAGGGGTCCCATCCCTGGCGCTCTACCATGGGGCCAGGCTCATCACGAAGTCCGGTCTGGAACACTCGCCTGCTTCCCCAACTTTCTGCCTCCGGGGTACTGTCCCTCATGGCCTCCATATCGGAAACCCTTAGTCCCACACCCACGCATCTCCCAACCACGCAGTCTCTATCGGCGCCACTTGGTGCTTCGGACAACGCTCAGAGTGAGATAAACCTGTATGACCAAAATGAGGTCATCCCCATTCTTGGCCGCCCCATCTACCCGAAAGACGTAGGCACACACCCGGCCACCTACCGTCCTTCAACTCTGATCCGGAAAAGCTTTCCTGCCCCGGGGATCCCGGGTGCCCCGTGTCTTTTCCGTGCCATTTCTTGGCGGCAGCAACATGCCCTGGGCTAGAAAGGGCCCTGGGCCATGGAGAGCAGGGCGGTCCGCAGGGCTGCCCTACGCCGGCCAATTCTCACGAGCGTTCTGCCCAAACCAATCCTAGTTTGGGCAGAACGCTCGTGAGAATTGACCGGAAAACGCCCGGCGAAGTCATTCGGGCGCCGCACGTGTGCTGGGCCGCCCCCCACCGGGGCCTTGAGGGCATTGTGAGTGTCCGCACCCGATCGCCACCAACAGGCACTCCACAAGATGGAATGCAGCAAGGACAACGCCCGTGGATCCTCGACCTGCGGGGGTCTCATCCCTGGCGCTCGACCATGGGGCCAGGCCCATCACGAAGTCCGACCTGGAACGCTCGCCTGCTTCCCCACCTTCAGCTTCTGGGGTCCTGTCCCTCATGGCCTCCATATCGGAAACCCTTAGTCCCACACCCACGCATCTCCTAACCACGCAGTCTCCATCGGCGCCTCCTGGTGCTTCGGACAACGCTCAGAGTGAGATAAACATGTATGACCAAAATGAGGTCATCCCCATCCTTGCTGGCCGGCTCTACCTGAAAGATGGTGGCGCACACCAGGCCACCACCCGTCCTTCAACTCTGCTTTGGGAACGCTCCACTGCGCCGGCGTGTCCGGGTGCACCGTGTCTTTTCCGTGCCATTTCTTAGCGGCAGCAACATGCCCTGGGCGAGAAAGGGCCTTGGGCCATGGAGAGCACGGCGGTCCGCAGGGCTGCCCTACGCCGGCCAATTCTCACGAGCGTTCTGCCCAAACCAATCTGGTTTGGGCAGAACGCTCGTGAGAATTGGCCGGAAAACGCCCGGCGAAGTCATTCGGGCGCCACACGTCAGCTGGGCGGCCCCCCCCCCGGGGCCTTGAAGGGCATTGTGAGTACCCGCACCCGATCGCCGCCAGGAGGCACTCCACAAATGGATTGCAGCAAGGACAACGCCCGTGGATCCTCGGCCTGCAGGGGTCCCATCCCTGGCGCTCTACCATGGGGCCAGGCCCATCACGAAGTCCGGTCTGGAACGCTCGCCTGCCTCCCCAACTTTCTGCCTCCGGGGTACTGTCCCTCATGGCCTCCATATCGGAAACCCTTAGTCCCGCACCCACGCATCTCCCAACCACGCAGTCTCTATTGGCGCCACCTGGTGCTTCGGACAACGCTCAGAGTGAGATAAACCTGTATGACCAAAATGAGGTCATCCCCATTCTTGGCCGCCCCATCTACCCGAAAGACGTAGGCACACACCAGGCCACCTACCGTCCTTCAACTCTGATCCGGAAAAGCTTTCCTTCGCCGCGGATCCCGGGTGCCCCGTGTCTTTTCCGTGCCATTTCTTGGCGGCAGCAACATGCCCTGGGCGAGAAAGGGCCCTGGGCCATGGAGAGCAGGGCGGTCCGCAGGGCTGCCCTACGCCGGCCAATTCTCACGAGCGTTCTGCCCAAACCAATCCTGGTTGGGGCAGAACGCTCGTGAGAATTGGCCGGAAAACGCCCGGCGAAGTCATTCGGGCGCCGCACGTGTGCTGGGCCGCCCCCCACCGGGGCCTTGAGGGCATTGTGAGTGTCCGCACCCGATCGCCGCCAACAGGCACTCCACAAGATGGAATGCAGCAAGGACAACGCCCGTGGATCCTCGACCTGCGGGGGTCCCATCCCTGGCGCTCGACCATGGGGCCAGGCCCATCACGAAGTCCGACCTGGAACGCTCGCCTGCTTCCCCAACCTTCAGCTTCTGGGGTCCTGTCCCTCATGGCCTCCATATCGGAAACCCTTAGTCCCACACCCACGCATCTCCTAACCACGCAGTCTCCATCGGCGCCTCCTGGTGCTTCGGACAACGCTCAGAGTGAGATAAACATGTATGACCAAAATGAGGTCATCCCCATCCTTGGTTGCCGGCTCTACCTGAAAGATGGTGGCGCACACCAGGCCACCACCGGTCCTTCAACTCTGCTTTGGGAACGCTCCACTGCGCCGGCGTGTCCGGGTGCACCGTGTCTTTTCCGTGCCATTTCTTAGCGGCAGCAACATGCCCTGGGCGAGAAAGGGCCCTGGGCCATGGAGAGCACGGCGGTCCGCAGGGCTGCCCTACGCCGGCCAATTCTCACGAGCGTTCTGCCCAAACCAATCCTGGTTTGGGCAGAACGCTCGTGAGAATTGGCCGGAAAACGCCCGGCGAAGACATTCGGGCGCCGCACGTGTGCTGGGCCGCCACCCACCGGGGCCTTGAGGGCATTGTGAGTGCCCGCACCCGATCGCCGCCAGGAGGCACTCCACAAATGGATTGCAGCGAGGACAACGCCCGTGGATCCTCGGCCTGCAGGGGTCCCATCCCTGGCGCTCTACCATGGGGCCAGGCCCATCACGAAGTCCGGTCTGGAACGCTCGCCTGCTTCCCCAACCTTCTGCCTCCGGGGTACTGTCCCTCATGGCCTCCATATCGGAAACCCTTAGTCCCGCACCCACGTTCTCCCAACCACGCAGTCTCTATCGGCGCCACCTGGTGCTTCGGACAACGCTCAGAGTGAGATAAAACTGTATGACCAAAATGAGGTCATCCCCATTCTTGGCCGCCCCATCTACCCGAAAGACGTAGGCACACACCAGGCCACCTACCGTCCTTCAACTCTGATCCGGAAAAGCTTTCCTGCGCCGGGGATCCCGGATGCCCCGTGTCTTTTCCGTGCCATTTCTTGGCGGCAGCAACATGCCCTGGGCGAGAAAGGGCCCTGGGCCATGGAGAGCAGGGCGGTCCGCAGGGCTGCCCTACGCCGGCCAATTCTCACGAGCGTTCTGCCCAAACCAATCCTGGTTTGGGCAGAACGCTCGTGAGAATTGGCCGGAAAACGCCCGGCGAAGTCATTCGGGCGCCGCACGTGTGCTGGGCCGCCCCCCACCGGGGCCTTGAGGGCATTGTGAGTGTCCGCACCCGATCGCCGCCACCAGGCATTCCACAAGATGGAATGCAGCAAGGACAACGCCCGTGGATCCTCGACCTGCGAGGGTCCCATCCCTGGCGCTCTACCATGGGGCCTGCCCCATCACGAAGTCCGACCTGGAACGCTCGCCTGCTTCCCCAACCTTCAGCTTCTGGGGTCCTGTCCCTCATGGCCTCCATATCGGAAACCCTTAGTCCCACACCCACTCATCTCCTAACCACGCAGTCTCCATCGGCGCCTCCTGGTGCTTCGGACAACGCTCAGAGTGAGATAAACATGTATGACCAAAAGGAGGTCATCCCCATCCTTGGTTGCCGGCTCTACCTGAAAGATGGTGGCGCACACCAGGCCACCACCCGTCCTTCAACTCTGCTTTGGGAACGCTCCACTGCGCCGGCGTGTCCGGGTGCACCGTGTCTTTTCCGTGCCATTTCTTAGCAGCAGCAACATGCCCTGGGCGAGAAAGGGCCCTGGGCCATGGAGAGCAGGGCGGTCCGCAGGGCTGCCCTACGCCGGCCAATTCTCACGAGCATTCTGCCCAAACCAATCCTGGTTTGGGCAGAACGCTCGTGAGAATTGGCCGGAAAACGCCCGGCGAAGACATTCGGGCGCCGCACGTGTGCTGGGCCGCCCCCCACCGGGGCCTTGAGGGCATTGTGAGTGTCCGCACCCGATCGCCGCCAACAGGCACTCCACAAGATGGAATGCAGCAAGGACAACGCCCGTGGATCCTCGACCTGCGGGGGTCCCATCCCTGGCGCTCTACCATGGGGCCAGGCCCATCACAAAGTCCGACCTGGAACGCTCGCCTGCTTCCCCAACCTTCAGCTTCTGGGGTCCTGTCCCTCATGGCCTCCATATCGGAAACCCTTAGTCCCACACCCACGCATCTCCTAACCACGCAGTCTCCATCGGCGCCTCCTGGTGCTTCGGACAACGCTCAGAGTGAGATAAACATGTATGACCAAAAGGAGGTCATCCCCATCCTTGGTTGCCGGCTCTACCTGAAAGATGGTGGCGCACACCAGGCCACCACCCGTCCTTCAACTCTGCTTTGGGAACGCTCCACTGCGCCGGCGTGTCCGGGTGCACCGTGTCTTTTCCGTGCCATTTCTTAGCGGCAGCAACATGCCCTGGGCGAGAAAGGGCCCTGGGCCATGGAGAGCAGGGCGGTCCGCAGGGCTGCCCTACGCCGGCCAATTCTCACGAGCGTTCTGCCCAAACCAATCCTGGTTTGGGCAGAACGCTCGTGAGAATTGGCCGGAAAACGCCCGGCGAAGTCATTCGGGCGCCGCACGTGTGCTGGGCCGCCCCCCACCGGGGCCTTGAGGGCATTGTGAGTGTCCGCACCTGATCGCCGCCAACAGGCACTCCACAAGATCGAATGCAGCAAGGACAACGCCCGTGGGTCCTCGACCTGCAGGGGTCCCATCCCTGGCGCTCTACCATGGGGCCAGGCCCATCACGAAGTCCGACCTGGAACGCTCGCCTGCTTCCCCAACCTTCAGCTTCTGGGGTCCTGTCCCTCATGGCCTCCATATCGGAAACCCTTAGTCCCACACTCACGCATCTCCTAACCACGCAGTCTCCATCAGCGCCTCCTGGTGCTTCGGACAACGCTCAGAGTGAGATAAACATGTATGACAAAAATGAGGTCATCCCCATCCTTGGTAGCCGGCTCTACCTGAAAGATGGTGGCGCACACCAGGCCACCTACCGTACTTCAACTCTGATCCGGAAAAGCTTTCCTGCGCCGGGGTTCCCGGGTGCCCCGTGTCTTTTCCGTGCCATTTCTTGCGGCAGCAACATGCCCTGGGCGAGAAAGGGCCCTGGGCCATGGAGAGCACGGCGGTCCCCAGGGCTGCCCTACCACGGCCAATTCTCACGAGCATCTGACCAAACCAATCCTGGTTTGGGCAGAACGCTCGTGAGAATTGGCCGGAAAACGCCCGGCGAAGTCATTCGGGCGCCGCACGTGTGCTGGGCCGCCCCCCACCGGGGCCTTGAGGGCATTGTGAGTGTCCGCACCCGATCGCCGCCAACAGGCACTCCACAAGATGGAATGCAGCAAGGACAACGCCCGTGGATCCTCGACTTGCGGGGGTCCCATCCCTGGCGCTCGACCATGGGGCCAGGCCCATCACGAAGTCCGACCTGGAACGCTCGCCTGCTTCCCCAACCTTCAGCTTCTGGGGTCCTGTCCCTCATGGCCTCCATATCGGAAACCCTTAGTCCCACACCCACGCATCTCCTAACCACGCAGTCTCCATCGGCGCCTCCTGGTGCTTCGGACAACGCTCAGACTGAGATAAACATGTATGACCAAAATGAGGTCATCCCCATCCTTGGTTGCCGGCTCTACCTGAAAGATGGTGGCGCACACCAGGCCACCACCCGTCCTTCAACTCTGCTTTGGGAACGCTCCACTGCGCTGGCGTGTCCGGGTGCACCGTATCTTTTCCGTGCCATTTCTTAGTGGCAGCAACAAGCCCTGGGCGAGAAAGGGCCCTGGGCCATGGAGAGCAGGGCGGTCCGCAGGGCTGCCCTACGCCGGCCAATTCTCACGAGCGTTCTGTCCAAACCAATCCTGGTTTGGGCAGAACGCTCGTGAGAATTGGCCGGAAAACGCCCGGCGAAGTCATTCGGGCGCCGCACGTGTGCTGGGCCGCCCCCCACCCGGGCCTTGAGGGCATTGTGAGTGTCCGCACCCTATCGCCGCCAACAGGCACTCCACAAGATGGAATGCAGCAAGGACAACGCCCGTGGATCCTCGACCTGCGGGGGTCCCATCCCTGGCGCTCTACCATGGGGCCAGGCCCATCACGAAGTCCGACCTGGAACGCTCGCCTGCTTCCCCAACCTTCAGCTTCTGGGGTCCTGTCCCTCATGGCCTCCATATCGGAAACCCTTAGTCCCACACCCACGTATCTCCTAACCACGCAGGCTCCATCGGCGCCTCCTGGTGCTTCGGACAACGCTCAGAGTGAGATAAACATGTATGACAAAAATGAGGTCATCCCCATCCTTGGTTGCCGGCTCTACCTGAAAGATGATGGCGCAGACTAGGCCACCTACCGTACTTCAACTCTGATCCGGAAAAGCTTTCCTGCGCCGGGGTTCCCGGGTGCCCCGTGTCTTTTCCGTGCCATTTCTTGCGGCAGCAACATGCCCTGGGCGAGAAAGGGCCCTGGGCCAAGGAGAGCACGGCGGTCCCCAGGGCTGCCCTACCACGGCCAATTCTCACGAGCGTTCTGCCCAAACCAATCCTGGTTTGGGCAGAACGCTCGTGAGAATTGGCCGGAAAACCCCCGGCGAAGTCATTCGGGCGACGCACGTCAGCTGGGAGGCCCCCCCCCGGGGCCTTGAAGGGCATTGTGAGTGCCCGCACCCGATCGCCGCCAGGTGGCACTCCACAAATGGATTGCAGCGAGGACAACGCCCGTGGATCCTCGACCTGCGGGGGTCCCATCCCTGGCGCTCGACCATGGGGCCAGGCCCATCACGAAGTCCGACCTGGAACGCTCGCCTGCTTCCCCAACCTTCAGCTTCTGGGGTCCTGTCCCTCATGGCCTCCATATCGGAAACCCTTAGTCCCACACCCACGCATCTCCTAACCACGCAGTCTCCATCGGCGCCTCCTGGTGCTTCGGACAACGCTCAGAGTGAGATAAACATGTATGACCAAAATGAGGTCATCCCCATTCTTGGTTGCCAGCTCTACCTGAAAGATGGTGGCGCACACCAGGCCACCACCCGTCCTTCAACTCTGCTTGGGGAACGCTCCACTGCGCCGGCGTGTCCGGGTGCCCCGTGTCTTTTCCGTGCCATTTCTTGCGGCAGCAACATGCCCTGGGCGAGAAAGGGCCCTGGGCCATGGAGAGCAGGGCGGTCCGCAGGGCTGCCCTACGCCGGCCAATTCTCACGAGTGTTCTGCCCAAACCAATCCTGGTTTGGGCAGAACGCTCGTGAGAATTGGCCGGAAAACGCCCGGCGAAGTCATTCGGGAGCCGCACGTGTGCTGGGCCGCCCCCCACCGGGGCCTTGAGGGCATTGTGAGTGTCCGCACCCGATCGCCGCCAACAGGCACTCCACAAGATGGAATGCAGCAAGGACAACGCCCGTGGATCCTCGTCCTGCGGGGGTCCCATCCCTGGCGCTCTACCATGGGGCCAGGCCCATCACGAAGTCCGACCTGGAACGCTCGCCTGTTTCCCCAACCTTCAGCTTCTGGGCTCCTGTCCCTCATGGCCTCCATATCGGAAACCCTTAGTCCCACACCCACGCATCTCCTAACCACGCAGTCTCCATCGGCGCCTCCTGGTGCTTCGGACAACGCTCAGAGTGAGATAAACATGTATGACCAAAATGAGGTCATCCCCATCCTTGGTTGCCGGCTCTACCTGAAAGATGGTGGCGCACACCAGGCCACCACCCGTCCTTCAACTCTGCTTAGGGAACGCTCCACTGCGCCGGCGTGTCCGGGTGCACCGTGTCTTTTCCGTGCCATTTCTTAGCGGCAGCAACATGCCCTGGGCGAGAAAGGGCCCTGGGCCATGGAGAGCAGGGCGGTCCGCAGGGCTGCCCTACGCCGGCCAATTCTCACGAGCGTTCTGCCCAAACCAATCCTGGTTTGGGCAGAACGCTCGTGAGAATTGGCCGGAAAACGCCCGACGAAGTCATTCGGGCGCCGCACGTGTGCTGGGCCGCCCCCCACCGGGGCCTTGAGGGCATTGTGAGTGTCCGCACCCGATCGCCGCCAACAGGCACTCCACAAGATCGAATGCAGCAAGGACAACGCCCGTGGATCTTCGACCTGCGGGGGTCCCATCCCTGGCGCTCTACCATGGGGCCTGCCCCATCACGAAGTCCGACCTGGAACGCTCGCCTGCTTCCCCAACCTTCAGCTTCTGGGGTCCTGTCCCTCATGGCCTCCATATCGGAAACACTTAGTCCCACACCCACGCATCTCCTAACCACGCAGTCTCCATCGGCGCCTCCTGGTGCTTCGGACAACGCTCAGAGTGAGATAAACATGTATGAAAAAATGAGGTCATCCCCATCCTTGGTAGCCGGCTCTACCTGAAAGATGGTGGCGCACACCAGGCCACCTACCGTACTTCAACTCTGATCCGGAAAAGCTTTCCTGCGCCGGGGTTCCCGGGTGCCCCGTGTCTTTTCCGTGCCATTTCTTGCGGCAGCAACATGCCCTGGGCGTAAAGGGCCCTGGGCCATGGAGAGCACGGCGGTCCCCAGGGCTGCCCTACCACGGCCAATTCTCACGAGCATCTGCCCAAACCAATCCTGGTTTGGGCAGAACGCTCGTGAGAATTGGCCGGAAAACCCCCGGCGAAGTCATTCGGGCGACGCACGTCAGCTGGGCGGCCCCCCCCCCGGGGCCTTGAAGGGCATTGTGAGTGCCCGCACCCGATCGCCGCCAGGCGGCACTCCACAAATGGATTGCAGCGAGGACAACGACCGTGGATCCTCGGCCTGCAGGGGTCCCATCCCTGGCGCTCTACCATGGGGCCAGGCCCATCACGAAGTCCGACCTGGAACGCTCGCCTGCTTCCCCAACCTTCAGCTTCTGGGGTCCTGTCCCTCATGGCCTCCATATCGGAAACCCTTAGTCCCACACCCACGCATCTCCTAACCACGCAGTCTCCATCGGCGCCTCCTGGTGCTTCGGACAACGCTCAGAGTGAGATAAACATGTATGACCAAAATGAGGTCATCCCCATCCTTGGTTGCCGGCTCTACCTGAAAGATGGTGGCGCACACCAGGCCACCACCCGTCCTTCAACTCTGCTTTGAAAACGCTCCACTGCGCCGGCGTGTCCGGGTGCACCGTGTCTTTTACGTGCCATTTCTTAGCGGCAGCAACATGCCCTGGGCGAGAAAGGGCCGTGGGCCATGGAGAGCAGGGCGGTCCGCAGGGCCGCCCTACACCGGCCAATTCTCACGAGCGTTCTGCCCAAACCAATCCTGGTTTGGGCAGAACGCTCGTGAGAATTGGCCGGAAAACGCCCGGCGAAGTCATTTGGGCGCCGCACGTCAGCTGGGCGCACCCCCCCCCTTGGCCTTGAAGGGCATTGTGAGTGCCCGCACCCGATCGCCGCCAGGAGGCACTCCACAAATGGATTGCAGCGAGGACAACGCCCGTGGATCCTCGGCCTGCAGGGGTCCCATCCCTGGCGCTCTACCATGGGGCCAGGCCCATCACGAAGTCCGGTCAGGAACGCTCGCCTGCTTCCCCAACTTTCTGCCTCCGGGGTACTGTCCCTCATGGCCTCCATATCGGAAACCCTTAGTCCCGCACAAACGTTCTCCCAACAACGCAGTCTCTATCGGCGCCACCTGGTGCTTCGGACAACGCTCAGAGTGAGATAAAACTGTATGACCAAAATGAGGTCATCCCCATTCTTGGCCGCCCCATCTACCCGAAAGACGTAGGCACACACCAGGCCACCTACCGTCCTTCAACTCTGATCCGGAAAAGCTTTCCTTCGCCGCGGATCCCGGGTGCCCCGTGTCTTTTCCGTGCCATTTCTTGGCGGCAGCAACATGCCCTGGGCGAGAAAGGGCCCTGGGCCATGGAGAGCAGGGCGGTCCGCAGGGCTGCCCTACGCCGGCCAATTCTCACGAGCGTTCTGCCCAAACCAATCCTGGTTTGGGCAGAACGCTCGTGAGAATTGGCCGGAAAACGCCCGGCGAAGTCATTCGGGCGCCGCACGTGTGCTGGGCCGCCCCCCACCGGGGCCTTGAGGGCATTGTGAGTGTCCGCACCCGATCGCCGCCAACAGGCACTCCACAATGGAATGCAGCAAGGACAACGCCCGTGGATCCTCGACCTGCGAGGGTCCCATCCCTGGCGCTCTACCATGGGGCCAGGCCCATCACGAAGTCCGACCTGGAACGCTCGCCTGCTTCCCCAACCTTCAGCTTCTGGGGTCCTGTCCCTCATGGCCTCCATATCGGAAACCCTTAGTCCCACACCCACTCATCTCCTAACCACGCAGTCTCCATCGGCGCCTCCTGGTGCTTCGGACAACGCTCAGAGTGAGATAAACATGTATGACCAAAAGGAGGTCATCCCCATCCTTGGTTGCCGGCTCTACCTGAAAGATGGTGGCGCACACCAGGCCACCACCCGTCCTTCAACTCTGCTTTGGGAACGCTCCACTGCGCCGGCGTGTCCGGGTGCACCGTGTCTTTTCCGTGCCATTTCTTAGCGGCAGCAACATGCCCTGGGCGAGAAAGGGCCCTGGGCCATGGAGAGCAGGGCGGTCCGCAGGGCAAACCACCGCCGGCCAATTCTCACGAGCGTTCTGCCCAAACCAATCCTGGTTTGGGCAGAACGCTCGTGAGAATTGGCCGGAAAACGCCCGGCGAAGTCATTCGGGCGCCGCACGTCAGCTGGGCGGCCCCCCCCCGGGGCCTTGAAGGGCATTGTGAGTGCCCGCACCCGATAGCCGCCAGGAGGCACTCCACAAATGGATTGCAGCGAGGACAACGCCCGTGGATCCTCGGCCTGCAGGGGTCCCATCCCTGGCGCTCTACCATGGGGCCAGGCCCATCACGAAGTCCGGTCTGGAACGCTCGCCTGCTTCCCCAACTTTCTGCCTCCGGGGTACTGTCCCTCATGGCCTCCATATCGGAAACCTTTAGTCCCGCACCCACGTTCTCCCAACCACGCAGTCTCTATCGGCGCCACCTGGTGCTTCGGACAACGCTCAGAGTGAGATAAACCTGTATGACCAAAATGCGGTCATCCCCATTCTTGGCCGCCCCATCTACCCGAAAGACGTAGGCACACACCAGGCCACCTACCGTCCTTCAACTCTGATCCGGAAAAGCTTTCCTTCGCCGGGGATCCCGGGTGCCTCCTGTCTTTTCCGTGCCATTTCTTGGCGGCAGCAACATGCCCTGGGCGAGAAAGGGCCCTGGGCCATGGAGAGCAGGGCGGTCCGCAGGGCTGCACTACGCCGGCCAATTCTCACGAGCGTTCTGCCCAAACCAATCCTGGTTTGGGCAGAACGCTCGTGAGAATTGGCCGGAAAACGCCCGGCGAAGTCATTCGGGCGCCGCACGTGTGCTGGGCCGCCCCCCACCGGGGCCTTGAGGGCATTGTGAGTGTCCGCACCCGATCGCCGCCAACAGGCACTCCACAAGATGGAATGCAGCAAGGACAACGCCCGTGGATCCTCGACCTGCGGGGGTCCAATCCCTGGCGCTCGACCATGGGGCCAGGCCCATCACGAAGTCCGACCTGGAACGCTCGCCTGCTTCCCCAACCTTCAGCTTCTGGGGTCCTGTCCCTCATGGCCTCCATATCGGAAACCCTTAGTCCCACACCCACGCATCTCCTAACCACGCAGTCTCCATCGGCGCCTCCTGGTGCTTCGGACAACGCTCAGACTGAGATAAACATGTATGACCAAAATGAGGTCATCCCCATCCTTGGTTGCCGGCTCTACCTGAAAGATGGTGGCGCACACCAGGCCACCACCCGTCCTTCAACTCTGCTTTGGGAACGCTCCACTGCGCTGGCGTGTCCGGGTGCACCGTATCTTTTCCGTGCCATTTCTTAGTGGCAGCAACAAGCCCTGGGCGAGAAAGGGCCCTGGGCCATGGAGAGCAGGGCGGTCCGCAGGGCTGCCCTACGCCGGCCAATTCTCACGAGCGTTCTGTCCAAACCAATCCTGGTTTGGGCAGAACGCTCGTGAGAATTGGCCGGAAAACGCCCGGCGAAGTCATTCGGGCGCCGCACGTGTGCTGGGCCGCCCCCCACCCGGGCCTTGAGGGCATTGTGAGTGTCCGCACCCTATCGCCGCCAACAGGCACTCCACAAGATGGAATGCAGCAAGGACAACGCCCGTGGATCCTCGACCTGCGGGGGTCCCATCCCTGGCGCTCTACCATGGGGCCAGGCCCATCACGAAGTCCGACCTGGAACGCTCGCCTGCTTCCCCAACCTTCAGCTTCTGGGGTCCTGTCCCTCATGGCCTCCATATCGGAAACCCTTAGTCCCACACCCACGTATCTCCTAACCACGCAGGCTCCATCGGCGCCTCCTGGTGCTTCGGACAACGCTCAGAGTGAGATAAACATGTATGACAAAAATGAGGTCATCCCCATCCTTGGTTGCCGGCTCTACCTGAAAGATGATGGCGCAGACTAGGCCACCTACCGTACTTCAACTCTGATCCGGAAAAGCTTTCCTGCGCCGGGGTTCCCGGGTGCCCCGTGTCTTTTCCGTGCCATTTCTTGCGGCAGCAACATGCCCTGGGCGAGAAAGGGCCCTGGGCCAAGGAGAGCACGGCGGTCCCCAGGGCTGCCCTACCACGGCCAATTCTCACGAGCGTTCTGCCCAAACCAATCCTGGTTTGGGCAGAACGCTCGTGAGAATTGGCCGGAAAACCCCCGGCGAAGTCATTCGGGCGACGCACGTCAGCTGGGAGGCCCCCCCCCGGGGCCTTGAAGGGCATTGTGAGTGCCCGCACCCGATCGCCGCCAGGAGGCACTCCACAAATGGATTGCAGCGAGGACAACGCCCGTGGATCCTCGACCTGCGGGGGTCCCATCCCTGGCGCTCGACCATGGGGCCAGGCCCATCACGAAGTCCGACCTGGAACGCTCGCCTGCTTCCCCAACCTTCAGCTTCTGGGGTCCTGTCCCTCATGGCCTCCATATCGGAAACCCTTAGTCCCACACCCACGCATCTCCTAACCACGCAGTCTCCATCGGCGCCTCCTGGTGCTTCGGACAACGCTCAGAGTGAGATAAACATGTATGACCAAAATGAGGTCATCCCCATTCTTGGTTGCCAGCTCTACCTGAAAGATGGTGGCGCACACCAGGCCACCACCCGTCCTTCAACTCTGCTTGGGGAACGCTCCACTGCGCCGGCGTGTCCGGGTGCCCCGTGTCTTTTCCGTGCCATTTCTTGCGGCAGCAACATGCCCTGGGCGAGAAAGGGCCCTGGGCCATGGAGAGCAGGGCGGTCCGCAAGGCTGCCCTACGCCGGCCAATTCTCACGAGTGTTCTGCCCAAACCAATCCTGGTTTGGGCAGAACGCTCGTGAGAATTGGCCGGAAAACGCCCGGCGAAGTCATTCGGGCGCCGCACGTGTGCTGGGCCGCCCCCCACCGGGGCCTTGAGGGCATTGTGAGTGTCCGCACCCGATCGCCGCCAACAGGCACTCCACAAGATGGAATGCAGCAAGGACAACGCCCGTGGATCCTCGACCTGCGGGGGTCCCATCCCTGGCGCTCTACCATGGGGCCAGGCCCATCACGAAGTCCGACCTGGAACGCTCGCCTGTTTCCCCAACCTTCAGCTTCTGGGCTCCTGTCCCTCATGGCCTCCATATCGGAAACCCTTAGTCCCACACCCACGCATCTCCTAACCACGCAGTCTCCATCGGCGCCTCCTGGTGCTTCGGACAACGCTCAGAGTGAGATAAACATGTATGACCAAAATGAGGTCATCCCCATCCTTGGTTGCCGGCTCTACCTGAAAGATGGTGGCGCACACCAGGCCACCACCCGTCCTTCAACTCTGCTTAGGGAACGCTCCACTGCGCCGGCGTGTCCGGGTGCACCGTGTCTTTTCCGTGCCATTTCTTAGCGGCAGCAACATGCCCTGGGCGAGAAAGGGCCCTGGGCCATGGAGAGCAGGGCGGTCCGCAGGGCTGCCCTACGCCGGCCAATTCTCACGAGCGTTCTGCCCAAACCAATCCTGGTTTGGGCAGAACGCTCGTGAGAATTGGCCGGAAAACGCCCGGCGAAGTCATTCGGGCGCCGCACGTGTGCTGGGCCGCCCCCCACCGGGGCCTTGAGGGCATTGTGAGTGTCCGCACCCGATCGCCGCCAACAGGCACTCCACAAGATGGAATGCAGCAAGGACAACGCCCGTGGATCTTCGACCTGCGGGGGTCCCATCCCTGGCGCTCTACCATGGGGCCTGCCCCATCACGAAGTCCGACCTGGAACGCTCGCCTGCTTCCCCAACCTTCAGCTTCTGGGGTCCTGTCCCTCATGGCCTCCATATCGGAAACACTTAGTCCCACACCCACGCATCTCCTAACCACGCAGTCTCCATCGGCGCCTCCTGGTGCTTCGGACAACGCTCAGAGTGAGATAAACATGTATGACAAAAATGAGGTCATCCCCATCCTTGGTAGCCGGCTCTACCTGAAAGATGGTGGCGCACACCAGGCCACCTACCGTACTTCAACTCTGATCCGGAAAAGCTTTCCTGCGCCGGGGTTCCCGGGTGCCCCGTGTCTTTTCCGTGCCATTTCTTGCGGCAGCAACATGCCCTGGGCGTAAAGGGCCCTGGGCCATGGAGAGCACGGCGGTCCCCAGGGCTGCCCTACCACGGCCAATTCTCACGAGCATCTGCCCAAACCAATCCTGGTTTGGGCAGAACGCTCGTGAGAATTGGCCGGAAAACCCCCGGCGAAGTCATTCGGGCGACGCACGTCAGCTGGGCGGCCCCCCCCCCGGGGCCTTGAAGGGCATTGTGAGTGCCCGCACCCGATCGCCGCCAGGAGGCACTCCACAAATGGATTGCAGCGAGGACAACGACCGTGGATCCTCGGCCTGCAGGGGTCCCATCCCTGGCGCTCTACCATGGGGCCAGGCCCATCACGAAGTCCGACCTGGAACGCTCGCCTGCTTCCCCAACCTTCAGCTCCTGGGGTCCTGTCCCTCATGGCCTCCATATCGGAAACCCTTAGTCCCACACCCACGCATCTCCTAACCACGCAGTCTCCATCGGCGCCTCCTGGTGCTTCGGACAACGCTCAGAGTGAGATAAACATGTATGACCAAAATGAGGTCATCCCCATCCTTGGTTGCCGGCTCTACCTGAAAGATGGTGGCGCACACCAGGCCACCACCCGTCCTTCAACTCTGCTTTGGGAACGCTCCACTGCGCCGGCGTGTCCGGGTGCACCGTGTCTTTTCCGTGCCATTTCTTAGCGGCAGCAACATGCCCTGGGCGAGAAAGGGCCCTGGGCCATGGAGAGCAGGGCGGTCCGCAGGGCTGCCCTACGCCGGCCAATTCTCACGAGCGTTCTGCCCAAACCAATCCTGGTTTGGGCAGAACGCTCGTGAGAATTGGACGGAAAACGCCCGGCGAAGTCATTCGGGCGCCGCACGTCAGCTGGGCGCACCCCCCCCCTTGGCCTTGAAGGGCATTGTGAGTGCCCGCACCCGATCGCCGCCAGGAGGCACTCCACAAATGGATTGCAGCGAGGACAACGCCCGTGGATCCTCGGCCTGCAGGGGTCCCATCCCTGGCGCTCTACCGTGGGGCCAGGCCCATCAAGATATCCGGTCTGGAACGCTCGCCTGCATCCCCAACCTTCTGCCTCCGGGGTACTATCCCTCATGGCCTCCATATCGGAAACCCTTAGTCCCGCACCCACGCACCTCCCAACCACGCAGTTTCTATCGGCGCCACCTGGTGCTTCGGACAACGCTCAGAGTGAGATAAACCTGTATGACCAAAATGAGGTCATCCCCATTCTGGCCGCCCCATCTACCCGAAAGACGTAGGCAAACTCCAGGCCACCTACCGTCCTTCAACTCTGATCCGGAAAAGCTTTCCTGCGCCGGGGTTCCCGGGTGCCCCGTGTCTTTTCCGTGCCATTTCTTGCGGCAGCAACATGCCCTGGGCGAGAAAGGGCCCTGGGTCATGGAGAGCACGGCGGTCCCCAGGGCTGCCCTACCACGGCCAATTCTCACGAGCGTTCTGCCCAAACCAATCCTGGTTTGGGCAGAACGCTCGTGAGAATTGGCCGGAAAACCCCCGGCGAAGTCATTCGGGCGACGCACGTCAGCTGGGCGGCCCCCCCCGGGGCCTTGAAGGGCATTGTGAGTGCCCGCACCCGATCGCCACCAGGAGGCACTCCACAAATGGATTGCAGCGAGGACAACGCCCGTGGATCCTCGGCCTGCAGGGGTCCCATCCCTGGCGCTCTACCATGGGGCCAGGCCCATCACGAAGTCCGGTCTGGAACGCTCGCCTGCTTCCCCAACTTTCTGCCTCCGGGGTACTGTCCCTCATGGCCTCCATATCGGAAACCCTTAGTCCCGCACCCACGCATCTCCCAACCACGCAGTCTCTATCGGCGCCACCTGGTGCTTCGGACAACGCTCAGAGTGAGATAAAACTGTATGACCAAAATGAGGTCATCCCCATTCTTGGCCGCCCCATCTACCCGAAAGACGTAGGCACACACCAGGCCACCTACCGTCCTTCAACTCTGATCCGGAAAAGCTTTCCTGCGCCGGGGATCCCGGGTGCCCCGTGTCTTTTCCGTGCCATTTCTTGGCGGCAGCAACATGCCCTAGGCGAGAAAGGGCCCTGGGCCATGGACAGCAGGGCGGTCCGCAGGGCTGCCCTACGCCGGCCAATTCTCACGAGCGTTCTGCCCAAACCAATCCTGGTTTGGGCAGAACGCTCGTGAGAATTGGCCGGAAAACGCCCGGCGAAGTCATTCGGGCGCCGCACGTGTGCTGGGCCGCCCCCCACCGGGGCCTTGAGGGCATTGTGAGTGTCCGCACCCGATCGCCGCCAACAGGCACTCCACAAGAGCGAATGCAGCAAGGACGACGCCCGTGGATCCTCGACCTGCGGGGGTCCCATCCCTGGCGCTCTACCATGGGGCCAGGCCCATCACGAAGTCCGACCTGGAACGCTCGCCTGCTTCCCCAACCTTCAGCTTCTGGGGTCCTGTCCCTCATGGCCTCCATATCGGAAACCCTTAGTCCCACACCCACGCATCTCCTAACCACGCAGTCTCCATCGGCGCCTCCTGGTGCTTCGGACAACGCTCAGAGTGAGATAAACATGTATGACCAAAATGAGGTCATCCCCATCCTTGGTTGCCGGCTCTACCTGAAAGATGGTGGCGCACACCAGGCCACCACCCGTCCTTCAACTCTGCTTTGGGAACGCTCCACTGCGCCGGCGTGTCCGGGTGCACCGTGTCTTTTACGTGCCATTTCTTAGCGGCAGCAACATGCCCTGGGCGAGAAAGGGCCCTGGGCCATGGAGAGCAGGGCGGTCCGCAGGGCCGCCCTACGCCGGCCAATTCTCACGAGCGTTCTGCCCAAACCAATCCTGGTTTGGGCAGAACGCTCGTGAGAATTGGCCGGAAAACGCCCGGCGAAATCAATCGGGCGCCGCACGTCAGCTGGGCGCACCCCCCCTCTTGGCCTTGAAGGGCATTGTGAGTGCCCGCACCCGATTGCCGCCAGGAGGCACTCCACAAATGGATTGCAGCGAGGACAACGCCCGTGGATCCTCGGCCTGCAGGGGTCCCATACCTGGCGCTCTACCGTGGGGTCAGGCCCATCACGATGTCCGGTCTGGAACGCTCGCCTGCATCCCCAACCTTCTGCCTCCGGGGTACTATCACTCATGGCCTCCATATCGGAAACCCTTAGTCCCGCACCCACGCATCTCCCAACCACGCAGTTTCTATCGGCGCCACCTGGTGCTTCGGACAACGCTCAGAGTGAGATAAACCTGTATGACCAAAATGAGGTCATCCCCATTCTGGCCGCCCCATCTACCCGAAAGACGTAGGCAAACACCAGGCCACCTACCGTCCTTCAACTCTGATCCGGAAAAGCTTTCCTGCGCCGGGGTTCCCGGGTGCCCCGTGTCTTTTCCGTGCCATTTCTTGCGGCAGCAACATGCCCTGGGCGAGAAAGGGCCCTGGGCCATGGAGAGCAGGGCGGTCCGCAGGGCTGCCCTACGCCGGCCAATTCTCACGAGCGTTCTGCCCAAACCAATCCTGGTTTGGGCAGAACGCTCGTGAGAATTGGCCGGAAAACGCCCGGCGAAGTCATTCGGGCGCCGCACGTGTGCTGGGCCGCCCCCCACCGGGGCCTTGAGGGCATTGTGAGTGTCCGCACCCGATCGCCGCCAACAGGCACTCCACAAGATGGAATGCAGCAAGGACAACGCCCGTGGATCCTCGACCTGCGGGGGTCTCATCCCTGGCGCTCGACCATGGGGCCTGGCCCATCACGAAGTCCGACCTGGAACGCTCGCCTGCTTCCCCAACCTTCAGCTTCTGGGATCCTGTCCCTCATGGCCTCCATATCGGAAACCCTTAGTCCCACACCCACGCATCTCCTAACCACGCAGTCTCCATCGGCGCCTCCTGGTGCTTCGGACAACGCTCAGAGTGAGATAAACATGTATGACCAAAATGAGGTCATCCCCATCCTTGGTTGCCGGCTCTACCTGAAAGATGGTGGCGCACACCAGGCCACCACCCGTCCTTCAACTCTGCTTTGGGAACGCTCCACTGCGCCGGCGTGTCGGGGTGCACCGTGTCTTTTCCGTGCCATTTCTTAGCGGCAGCAACATGCCTTCGGCGAGAAAGGGCCCTGGGCCATGGAGAGCAGGGCGGTCCGCAGGGCCGCCCTACGCCGGCCAATCCTGGTTTGGGCAGAACGATCGTGAGAATTGGCCGGAAAACGCCCGGCGAAGTCATTCGGGCGCCACACGTCTATGGGCGGCCCCCCCCCGGGGCCTTGAAGGGCATTGTGAGTGCCCGCACCCGATAGCCGCCAGGAGGCACTCAACAAATGGATTGCAGCGAAGACAACGCCCGTGGATCCTCGGCCTGCAGGGGTCCCATCCCTGGCGCTCTACCATGGGGCCAGGCCCATCACGAAGTCCGGTCTGGAACGCTCGCCTGCTTCCCCAACTTTCTGCCTCCGGGGTACTGTCCCTCATGGCCTCCATATCGGAAACCCTTAGTCCCGCACCCACGCATCTCCCAACCACGCAGTCTCTATCGGCGCCACCTGGTGCTTCGGACAACGCTCAGAGTGAGATAAACCTGTATGACCAAAATGAGGTCATCCCCATTCTTGGCCGCCCCATCTACCCGAAAGACGTAGGCACACACCAGGCCACCTACCGTCCTTCAACTCTGATCCGGAAAAGCTTTCCTGCGCCGGGGTTCCCGGGTGCCCCGGGTCTTTTCCGTGCCATTTCTTGCGGCAGCAACATGCCCTGGGAGAAAGGGCCCTGGGTCATGGAGAGCACGGCGGTCCCCAGGGCTGCCCTACCACGGCCAATTCTCACGAGCGTTCTGCCCAAACCAATCCTGGTTTGGGCAGGACTCTCGTGAGAATTGGCCGGAAAACCCCCGGCAAAGTCATTCGGGCGACGCACGTCAGCTGGGCGGCCCCCCCGGGGCCTTGAAGGGCATTGTGAGTGCCCGCACCCGATCGCCGCCAGGAGGCACTCCACAAATGGATTGCAGCGAGGACAACGCCCGTGGATCCTCGGCCTGCAGGGGTCCCATCCCTGGCGCTCTACCATGGGGCCAGGCTCATCACGAAGTCCGGTCTGGAACGCTCGCCTGCTTCCCCAACTTTCTGCCTCCGGGGTACTGTCCCTCATGGCCTCCATATCGGAAACCATTAGTCCCACACCCACGCATCTCCCAACCACGCAGTCTCTATCGGCGCCACTTGGTGCTTCGGACAACGCTCAGAGTGAGATAAACCTGTATGACCAAAATGAGGTCATCCCCATTCTTGGCCGCCCCATCTACCCGAAAGACGTAGGCACACACCCGGCCACCTACCGTCCTTCAACTCTGATCCGGAAAAGCTTTCCTGCCCCGGGGATCCCGGGTGCCCCGTGTCTTTTCCGTGCCATTTCTTGGCGGCAGCAACATGCCCTGGGCTAGAAAGGGCCCTGGGCCATGGAGAGCAGGGCGGTCCGCAGGGCTGCCCTACGCCGGCCAATTCTCACGAGCGTTCTGCCCAAACCAATCCTGGTTTGGGCAGAACGCTCGTGAGAATTGACCGGAAAACGCCCGGCGAAGTCATTCGGGCGCCGCACGTGTGCTGGGCCGCCCCCCACCGGGGCCTTGAGGGCATTGTGAGTGTCCGCACCCGATCGCCACCAACAGGCACTCCACAAGATGGAATGCAGCAAGGACAACGCCCGTGGATCCTCGACCTGCGGGGGTCTCATCCCTGGCGCTCGACCATGGGGCCAGGCCCATCACGAAGTCCGACCTGGAACGCTCGCCTGCTTCCCCACCTTCAGCTTCTGGGGTCCTGTCCCTCATGGCCTCCATATCGGAAACCCTTAGTCCCACACCCACGCATCTCCTAACCACGCAGTCTCCATCGGCGCCTCCTGGTGCTTCGGACAACGCTCAGAGTGAGATAAACATGTATGACCAAAATGAGGTCATCCCCATCCTTGCTGGCCGGCTCTACCTGAAAGATGGTGGCGCACACCAGGCCACCACCCGTCCTTCAACTCTGCTTTGGGAACGCTCCACTGCGCCGGCGTGTCCGGGTGCACCGTGTCTTTTCCGTGCCATTTCTTAGCGGCAGCAACATGCCCTGGGCGAGAAAGGGCCTTGGGCCATGGAGAGCACGGCGGTCCGCAGGGCTGCCCTACGCCGGCCAATTCTCACGAGCGTTCTGCCCAAACCAATCTGGTTTGGGCAGAACGCTCGTGAGAATTGGCCGGAAAACGCCCGGCGAAGTCATTCGGGCGCCACACGTCAGCTGGGCGGCCCCCCCCCCGGGGCCTTGAAGGGCATTGTGAGTACCCGCACCCGATCGCCGCCAGGAGGCACTCCACAAATGGATTGCAGCGAGGACAACGCCCGTGGATCCTCGGCCTGCAGGGGTCCCATCCCTGGCGCTCTACCATGGGGCCAGGCCCATCACGAAGTCCGGTCTGGAACGCTCGCCTGCCTCCCCAACTTTCTGCCTCCGGGGTACTGTCCCTCATGGCCTCCATATCGGAAACCCTTAGTCCCGCACCCACGCATCTCCCAACCACGCAGTCTCTATTGGCGCCACCTGGTGCTTCGGACAACGCTCAGAGTGAGATAAACCTGTATGACCAAAATGAGGTCATCCCCATTCTTGGCCGCCCCATCTACCCGAAAGACGTAGGCACACACCAGGCCACCTACCGTCCTTCAACTCTGATCCGGAAAAGCTTTCCTTCGCCGCGGATCCCGGGTGCCCCGTGTCTTTTCCGTGCCATTTCTTGGCGGCAGCAACATGCCCTGGGCGAGAAAGGGCCCTGGGCCATGGAGAGCAGGGCGGTCCGCAGGGCTGCCCTACGCCGGCCAATTCTCACGAGCGTTCTGCCCAAACCAATCCTGGTTGGGGGAGAACGCTCGTGAGAATTGGCCGGAAAACGCCCGGCGAAGTCATTCGGGCGCCGCACGTGTGCTGGGCCGCCCCCCACCGGGGCCTTGAGGGCATTGTGAGTGTCCGCACCCGATCGCCGCCAACAGGCACTCCACAAGATGGAATGCAGCAAGGACAACGCCCGTGGATCCTCGACCTGCGGGGGTCCCATCCCTGGCGCTCTACCATGGGGCCAGGCCCATCACGAAGTCCGACCTGGAACGCTCGCCTGCTTCCCCAACCTTCAGCTTCTGGGGTCCTGTCCCTCATGGCCTCCATATCGGAAACCCTTAGTCCCACACCCACGCATCTCCTAACCACGCAGTCTCCATCGGCGCCTCCTGGTGCTTCGGACAACGCTCAGAGTGAGATAAACATGTATGACCAAAATGAGGTCATCCCCATCCTTGGTTGCCGGCTCTACCTGAAAGATGGTGGCGCACACCAGGCCACCACCGGTCCTTCAACTCTGCTTTGGGAACGCTCCACTGCGCCGGCGTGTCCGGGTGCACCGTGTCTTTTCCGTGCCATTTCTTAGCGGCAGCAACATGCCCTGGGCGAGAAAGGGCCCTGGGCCATGGAGAGCACGGCGGTCCGCAGGGCTGCCCTACGCCGGCCAATTCTCACGAGCGTTCTGCCCAAACCAATCCTGGTTTGGGCAGAACGCTCGTGAGAATTGGCCGGAAAACGCCCGGCGAAGACATTCGGGCGCCGCACGTGTGCTGGGCCGCCACCCACCGGGGCCTTGAGGGCATTGTGAGTGCCCGCACCCGATCGCCGCCAGGAGGCACTCCACAAATGGATTGCAGCGAGGACAACGCCCGTGGATCCTCGGCCTGCAGGGGTCCCATCCCTGGCGCTCTACCATGGGGCCAGGCCCATCACGAAGTCCGGTCTGGAACGCTCGCCTGCTTCCCCAACCTTCTGCCTCCGGGGTACTGTCCCTCATGGCCTCCATATCGGAAACCCTTAGTCCCGCACCCACGTTCTCCCAACCACGCAGTCTCTATCGGCGCCACCTGGTGCTTCGGACAACGCTCAGAGTGAGATAAAACTGTATGACCAAAATGAGGTCATCCCCATTCTTGGCCGCCCCATCTACCCGAAAGACGTAGGCACACACCAGGCCACCTACCGTCCTTCAACTCTGATCCGGAAAAGCTTTCCTGCGCCGGGGATCCCGGATGCCCCGTGTCTTTTCCGTGCCATTTCTTGGCGGCAGCAACATGCCCTGGGCGAGAAAGGGCCCTGGGCCATGGAGAGCAGGGCGGTCCGCAGGGCTGCCCTACGCCGGCCAATTCTCACGAGCGTTCTGCCCAAACCAATCCTGGTTTGGGCAGAACGCTCGTGAGAATTGGCCGGAAAACGCCCGGCGAAGTCATTCGGGCGCCGCACGTGTGCTGGGCCGCCCCCCACCGGGGCCTTGAGGGCATTGTGAGTGTCCGCACCCGATCGCCGCCACCAGGCATTCCACAAGATGGAATGCAGCAAGGACAACGCCCGTGGATCCTCGACCTGCGAGGGTCCCATCCCTGGCGCTCTACCATGGGGCCTGCCCCATCACGAAGTCCGACCTGGAACGCTCGCCTGCTTCCCCAACCTTCAGCTTCTGGGGTCCTGTCCCTCATGGCCTCCATATCGGAAACCCTTAGTCCCACACCCACTCATCTCCTAACCACGCAGTCTCCATCGGCGCCTCCTGGTGCTTCGGACAACGCTCAGAGTGAGATAAACATGTATGACCAAAAGGAGGTCATCCCCATCCTTGGTTGCCGGCTCTACCTGAAAGATGGTGGCGCACACCAGGCCACCACCCGTCCTTCAACTCTGCTTTGGGAACGCTCCACTGCGCTGGCGTGTCCGGGTGCACCGTGTCTTTTCCGTGCCATTTCTTAGCAGCAGCAACATGCCCTGGGCGAGAAAGGGCCCTGGGCCATGGAGAGCAGGGCGGTCCGCAGGGCTGCCCTACGCCGGCCAATTCTCACGAGCATTCTGCCCAAACCAATCCTGGTTTGGGCAGAACGCTCGTGAGAATTGGCCGGAAAACGCCCGGCGAAGACATTCGGGCGCCGCACGTGTGCTGGGCCGCCCCCCACCGGGGCCTTGAGGGCATTGTGAGTGTCCGCACCCGATCGCCGCCAACAGGCACTCCACAAGATGGAATGCAGCAAGGACAACGCCCGTGGATCCTCGACCTGCGGGGGTCCCATCCCTGGCGCTCTACCATGGGGCCAGGCCCATCACAAAGTCCGACCTGGAACGCTCGCCTGCTTCCCCAACCTTCAGCTTCTGGGGTCCTGTCCCTCATGGCCTCCATATCGGAAACCCTTAGTCCCACACCCACGCATCTCCTAACCACGCAGTCTCCATCGGCGCCTCCTGGTGCTTCGGACAACGCTCAGAGTGAGATAAACATGTATGACCAAAATGAGGTCATCCCCATCCTTGGTTGCCGGCTCTACCTGAAAGATGGTGGCGCACACCAGGCCACCACCCGTCCTTCAACTCTGCTTTGGGAACGCTCCACTGCGCCGGCGTGTCCGGGTGCACCGTGTCTTTTCCGTGCCATTTCTTAGCGGCAGCAACATGCCCTGGGCGAGAAAGGGCCCTGGGCCATGGAGAGCAGGGCGGTCCGCAGGGCTGCCCTCCGCCGGCCAATTCTCACGAGCGTTCTGCCCAAACCAATCCTGGTTTGGGCAGAACGCTCGTGAGAATTGGCCGGAAAACGCCCGGCGAAGTCATTCGGGCGCCGCACGTGTGCTGGGCCGCCCCCCACCGGGGCCTTGAGGGCATTGTGAGTGTCCGCACCCGATCGCCGCCAACAGGCACTCCACAAGATGGAATGCAGCAAGGACAACGCCCGTGGATCCTCGACCTGCGGGGGTCCCATCCCTGGCGCTCTACCATGGGGCCAGGCCCAACACGAAGTCCGACCTGGAACGCTCGCCTACTTCCCCAACCTTCAGCTTCTGGGGTCCTGTCCCTCATGGCCTCCATATCGGAAACCCTTAGTCCCACACCCACGCATCTCCTAACCACGCAGTCTCCATCGGCGCCTCCTGGTGCTTCGGACAACGCTCAGAGTGAGATAAACATGTATGACCAAAATGAGGTCATCCCCATCCTTGGTTGCCGGCTCTACCTGAAAGATGGTGGCGCACACCAGGCCACCACCCGTCCTTCAACTCTGCTTTGGGAACGCTCGACTGCGCTGGCGTGTCCGGGTGCACCGTATCTTTTCCGTGCCATTTCTTAGCGGCAGCAACATGCCCTGGGCGAGAAAGGGCCCTGGGCCATGGAGAGCAGGGCGGTCCGCAGGGCTGCCCTACGCCGGCCAATTCTCACGAGCGTTCTGCCCAAACTAATCCTGGTTTGGGCAGAACGCTCGTGAGAATTGGCCGGAAAACGCCCGGCGAAGTCATTCGGGCGCCGCACGTGTGCTGGGCCGCCCCCCACCAGGGCCTTGAGGGCATTGTGAGTGTCCGCACCCGATGGCCGCCAACAGGTACTCCACAAGATCGAATGCAGCAAGGACAACGCCCGTGGGTCCTCGACCTGCAGGGGTCCCATCCCTGGCGCTCTACCATGGGGCCAGGCCCATCACGAAGTCCGACCTGGAATGCTCGCCTGCTTCCCCAACCTTGAGCTTCTGGGGTCCTGTCCCTCATGGCCTCCATATCGGAAACCCTTAGTCCCACACCCACGCATCTCCTAACCACGCAGTCTCCATCGGCGCCTCCTGGTGCTTCGGACAACGCTCAGAGTGAGATAAACATGTATGACAAAAATGAGGTCATCCCCATCCTTGGTAGCCGGCTCTACCTGAAAGATGGTGGCGCACACCAGGCCACCTACCGTACTTCAACTCTGATCCGGAAAAGCTTTCCTGCGCCGGGGTTCCCGGGTGCCCCGTGTCTTTTCCGTGCCATTTCTTGCGGCAGCAACAAGCCCTGGGTGAGAAAGGGCCCTGGGCCATGGAGAGCACGGCGGTCCCCAGGGCTGCCCTACCACGGCCAATTCTCACGAGCATCTGCCCAAACCAATCCTGGTTTGGGCAGAACGCTCGTGAGAATTGGCCGGAAAACCCCCGGCGAAGTCATTCGGGCGACGCACGTCAGCTGGGCGGCCCCCCCCCCGGGGCCTTGAAGGGCATTGTGAGTGCCCGCACCCGATCGCCGCCAGGAGGCACTCCACAAATGGATTGCAGCGAGGACAACGACCGTGGATCCTCGGCCTGCAGGGGTCCCATCCCTGGCGCTCTACCATGGGGCCAGGCCCATCACGAAGTCCGGTCTGGAACGCTCGCCTGCTTCCCCAACCTTCAGCTTCTGGGGTCCTGTCCCTCATGGCCTCCATATCGGAAACCCTTAGTCCCACACCCACGCATCTCCTAACCACGCAGTCTCCATCGGCGCCTCCTGGTGCTTCGGACAACGCTCAGAGTGAGATAAACATGTATGACCAAAATGAGGTCATCCCCATCCTTGGTTGCCGGCTCTACCTGAAAGATGGTGGCGCACACCAGGCCACCACCCGTCCTTCAACTCTGCTTTGGGAACGCTCCACTGCGCCGGCGTGTCCGGGTGCACCGTGTCTTTTACGTGCCATTTCTTAGCGGCAGCAACATGCCCTGGGCGAGAAAGGGCCCTGGGCCATGGAGAGCAGGGCGGTCCGCAGGGCCGCCCTACGCCGGCCAATTCTCACGAGCGTTCTGCCCAAACCAATCCTGGTTTGGGCAGAACGCTCGTGAGAATTGGCCGGAAAACGCCCGGCGAAGTCAATCGGGCGCCGCACGTCAGCTGGGCGCACCCCCCCCCTTGGCCTTGAAGGGCATTGTGAGTGCCCGCACCCGATTGCCGCCAGGAGGCACTCCACAAATGGATTGCAGCGAGGACAACGCCCGTGGATCCTCGGCCTGCAGGGGTCCCATACCTGGCGCTCTACCGTGGGGCCAGGCCCATCACGATGTCCGGTCTGGAACGCTCGCCTGCATCCCCAACCTTCTGCCTCCGGGGTACTATCCCTCATGGCCTCCATATCGGAAACCCTTAGTCCCGCACCCACGCATCTCCCAACCACGCAGTTTCTATCGGCGCCACCTGGTGCTTCGGACAACGCTCAGAGTGAGATAAACCTGTATGACCAAAATGAGGTCATCCCCATTCTGGCCGCCCCATCTACCCGAAAGACGTAGGCAAACACCAGGCCACCTACCGTCCTTCAACTCTGATACGGAAAAGCTTTCCTGCGCCGGGGTTCCCGGGTGCCCCGTGTCTTTTCCGTGCCATTTCTTGCGGCAGCAACATGCCCTGGGCGAGAAAGGGCCCTGGGTCATGGAGAGCACGGCGGTCCCCAGGGCTGCCCTACGCCGGCCAATTCTCACGAGCGTTCTGCCCAAACCAATCCTGGTTTGGGCAGAACGCTCGTGAGAATTGGCCGGAAAACCCCCGGCGAAGTCATTCGGGCGACGCACGTCAGCTGGGCGGCCCCCCCCCGGGGCCTTGAAGGGCATTGTGAGTGCCCGCACCCGATCGCCACCAGGAGGCACTCCACAAATGGATTGCAGCGAGGACAACGACCGTGGATCCTCGGCCTGAGGGGTCCCATCCCTGGCGCTCTACCATGGGGCCAGGCCCATCACGAAGTCCGGTCTGGAACGCTCGCCTGCTTCCCCAACTTTCTGCCTCCGGGGTACTGTCCCTCATGGCCTCCATATCGGAAACCCTTAGTCCCGCACCCACGCATCTCCCAACCACGCAGTCTCTATCGGCGCCACCTGGTGCTTCGGACAACGCTCAGAGTGAGATAAACCTGTATGACCAAAATGAGGTCATCCCCATTCTTGGCCGCCCCATCTACCCGAAAGACGTAGGCACACACCAGGCCACCTACCGTCCTTCAATTCTGATCCGGAAATGCTTTCCTGCCCCGGGGATCCCGGGTGCCCCGTGTCTTTTCCGTGCATTTTCTTGGCGGCAGCAACATGCCCTGGGCGAGAAAGGGCCCTGGGCCATGGAGAGCAGGGCGGTCCGCAGGGCTGCCCTACGCCGGCCAATTCTCACGAGCGTTCTGCCCAAACCAGGATTGGTTTGGGCAGAACGCTCGTGAGAATTGGCCGGAAACGCCCGGCGAAGTCATTCGGGCGCCGCACGTGTGCTGGGCCGCCCCCCACCGGGGCCTTGAGGGCATTGTGAGTGTCCGCACCTGATCGCCGCCAACAGGCACTCCACAAGATCGAATGCAGCAAGGACAACGCCCGTGGATCCTCGACCTGCGGGGTTCCCATCCCTGGCGCTCTACCATGGGGCCAGGCCCATCACGAAGTCCGGTCTGGAACGCTCGCCTGCTTCCCCAACCTTCTGCCTCCGGGGTACTATCCCTCATGGCCTCCATATCTAAAACCCTTAGTCCCGCACCCACGCATCTCCCAACCACGCAGTCTCTATCGGCGCCACCTGGTGCTTCGGACAACGCTCAGAGTGAGATAAAACTGTATGACCAAAATGAGGTCATCCCCATTCTTGGCCGCCCCATCTACCCGAAAGAAGTAGGCACACACCAGGCCACCTACCGTCCTTCAACTCTGATCCGGAAAAGCTTTCCTGCGCCGGGGATCCCGGGTGCCCCGTGTCTTTTCCGTGCCATTTCTTGGCGGCAGCAACATGCCCTGGGCGAGAAAGGGCCCTGGGCCATGGAGAGCAGGGCGGTCCGCAGGGCTGCCCTACGCCGGCCAATTCTCACGAGCGTTCTGCCCAAACCAATCCTGGTTTGGGCAGAACGCTCGTGAGAATTGGCCGGAAAACGCCCGGCGAAGTCATTCGGGCGCCGCACGTGTGCTGGGCCGCCCCCCACCGGGGCCTTGAGGGCATTGTGAGTGTCCGCACCCGATCGCCGCCACCAGGCATTCCACAAGATGGAATGCAGCAAAGACAACGCCCGTGGATCCTCGACCTGCGAGGGTCCCATCCCTGGCGCTCTACCATGGGGCCTGCCCCATCACGAAGTCCGACCTGGAACGCTCGCCTGCTTCCCCAACCTTCAGCTTCTGGGGTCCTGTCCCTCATGGCCTCCATATCGGAAACCCTTAGTCCCACACCCACTCATCTCCTAACCACGCAGTCTCCATCGGCGCCTCCTGGTGCTTCGGACAACGCTCAGAGTGAGATAAACATGTATGACCAAAAGGAGGTCATCCGATCCTTGGTTGCCGGCTCTACCTGAAAGATGGTGGCGCACACCAGGCCACCACCCGTCCTTCAACTCTGCTTTGGGAACGCTCCACTGCGCCGGCGTGTCCGGGTGCACCGTGTCTTTTCCGTGCCATTTCTTAGCAGCAGCAACATGCCCTGGGCGAGAAAGGGCCCTGGGCCATGGAGAGCAGGGCGGTCCGCAGGGCTGCCCTACGCCGGCCAATTCTCACGAGCATTCTGCCCAAACCAATCCTGGTTTGGGCAGAACGCTCGTGAGAATTGGCCGGAAAACGCCCGGCGAAGACATTCGGGCGCCGCACGTGTGCTGGGCCGCCCCCCACCGGGGCCTTGAGGGCATTGTGAGTGTCCGCACCCGATCGCCGCCAACAGGCACTCCACAAGATGGAATGCAGCAAGGACAACGCCCGTGGATCCTCGACCTGCGGGGGTCCCATCCCTGGCGCTCTACCATGGGGCCAGGCCCAACACGAAGTCCGACCTGGAACGCTCGCCTGCTTCCCCAACCTTCAGCTTCTGGGGTCCTGTCCCTCATGGCCTCCATATCGGAAACCCTTAGTCCCACACCCACGCATCTCCTAACCACGCAGTCTCCATCGGCGCCTCCTGGTGCTTCGGACAACGCTCAGAGTGAGATAAACATGTATGACCAAAATGAGGTCATCCCCATCCTTGGTTGCCGGCTCTACCTGAAAGATGGTGGCGCACACCAGGCCACCACCCGTCCTTCAACTCTGCTTTGGGAACGCTCGACTGCGCTGGCGTGTCCGGGTGCACCGTATCTTTTCCGTGCCATTTCTTAGCGGCAGCAACATGCCCTGGGCGAGAAAGGGCCCTGGGCCATGGAGAGCAGGGCGGTCCGCAGGGCTGCCCTACGCCGGCCAATTCTCACGAGCGTTCTGCCCAAACTAATCCTGGTTTGGGCAGAACGCTCGTGAGAATTGGCCGGAAAACGCCCGGCGAAGTCATTCGGGCGCCGCACGTGTGCTGGGCCGCCCCCCACCGGGGCCTTGAGGGCATTGTGAGTGTCCGCACCCGATGGCCGCCAACAGGCACTCCACAAGATCGAATGCAGCAAGGACAACGCCCGTGGGTCCTCGACCTGCAGGGGTCCCATCCCTGGCGCTCTACCATGGGGCCAGGCCCATCACGAAGTCCGACCTGGAATGCTCGCCTGCTTCCCCAACCTTGAGCTTCTGGGGTCCTGTCCCTCATGGCCTCCATATCGGAAACCGTTAGTCCCACACCCACGCATCTCCTAACCACGCAGTCTCCATCGGCGCCTCCTGGTGCTTCGGACAACGCTCAGAGTGAGATAAACATGTATGACAAAAATGAGGTCATCCCCATCCTTGGTAGCCGGCTCTACCTGAAAGATGGTGGCGCACACCAGGCCACCTACCGTACTTCAACTCTGATCCGGAAAAGCTTTCCTGCGCCGGGGTTCCCGGGTGCCCCGTGTCTTTTCCGTGCCATTTCTTGCGGCAGCAACAAGCCCTGGGTGAGAAAGGGCCCTGGGCCATGGAGAGCACGGCGGTCCCCAGGGCTGCCCTACCACGGCCAATTCTCACGAGCATCTGCCCAAACCAATCCTGGTTTGGGCAGAACGCTCGTGAGAATTGGCCGGAAAACCCCCGGCGAAGTCATTCGGGCGACGCACCTCAGCTGGGCGGCCCCCCCCCCGGGGCCTTGAAGGGCATTGTGAGTGCCCGCACCCGATCGCCGCCAGGAGGCACTCCACAAATGGATTGCTGCGAGGACAACGACCGTGGATCCTCGGCCTGCAGGGGTCCCATCCCTGGCGCTCTACCATGGGGCCAGGCCCATCACGAAGTCCGGTCTGGAACGCTCGCCTGCTTCCCCAACCTTCAGCTTCTGGGGTCCTGTCCCTCATGGCCTCCATATCGGAAACCCTTAGTCCCACACCCACGCATCTCCTAACCACGCAGTCTCCATCGGCGCCTCCTGGTGCTTCGGACAACGCTCAGAGTGAGATAAACATGTATGACCAAAATGAGGTCATCCCCATCCTTGGTTGCCGGCTCTACCTGAAAGATGGTGGCGCACACCAGGCCACCACCCGTCCTTCAACTCTGCTTTGGGAACGCTCCACTGCGCCGGCGTGTCCGGGTGCACCGTGTCTTTTACGTGCCATTTCTTAGCGGCAGCAACATGCCCTGGGCGAGAAAGGGCCCTGGGCCATGGAGAGCAGGGCGGTCCGCAGGGCCGCCCTACGCCGGCCAATTCTCACGAGCGTTCTGCCCAAACCAATCCTGGTTTGGGCAGAACGCTCGTGAGAATTGGCCGGAAAACGCCCGGCGAAGTCAATCGGGCGCCGCACGTCAGCTGGGCGCACCCCCCCCCTTGGCCTTGAAGGGCATTGTGAGTGCCCGCACCCGATTGCCGCCAGGAGGCACTCCACAAATGGATTGCAGCGAGGACAACGCCCGTGGATCCTCGGCCTGCAGGGGTCCCATACCTGGCGCTCTACCGTGGGGCCAGGCCCATCACGATGTCCGGTCTGGAACGCTCGCCTGCATCCCCAACCTTCTGCCTCCGGGGTACTATCCCTCATGGCCTCCATATCGGAAACCCTTAGTCCCGCACCCACGCATCTCCCAACCACGCAGTTTCTATCGGCGCCACCTGGTGCTTCGGACAACGCTCAGAGTGAGATAAACCTGTATGACCAAAATGAGGTCATCCCCATTCTGGCCGCCCCATCTACCCGAAAGACGTAGGCAAACACCAGGCCACCTACCGTCCTTCAACTCTGATACGGAAAAGCTTTCCTGCGCCGGGGTTCCCGGGTGCCCCGTGTCTTTTCCGTGCCATTTCTTGCGGCAGCAACATGCCCTGGGCGAGAAAGGGCCCTGGGTCATGGAGAGCACGGCGGTCCCCAGGGCTGCCCTACGCCGGCCAATTCTCACGAGCGTTCTGCCCAAACCAATCCTGGTTTGGGCAGAACGCTCGTGAGAATTGGCCGGAAAACCCCCGGCGAAGTCATTCGGGCGACGCACGTCAGCTGGGCGGCCCCCCCCCGGGGCCTTGAAGGGCATTGTGAGTGCCCGCACCCGATCGCCACCAGGAGGCACTCCACAAATGGATTGCAGCGAGGACAACGACCGTGGATCCTCGGCCTGAGGGGTCCCATCCCTGGCGCTCTACCATGGGGCCAGGCCCATCACGAAGTCCGGTCTGGAACGCTCGCCTGCTTCCCCAACTTTCTGCCTCCGGGGTACTGTCCCTCATGGCCTCCATATCGGAAACCCTTAGTCCCGCACCCACGCATCTCCCAACCACGCAGTCTCTATCGGCGCCACCTGGTGCTTCGGACAACGCTCAGAGTGAGATAAACCTGTATGACCAAAATGAGGTCATCCCCATTCTTGGCCGCCCCATCTACCCGAAAGACGTAGGCACACACCAGGCCACCTACCGTCCTTCAATTCTGATCCGGAAATGCTTTCCTGCCCCGGGGATCCCGGGTGCCCCGTGTCTTTTCCGTGCATTTTCTTGGCGGCAGCAACATGCCCTGGGCGAGAAAGGGCCCTGGGCCATGGAGAGCAGGGCGGTCCGCAGGGCTGCCCTACGCCGGCCAATTCTCACGAGCGTTCTGCCCAAACCAGGATTGGTTTGGGCAGAACGCTCGTGAGAATTGGCCGGAAACGCCCGGCGAAGTCATTCGGGCGCCGCACGTGTGCTGGGCCGCCCCCCACCGGGGCCTTGAGGGCATTGTGAGTGTCCGCACCCGATCGCCGCCAACAGGCACTCCACAAGATCGAATGCAGCAAGGACAACGCCCGTGGATCCTCGACCTGCGGGGTTCCCATCCCTGGCGCTCTACCATGGGGCCAGGCCCATCACGAAGTCCGGTCTGGAACGCTCGCCTGCTTCCCCAACCTTCTGCCTCCGGGGTACTATCCCTCATGGCCTCCATATCTAAAACCCTTAGTCCCGCACCCACGCATCTCCCAACCACGCAGTCTCTATCGGCGCCACCTGGTGCTTCGGACAACGCTCAGAGTGAGATAAAACTGTATGACCAAAATGAGGTCATCCCCATTCTTGGCCGCCCCATCTACCCGAAAGAAGTAGGCACACACCAGGCCACCTACCGTCCTTCAACTCTGATCCGGAAAAGCTTTCCTGCGCCGGGGATCCCGGGTGCCCCGTGTCTTTTCCGTGCCATTTCTTGGCGGCAGCAACATGCCCTGGGCGAGAAAGGGCCCTGGGCCATGGAGAGCAGGGCGGTCCGCAGGGCTGCCCTACGCCGGCCAATTCTCACGAGCGTTCTGCCCAATCCAATCCTGGTTTGGGCAGAACGCTTGTGAGAATTGGCCGGAAAACGCCCGGCGAAGTCATTCGGGCGCCGCACGTGTGCTGGGCCGCCCCCCACCGGGGCCTTGAGGGCATTGTGAGTGTCCGCACCCGATCGCCGCCAACAGGCACTCCACAAGATGGAATGCAGCAAGGACAACGCCCGTGGATCCTCGACCTGCGGGGGTCTCATACCTGGCCTCGACCATGGGGCCTGGCCCATCACGAAGTCCGACCTGGAACGCTCGCCTGCTTCCCCAACCTTCAGCTTCTGGGGTCCTGTCCCTCATGGCCTCCATATCGGAAACCCTTAGTCCCACACCCACGCATCTCCTAACCACGCAGTCTCCATCGGCGCCTCCTGGTGCTTCGGACAACGCTCAGAGTGAGATAAACATGTATGACCAAAATGAGGTCATCCCCATCCTTGGTTGCCGGCTCTACCTGAAAGATGGTGGCGCACACCAGGCCACCACCCGTCCTTCAACTCTGCTTTGGGAACGCTCCACTGCGCCGGCGTGTCGGGGTGCACCGTGTCTTTTCCGTGCCATTTCTTAGCGGCAGCAACATGCCCTGGGCGAGAAAGGGCCCTGGGCCATGGAGAGCAGGGCGGTCCGCAGGGCCGCCCTACGCCGGCCAATCCTGGTTTGGGCAGAACGCTCGTGAGAATTGGCTGGAAAACGCCCGGCGAAGTCATTCGGGCGCCACACGTCAGCTGGGCGGCCCCCCCCCAGGGGCCTTGAAGGGCATTGTGAGTGCCCGCACCCGATAGCCGCCAGGAGGCACTCCACAAATGGATTGCAGCGAGGACAACGCCCGTGGATCCTCGGCCTGCAGGGGTCCCATCCCTGGCGCTCTACCATGGGGCCAGGCCCATCACGAAGTCCGGTCTGGAACGCTCGCCTGATTCACCAACTTTCTGCCTCCGGGGTACTGTCCCTCATGGCCTCCATATCGGAAACCCTTAGTCCCGCACCCACGCATCTCCCAACCACGCAGTCTCTATCGGCGCCACCTGGTGCTTCGGACAACGCTCAGAGTGAGATAAACCTGTATGACCAAAATGAGGTCATCCCCATTCTTGGCCGCCCCATCTACCCGAAAGACGTAGGCACACACCAGGCCACCTACCGTCCTTCAACTCTGATCCGGAAAAGCTTTCCTGCGCCGGGGTTCCCGGGTGCCCCGGGTCTTTTCCGTGCCATTTCTTGCGGCAGCAACATGCCCTGGGCGAGAAAGGGCCCTGGGTCATGGAGAGCACGGCGGTCCCCAGGGCTGCCCTACCACGGCCAATTCTCACAAGCGTTCTGCCCAAACCAATCCTGGTTTGGGCAGGACTCTCGTGAGAATTGGCCGGAAAACCCCCGGCAAAGTCATTCGGGCGACGCACGTCAGCTGGGCGGCCCCCCCGGGGCCTTGAAGGGCATTGTGAGTGCCCGCACCCGATCGCCGCCAGGAGGCACTCCACAAATGGATTGCAGCGAGGACAACGCCCGTGGATCCTCGGCCTGCAGGGGTCCCATCCCTGGCGCTCTACCATGGGGCCAGGCTCATCACGAAGTCCGGTCTGGAACGCTCGCCTGCTTCCCCAACTTTCTGCCTCCGGGGTACTGTCCCTCATGGCCTCCATATCGGAAACCATTAGTCCCACACCCACGCATCTCCCAACCACGCAGTCTCTATCGGCGCCACTTGGTGCTTCGGACAACGCTCAGAGTGAGATAAACCTGTATGACCAAAATGAGGTCATCCCCATTCTTGGCAGCCCCATCTACCCGAAAGACGTAGGCACACACCCGGCCACCTACCGTCCTTCAACTCTGATCCGGAAAAGCTTTCCTGCCCCGGGGATCCCGGGTGCCCCGTGTCTTTTCCGTGCCATTTCTTGGCGGCAGCAACATGCCCTGGGCTAGAAAGGGCCCTGGGCCATGGAGAGCAGGGCGGTCCGCAGGGCCGCCCTACGCCGGCCAATTCTCACGAGCGTTCTGCCCAAACCAATCCTGGTTTGGGCAGAACGCTCGTGAAAATTGACCGGAAATCGCCCGGCGAAGTCATTCGGGCGCCGCATGTGTGCTGGGCCGCCCCCCACCGGGGCCTTGAGGGCATTGTGAGTGTCCGCACCCGATCGCCACCAACAGGCACTCCACAAGATGGAATGCAGCAAGGACAACGCCCGTGGATCCTCGACCTGCGGGGGTCTCATCCCTGGCGCTCGACCATGGGGCCAGGCCCATCACGAAGTCCGACCTGGAACGCTCGCCTGCTTCCCCACCTTCAGCTTCTGGGGTCCTGTCCCTCATGGCCTCCATATCGGAAACCCTTAGTCCCACACCCACGCATCTCCTAACCACGCAGTCTCCATCGGCGCCTCCTGGTGCTTCGGACAACGCTCAGAGTGAGATAAACATGTATGACCAAAATGAGGTCATCCCCATCCTTGCTGGCCGGCTCTACCTGAAAGATGGTGGCGCACACCAGGCCACCACCCGTCCTTCAACTCTGCTTTGGGAACGCTCCACTGCGCCGGCGTGTCCGGGTGCACCGTGTCTTTTCCGTGCCATTTCTTAGCGGCAGCAACATGCCCTGGGCGAGAAAGGGCCCTGGGCCATGGAGAGCAGGGCGGTCCGCAGGGCTGCCCTACGCCGGCCAATTCTCACGAGCGTTCTGCCCAAACCAATCTGGTTTGGGCAGAACGCTCGTGAGAATTGGCCGGAAAACGCCCGGCGAAGTCATTCGGGCGCCACACGTCAGCTGGGCGGCCCCCCCCCCCCCGGGCCTTGAAGGGCATTGTGAGTACCCGCACCCGATCGCCGCCAGGAGGCACTCCACAAATGGATTGCAGCGAGGACAACGCCCGTGGATCCTCGGCCTGCAGGTGTCCCATCCCTGGCGCTCTACCATGGGGCCAGGCCCATCACGAAGTCCGGTCTGGAACGCTCGCCTGCTTCCCCAACTTTCTGCCTCCGGGGTACTGTCCCTCATGGCCTCCATATCGGAAACCCTTAGTCCCGCACCCACGCATCTCCCAACCACGCAGTCTCTATCGGCGCCACCTGGTGCTTCGGACAACGCTCAGAGTGAGATAAACCTGTATGACCAAAATGAGGTCATCCCCATTCTTGGCCGCCCCATCTACCCGAAAGACGTAGGCACACACCAGGCCACCTACCGTCCTTCAACTCTGATCCGGAAAAGCTTTCCTTCGCCGCGGATCCCGGGTGCCCCGTGTCTTTTCCGTGCCATTTCTTGGCGGCAGCAACATGCCCTGGGCGAGAAAGGGCCCTGGGCCATGGAGAGCAGGGCGGTCCGCAGGGCTGCCCTACGCCGGCCAATTCTCACGAGCGTTCTGCCCAAACCAATACTGGTTTGGGCAGAACGCTCGTGAAAATTGACCGGAAAACGCCCGGCGAAGTCATTCGGGCGCCGCACGTGTGCTGGGCCGCCCCCCACCGGGGCCTTGAGGGCATTGTGAGTGTCCGCACCCGATCGCCGCCAACAGGCACTCCACAAGATGGAATGCAGCAAGGACAACGCCCGTGGATCCTCGACCTGCGGGGGTCCCATCCCTGGCGCTCGACCATGGGGCCAGGCCCATCACGAAGTCCGGTCTGGAACGCTCGCCTGCTTCCCCAACATTCTGCCTCCGGGGTACTATCCCTCATGGCCTCCATATCGGAAACCCTTAGTCCCGCACCCACGCATCTCCCAACCACGCAGTCTCTATCGGCGCCACCTGGTGCTTCGGACAACGCTCAGAGTGAGATAAAACTGTATGACCAAAATGAGGTCATCCCCATTCTTGGCCGCCCCATCTACCCGAAAGACGTAGGCACACACCAGGCCACCTACCGTCCTTCAACTCTGATCCGGAAAAGCTTTCCTGCGCCGGGGATCCCGGGTGCCCCGTGTCTTTTCCATGCCATTTCTTGGCGGCAGCAACATGCCCTGGGCTAGAAAGGGCCCTGGGCCATGGAGAGGAGGGCGGTCCGCAGGGCTGCCCTACGCCGGCCAATTCTCACGAGCGTTTTGCCCAAACCAATCCTGGTTTGGGCAGAACGCTCGTGAGAATTGGCCGGAAAACACCCGGCGAAGTCATTCGGGCGCCGCACGTGTGCTGGGCCGCCCCCCACCGGGGCCTTGAGGGCATTGAGTGTCCGCACCCGATCGCCGCCAACAGGCACTCCACAAGATGGAATGCAGCAAGGACAACGCCCGTGGATCCTCGACCTGCGAGGGTCCCATCCCTGGCGCTCTACCATGGGGCCTGCCCCATCACGAAGTCCGACCTGGAACGCTCGCCTGCTTCCCCAACCTTCAGCTTCTGGGGTCCTGTCCCTCATGGCCTCCATATCGGAAACCCTTAGTCCCACACCCACTCATCTCCTAACCACGCAGTCTCCATCGGCGCCTCCTGGTGCTTCGGACAACGCTCAGAGTGAGATAAACATGTATGACCAAAATGAGGTCATCCCCATCCTTGGTTGCCGGCTCTACCTGAAAGATGGTGGCGCACACCAGGCCACCACCCGTCCTTCAACTCTGCTTTGGGAACGCTCCACTGCGCCGGCGTGTCCGGGTGCACCGTGTCTTTTCCGTGCCATTTCTTAGCGGCAGCAACATGCCCTGGGCGCGAAAGGGCCCTGGGCCATGGAGAGCACGGCGGTCCGCAGGGCTGCCCTACGCTGGCCAATTCTCACGAGCGTTTTGCCCAAACCAATCCTGGTTTGGGCAGAACGCTCGTGAGAATTGGCCGGAAAACGCCCGGCGAAGTCATTCGGGCGCCACACGTCAGCTGGGCGGCCCCCCCCCCCGGGGCCTTGAAGGGCATTGTGAGTGCCCGCACCCGATCGCCGCCAGGAGGCACTCCACAAATGGATTGCAGCGAGGACAACGCCCGTGATCCTCGGCCTGCAGGGGTCCCATCCCTGGCGCTCTACCATGGGGCCAGGCCCATCACGAAGTCCGGTCAGGAACGCTCGCCTGCTTCCCCAACTTTCTGCCTCCGGGGTACTGTCCCTCATGGCCTCCATATCGGAAACCCTTAGTCCCACACCCACGCATCTCCTAACCACGCAGTCTCCATCGGCGCCTCCTGGTGCTTCGGACAACGCTCAGAGTGAGATAAACCTGTATGACCAAAATGAGGTCATCCCCATTCTTGGCCGCCCCATCTACCCGAAATACGTAGGCACACACCAGGCCACCTACCGTCCTTCAACTCTGATCCGGAAAAGCTTTCCTTCGCCGCGGATCCCGGGTGCCCCGTGTCTTTTCCGTGCCATTTCTTGGCGGCAGCAACATGCCCTGGGCGAGAAAGGGCCCTGGGCCATGGAGAGCAGGGCGGTCCGCAGGGCTGCCCTACGCCGGCCAATTCTCACGAGCGTTCTGCCCAAACCAATCCTGGTTTGGGCAGAACGCTCGTGAGAATTGGCCGGAAAACGCCCGGCGAAGTCATTCGGGCGCCGCACGTGTGCTGGGCCGCCCCCCACCGGGGCCTTGAGGGCATTGTGAGTGTCCGCACCCGATCGCCGCCAACAGGCACTCCACAAGATGGAATGCAGCAAGGACAACGCCCGTGGATCCTCGACCTGCGGGGGTCCCATCCCTGGCGCTCGACCATGGGGCCAGGCCCATCACGAAGTCCGACCTGGAACGCTCGCCTGCTTCCCCAACCTTCAGCTTCTGGGGTCCTGTCCCTCATGGCCTCCATATCGGAAACCCTTAGTCCCACACCCACGCATCTCCTAACCACGCAGTCTCCATCGGCGCCTCCTGGTGCTTCGGACAACGCTCAGAGTGAGATAAACATGTATGACCAAAATGAGGTCATCCCCATCCTTGGTTGCCGGCTCTACCTGAAAGATGGTGGCGCACACCAGGCCACCACCCGTCCTTCAACTCTGCTTTGGGAACGCTCCACTGCGCCGGCGTGTCCGGGTGCACCGTATCTTTTCCGTGCCATTTCTTAGCGGCAGCAACATGCCCTGGGCGAGAAAGGGCCCTGGGCCATGGAGAGCAGGGCGGTCCGCAGGGCTGCCCTACGCCGGCCAATTCTCACGAGCGTTCTGCCCAAACCAGGATTGTGAGAATTGGCCGGAAAACGCCCGGCGAAGACATTCGGGCGCCGCACGTGTGTTGGGCCGCCCCCCACCGGGGCCTTGAGGGCATTGTGAGTGCCCGCACCCGATCGCCGCCAGGAGGCACTCCACAAATGGATTGCAGCGAGGACAACGCCCGTGGATCCTCGGCCTGCAAGGGTCCCATCCCTGGCGCTCTACCATGGGGCCAGGCCCATCACGAAGTCCGGTCTGGAACGCTCGCCTGCTTCCCCAACCTTCTGCCTCCGGGGTACTATCCCTCATGGCCTCCATATCGGAAACCCTTAGTCCCGCACCCACGCATCTCCCAACCACGCAGTCTCTATCGGCGCCACCTGGTGCTTCGGACAACGCTCAGAGTGAGATAAAACTGTATGACCAAAATGAGGTCATCCCCATTCTTGGCCGCCCCATCTACCCGAAAGACGTAGGCACACACCAGGCCACCTACCGTCCTTCAACTCTGATCCGGAAAAGCTTTCCTGCGCCGGGGATCCCGGGTGCCCCGTGTCTTTTCCGTGCCATTTCTTGGCGGCAGCAACATGCCCTGGGCTAGAAAGGGCCCTGGGCCATGGAGAGCAGGGCGGTCCGCAGGGCTGCCCTACGCCGGCCAATTCTCACGAGCGTTTTGCCCTAACCAGGATTGGTTTGGGCAGAACGCTCGTGAGAATTGGCCGGAAAACGCCCGGCGAAGTCATTCGGGCGCCGCACGTGTGCTGGGCCGCCCCCCACCGGGGCCTTGAGGGCATTGTGAGTGTCCGCACCCGATCGCCGCCAACAGGCACTCCACAAGATGGAATGCAGCAAGGACAACGCCCGTGGATCCTCGACCTGCGAGGGTCCCATCCCTGGCGCTCTACCATGGGGCCTGCCCCATCACGAAGTCCGACCTGGAACGCTCGCCTGCTTCCCCAACCTTCAGCTTCTGGGGTCCTGTCCCTCATGGCCTCCATATCGGAAACCCTTAGTCCCACACCCACTCATCTCCTAACCACGCAGTCTCCATCGGCGCCTCCTGGTGCTTCGGACAACGCTCAGAGTGAGATAAACATGTATGACCAAAATGAGGTCATCCCCATCCTTGGTTGCCGGCTCTACCTGAAAGATGGTGGCGCACACCAGGCCACCACCCGTCCTTCAACTCTGCTTTGGGAACGCTCCACTGCGCCGGCGTGTCCGGGTGCACCGTGTCTTTTCCGTGCCATTTCTTAGCGGCAGCAACATGCCCTGGGCGAGAAAGGGCCCTGGGCCATGGAGAGCAGGGCGGTCCGCAGGGCTGCCCTACGCCGGCCAATTCTCACGAGCGTTCTGCCCAAACCAGGATTGGTTTGGGCAGAACGCTCGTGAGAATTGGCCGGAAAACGCCCGGCGAAGTCATTCGGGCGCCGCACGTGTGCTGGGCCGCCCCCCACCGGGGCCTTGAGGGCATTGTGAGTGTCCGCACCCGATCGCCGCCAACAGGCACTCCACAAGATGGAATGCAGCAAGGACAACGCCCGTGGATCCTCGACCTGCAGGGGTCCCATCCCTGGCGCTCTACCATGGGGCCAGGCCCATCACGAAGTCCGGTCAGGAACGCTCGCCTGCTTCCCCAACTTTCTGCCTCCGGGGTACTGTCCCTCATGGCCTCCATATCGGAAACCCTTAGTCCCGCACCCACGTTCTCCCAACCACGCAGTCTCTATCGGCGCCACCTGGTGCTTCGGACAACGCTCAGAGTGCGATAAAACTGTATGACCAAAATGAGGTCATCCCCATTCTTGGCCGCCCCATCTACCCGAAAGACGTAGGCACACACCAGGCCACCTACCGTCCTTCAACTCTGATCCGGAAAAGCTTTCCTGCGCCGGGGATCCCGGGTGCCCCGTGTCTTTTCCGTGCCATTTCTTGGCGGCAGCAACATGCCCTGGGCGAGAAAAGGCCCTGGGCCATGGACAGCAGGGCGGTCCGCAGGGCTGCCCTACGCCGGCCAATTCTCACGAGCGTTCTGCCCAAACCAATCCTGGTTTGGGCAGAACGCTCGTGAGAATTGGCCGGAAAACGCCCGGCGAAGTCATTCGGGCGCCGCACGTGTGCTGGGCCGCCCCCCACCGGGGCCTTGAGGGCATTGTGAGTGTCCGCACCCGATCGCCGCCAACAGGCACTCCACAAGATGGAATGCAGCAAGGACAACGCCCGTGGATCCTCGACCTGCGGGGGTCCCATCCCTGGCGCTCGACCATGGGTCCAGGCCCATCACGAAGTCCGACCTGGAACGCTCGCCTGCTTCCCCAACCTTCAGCTTCTGGGGTCCTGTCCCTCATGGCCTCCATATCGGAAACCCTTAGTCCCACACCCACTCATCTCCTAACCACGCAGTCTCCATCGGCGCCTCCTGGTGCTTCGGACAACGCTCAGAGTGAGATAAACATGTATGACCAAAATGAGGTCATCCCCATCCTTGGTTGCCGGCTCTACCTGAAAGATGGTGGCGCACACCAGGCCACCACCCGTCCTTCAACTCTGCTTTGGGAACGCTCCACTGCGCCGGCGTGTCCGGGTGCACCGTGTCTTTTCCGTGCCATTTCTTAGCGGCAGCAACATGCCCTGGGCGAGAAAGGGCCCTGGGCCATGGAGAGCAGGGCGGTCCGCAGGGCTGCCCTACGCCGGCCAATTCTCACGAGCGTTCTGCCCAAACCAGGATTGGTTTGGGCAGAACGCTCGTGAGAATTGGCCGGAAAACGCCCGGCGAAGTCATTCGGGCGCCGCACGTGTGCTGGGCCGCCCCCCACCGGGGCCTTGAGGGCATTGTGAGTGTCCGCACCCGATCGCCGCCAACAGGCACTCCACAAGATGGAATGCAGCAAGGACAACGCCCGTGGATCCTCGACCTGCGGGGGTCCCATCCCTGGCGCTCGACCATGGGGCCAGGCCCATCACGAATTCCGACCTGGAACGCTCGCCTGCTTCCCCAACCTTCAGCTTCTGGGGTCCTGTCCCTCATGGCCTCCATATCGGAAACCCTTAGTCCCACACCCACGCATCTCCTACCACGCAGTCTCCATGGGCGCCTCCTGGTGCTTCGGACAACGCTCAGAGTGAGATAAACATGTATGACCAAAATGAGGTCATCCCCATCCTTGGTTGCCGGCTCTACCTGAAAGATGGTGGCGCACACCAGGCCACCACCCGTCCTTCAACTCTGCTTTGGGAACGCTCCACTGCGCCGGCGTGTCCGGGTGCACCGTGTCTTTTCCGTGCCATTTCTTAGCGGCAGCAACATGCCCTGGGCGAGAAAGGGCCCTGGGCCATGGAGAGCACGGCGGTCCGCAGGGCTGCCCTACGCTGGCCAATTCTCACGAGCGTTTTGCCCAAACCAATCCTGGTTTGGGCAGAACGCTCGTGAGAATTGGCCGGAAAACGCCCGGCGAAGTCATTCGGGCGCCACACGTCAGCTGGGCGGCCCCCCCCCCGGGGCCTTGAAGGGCATTGTGAGTGCCCGCACCCGATCGCCGCCAGGAGGCACTCCACAAATGGATTGCAGCGAGGACAACGCCCGTGATCCTCGGCCTGCAGGGGTCCCATCCCTGGCGCTCTACCATGGGGCCAGGCCCATCACGAAGTCCGGTCAGGAACGCTCGCCTGCTTCCCCAACTTTCTGCCTCCGGGGTACTGTCCCTCATGGCCTCCATATCGGAAACCCTTAGTCCCGCACCCACGTTCTCCCAACCACGCAGTCTCTATCGGCGCCACCTGGTGCTTCGGACAACGCTCAGAGTGAGATAAACCTGTATGACCAAAATGAGGTCATCCCCATTCTTGGCCGCCCCATCTACCCGAAAGACGTAGGCACACACCAGGCCACCTACCGTCCTTCAACTCTGATCCGGAAAAGCTTTCCTTCGCCGGGGATCCCGGGTGCCCCGTGTCTTTTCCGTGCCATTTCTTGGCGGCAGCAACATGCCCTGGGCGAGAAAGGTCCCTGGGCCATGGAGAGCAGGGCGGTCCGCAGGGCTGCCCTACGCCGGCCAATTCTCACGAGCGTTCTGCCCAAACCAATCCTGGTTTGGGCAGAACGCTCGTGAGAATTGGCCGGAAAACGCCCGGCGAAGTCATTCGGGCGCCGCACGTGTGCTGGGCCGCCCCCCACCGGGGCCTTGAGGGCATTGTGAGTGTCCGCACCCGATCGCCGCCAACAGGCACTCCACAAGATGGAATGCAGCAAGGACAACGCCCGTGGATCCTCGACCTGCGGGGGTCCCATCCCTGGCGCTCTACCATGGGGCCAGGCCCATCACGAAGTCCGACCTGGAACGCTCGCCTGCTTCCCCAACCTTCAGCTTCTGGGGTCCTGTCCCTCATGGCCTCCATATCGGAAACCCTTAGTCCCACACCCACGCATCTCCTAACCACGCAGTCTCCATCGGCGCCTCCTGGTGCTTCGGACAACGCTCAGAGTGAGATAAACATGTATGACCAAAATGAGGTCATCCCCATCCTTGGTTGCCGGCTCTACCTGAAAGATGGTGGCGCACACCAGGCCACCACCCGTCCTTCAACTCTGCTTTGGGAACGCTCCACTGCGCCGGCGTGTCCGGGTGCACCGTGTCTTTTCCGTGCCATTTCTTAGCGGCAGCAACATGCCCTGGGCGAAAAAGGGCCCTGGGCCATGGAGAGCACGGCGGTCCGCAGGGCTGCCCTACGCCGGCCAATTCTCACGAGCGTTCTGTCCAAACCTATCGCCGTCCAGCAGCGATAATAACAACCCTCAGTCTGGTTGGGTTACAAAAAAGCGGGCTCTCTTTATTTCATATGGCCATCGCTTATATAGGGGAGCCGAGCCAATCAGCATAGACAGTGATATGCATCCACCAATCTTAAGCTTGTTACCAAGTACCCACAGCATAGCAATAGTTCAACAGCCAATAGGTAGTACTTCCTGTTTACAATCAGTCACTCTAGACACACCTTCTGGCAAATCGCCAGGCGCCATTTTGCAAAGCTCTGCGGTTGACAGATCTCCGGGCCCCTGGAGCATCCGCCCTCAACAGTTCCCCCTTTTTGTTTTATGGTAGAAGGAAAGACTCAGCAGGGGTCGTGCCTGTCTTAGGTTGTCGCAAGGCCAAGAATATCCTTACCCGTCATTGGATCATGATGCTTATAGGATCATGTCCTGTCTTAGGTTGGTATATTCCGCCTACGATCTTACCCGTCTTTGACTACCGATCCAGCATACTGAGCCATACCTGGGACTATTGTCCGGACTCGATGGATAACAGAGCTTGTTTGATGGCAATGGTGTCTCTTTTACAAATATGAACTCAAACCATTGCTTCCCCCATCCTACAACATTTTTCATACTTCTACCTTACTGGCACTAACGTTAACAATATTAGCACGAAGCTGTATTGTCAGATTCTCGAACCTGGCACTCCAGTTGCCTGTAAGCATCTTGGATAGTCCCCTGGAATAATTAGCTGCTCGAGTGAGGTTATCATATCCAACTGGAGTAATGCAGAGTCCAGTATCTGAGCGAAGGCATCCTACAGTCAGTAGTTGTATTACAATGTCCATTTGTTCTTGTAGCAAGTCAATCCGCTGATTAGCAAAAAGAATACCTGCAGCGAGATGATCATTAATTTCACTCTGGGTTTGTAGAGCTTCTGCGGTATTCGTAGACAGTCGATTAATCTCCTTGGCTGTAGGAATAGCAACGGCAAGTGCAGTAGCAGCGGCAGCGGCGGCAGCAGTGATACCAAAGTCTCTTTTATGTCTCAGCAAAACTGGAAGGTCTCCCTCTGGGACAGAGATGGGCATAGGCAAAAACACTGGAATACGCATTATCATAGTAAATGAAAAGCCTGTAGCATTCCAACATTGTGTAAGGAAGCAAGTGTTCAACGTACAGTTCAACTTATTAGAAATGGTTGTACTGTTACTGACAAGAAACATAAAAGGGGGGCGAATACAAACAGGAGTACAACAAGTTTGCACTTCAACACTCGTTTCAAACGTTTGGGAAAGGTTGTGCTTTTAAGAGGAGTTACATAATAAATTAGTAGTTAACAGTGCGGGATAAGTAGCAGCTGGATAACTTTTGACAATTGACCCTGTAAATCACCTGTGCCTTGTATGGTTTTCCACGCCGTAGCGGCAGCAGTAGCAGTTTAGCAGTTTGCAAATACACTGCAGGTGGAAAATTGATCTGATTTTGATTTCCCGAAAACTGTCCTGTACCAGTCAGCATTTCTAAATTCCAAGCTCCATTCCCAGCTCCCGCACCACGGCGAGCAGCCTCCGCATAGCCATCTTGATCTGCTATCCTCCACACAAGATATTGCCCTCCAGACAAGCAAGCTCGCACCAGACCACTCCAGTCCAAAGGCGCCTGTAAAATCCCGGCTCTAAGGCCGCCCCGCTTCTTATTGCGGACTCGTTAAATCCTGGCTCTAAGGCCGCCCCGCTTCTTATTGCGGACTTGTACAAGTTTAAATCCCGGCTCAAGGCCGCCCCGCTTCTTATTGCGGACTTGTACAAGTTTAAATCCCGGCTCAAGGCCGCCCCGCTTCTTATTGCGGACTTGTACAAGTTTAAATCCCGGCTCAAGGCCGCCCCGCTTCTTATTGCGGACTTGTACAAGTTTAAATCCCGGCTCAAGGCCGCCCCGCTTCTTATTGCGGACTTGTACAAGTTAATCCCGGCTCTAAGGCCGCCCCGCTTCTTATTGCGGACTTGTACAAGTTTAATCCCGGCTCAAGGCCGCCCCGCTTCTTATTGCGGACTTGTACAAGTTTAATCCCGGCTCAAGGCCGCCCCGCTTCTTATTGCGGACTTGTACAAGTTTAATCCCGGCTCAAGGCCACCCCGCTTCTTATTGCGGACTTGTACAAGTTTAATCCCGGCTCAAGGCCGCCCCGCTTCTTATTGCGGACTTGTACAAGTTTAATCCCGGCTCAAGGCCGCCCCGCTTCTTATTGCGGACTTGTACAAGCTTAAATCCCGGCTCAAGGCCGCCCCGCTTCTTATTGCGGACTTGTACAAGTTTAAATCCCGGCTCAAGGCCGCCCCGCTTCTTATTGCGGACTTGTACAAGTTTCCCACCACCTTTGTCGTGGTTTTACCCTGCTTACCTGCGGAATTCTCCCTTGCAAGGTTTTTCTATTTTTACTCCCCGCTTTACCGCGGAATTCCCACTTTTGAACGTGGCCTTTACTCCCCGCTTTACTGCGGAATTCCACTTTTGAAGGTGGCTAATGTCCCTGCTTACCTGCGGACCTTTACTCCCCGCTTTCCTGCGGATTACCTTACAAGATTCCTTTCTTTATTTCCCGGGTTTCGGCACCATTTATCGCCGTCCAGCAGCGATAATAACAACCCTCAGTCGGGTTGGGTTACAAAAAAGCGGGCTCTCTTTATTTCATATGGCCATCGCTTATATAGGGGAGCCGAGCCAATCAGCATAGACAGTGATATGCATCCACCAATCTTAAGCTTGTTACCAAGTACCCACAGCATAGCAATAGTTCAACAGCCAATAGGTAGTACTTCCTGTTTACAATCAGTCACTCTAGACACACCTTCTGGCAAATCGCCAGGCGCCATTTTGCAAAGCTCTGCGGTTGACAGATCTCCGGGCCCCTGGAGCATCCGCCCTCAACACAAACCAATCCTGGTTTGGGCAGAACGCTCGTGAGAATTGGCCGGAAAACGCCCGGCGAAATCATTCGGGCGCCACACGTCAGCTGGGCGGCCCCCCCCCCGGGGCCTTGAAGGGCATTGTGAGTGCCCGCACCCGATCGCCGCCAGGATGCACTCCACAAATGGATTGCAGCGAGGACAACGCCCGTGGATCCTCGGCCTGCAGGGGTCCCATCCCTGGCGCTCTACCATGGGGCCAGGCCCATCACGAAGTCTGGTCAGGAACGCTCGCCTGCTTACCCAACTTTCTGCCTCCGGGGTACTGTCCCTCATGGCCTCCATATCGGAAACCCTTAGTCCCGCACCCACGTTCTCCCAACCACGCAGTCTCTATCGGCGCCACCTGGTGCTTCGGACAACGCTCAGAGTGAGATAAACCTGTATGACCAAAATGAGTTCATCCCCATTCTTGGCCGCCCCATCTACCCGAAAGACGTAGGCACACACCAGGCCACCTACCGTCCTTCAACTCTGATCCGGAAAAGCTTTCCTTCGCCGGGGATCCCGGGTGCCCTGTGTCTTGTCCGTGCCATTTCTTGGCGGCAGCAACATGCCCTGGGCGAGAAAGCGCCCTGGGCCATGGAGAGCAGGGCGGTCCGCAGGGCTGCCCTACGCCGGCCAATTCTCTACGAGCGTTCTGCCCAAACCAATCCTGGTTTGGGCAGAACGCTCGTGAGAATTGGCCGGAAAACGCCCGGCGAAGTCATTCGGGCGCCGCACGTGCGCTGGGCCGCCCCCCACCGGGGCCTTGAGGGCATTGTGAGTGTCCGCACCCGATCGCCGCCAACAGGCACTCCACAAGATGGAATGCAGCAAGGACAACGCCCGTGGATCCTCGACCTGCGGGGGTCCCATCCCTGGCGCTCGACCATGGGGCCAGGCCCATCACGAAGTCCGACCTGGAACGCTCGCCTGCTTCCCCAACCTTCAGCTTCTGGGGTCCTGTCCCTCATGGCCTCCATATCGGAAACCCTTAGTCCCACACCCACGCATCTCCTAACCACGCAGTCTCCATCGGCGCCTCCTGGTGCTTCGGACAACGCTCAGAGTGAGATAAACATGTATGACCAAAATGAGGTCATCCCCATCCTTGGTTGCCGGCTCTACCTGAAAGATGGTGGCGCACACCAGGCCACCACCCGTCCTTCAACTCTGCTTTGGGAACGCTCCACTGCGCCGGCGTGTCCGGGTGCACCGTGTCTTTTCCGTGCCATTTCTTAGCGGCAGCAACATGCCCTGGGCGAGAAAGGGCCCTGGGCCATGGAGAGCAGGGCGGTCCGCAGGGCTGCCCTACGCCGGCCAATTCTCACGAGCGTTCTGCCCAAACCAATCCTGGTTTGGGCAGAACGCTCGTGAGAATTGGCCGGAAAACACCCGGCGAAGTCATTCGGGCGCCGCACGTGTGCTGGGGCGCCCCCCACCGGGGCCTTGAGGGCATTGTGAGTATCCGCACCCGATCGCCGCCAACAGGCACTCCACAAGATGGAATGCAGCAAGGACAACGCCCGTGGATCCTCGACCTGCGGGGGTCCCATCCCTGGCGCTAGACCATGGGGCCAGGCCCATCACGAAGTCCGACCTGAAACGCTCGCCTGCTTCCCCAACCTTCAGCTTCTGGGGTCCTGTCCCTCATGGCCTCCATATCGGAAACCCTTAGTCCCACACCCACGCATCTCCTAACCATGCAGTCTCCATCGGCGCCTCCTGGTGCTTCGGACAACGCTCAGAGTGAGATAAACATGTATGACCAAAATGAGGTCATCCCCATCCTTGGTTGCCGGCTCTACCTGAAAGATGGTGGCGCACACCAGGCCACCACCCGTCCTTCAACTCTGCTTTGGGAACGCTCCACTGCGCCGGCATGTCCGGGTTCACCGTGTCTTTTACGTGCCATTTCTTAGCGGCAGCAACATGCCCTGGGCGAGAAAGGGCCCTGGGCCATGGAGAGCAGGGCGGTCCGCAGGGCTGCCCTCCGCCGGCCAATTCTCACGAGCGTTCTGCCCAAACCAATCCTGGTTTGGGCAGAACGCTCGTGAGAATTGGCCGGAAAACGCCCGGCGAAGTCATTCGAGCGCCGCACGTGTGCTGGGCCGCCCCCCACCGGGGCCTTGAGGGCATTGTGAGTGTCCGCACCCGATCGCCGCCAACAGGCACTCCACAAGATGGAATGCAGCAAGGACAACGCCCGTGGATCCTCGACCTGCGGGGGTCCCATCCCTGGAGCTCTACCATGGGGCCTGCCCCATCACGAAGTCCGACCTGGAACGCTCGCCTGCTTCCCCAACCTTCAGCTTCTGGGGTCCTGTCCCTCATGGCCTCCATATCGGAAACCCTTAGTCCCACACCCACGCAGCTCCTAACCATGCAGTCTCCATCGGCGCCTCCTGGTGCTTCGGACAACGCTCAGAGTGAGATAAACATGTATGACCAAAATGAGGTCATCCCCATCCTTGGTTGCCGGCTCTACCTGAAAGATGGTGGCGCACACCAGGCCACCACCCGTCCTTCAACTCTGCTTTGGGAACGCTCCACTGCGCCGGCATGTCCGGGTTCACCGTGTCTTTTACGTGCCATTTCTTAGCGGCAGCAACATGCCCTGGGCGAGAAAGGGCCCTGGGCCATGGAGAGCAGGGCGGTCCGCAGGGCTGCCCTCCGCCGGCCAATTCTCACGAGCGTTCTGCCCAAACCAATCCTGGTTTGGGCAGAACGCTCGTGAGAATTGGCCGGAAAACGCCCGGCGAAGTCATTCGAGCGCCGCACGTGTGCTGGGCCGCCCCCCACCGGGGCCTTGAGGGCATTGTGAGTGTCCGCACCCGATCGCCGCCAACAGGCACTCCACAAGATGGAATGCAGCAAGGACAACGCCCGTGGATCCTCGACCTGCGGGGGTCCCATCCCTGGAGCTCTACCATGGGGCCTGCCCCATCACGAAGTCCGACCTGGAACGCTCGCCTGCTTCCCCAACCTTCAGCTTCTGGGGTCCTGTCCCTCATGGCCTCCATATCGGAAACCCTTAGTCCCACACCCACGCAGCTCCTAACCACGCAGTCTCCATCGGCGCCTCCTGGTGCTTCGGACAACGCTCAGAGTGAGATAAACATGTATGACCAAAATGAGGTCATCCCCATCCTTGGTTGCCGGCTCTACCTGAACGATGGTGGCGCACACCAGGCCACCACCCGTCCTTCAACTCTGCTTTGGGAACGCTCCACTGCGCCGGCGTGTCCGGGTGCACCGTGTCTTTTCCGTGCCATTTCTTGCGGCAGCAACATGCCCTGGGCGAGAAAGGGCCCTGGGCCATGGAGAGCAGGGCGGTCCGCAGGGCTGCCCACCGCCGGCCAATTCTCACGAGCGTTCTGCCCAAGCCAATCCTGGTTTGGGCAGAACGCTCGTGAGAATTGGCCGGAAAACGCCCGCCGAAGTCATTCGGGCGCCGCTCTTCCTCAGGGCCGCCCTCCCCCCGGGGCCTTGAAGGGCATTTTGAGTTCCGGCACCGGATCGCCGCCAAGAGGCACTCCACAAGATGGAATGCAGCGAGGACTACGCCCGTGGATTCTCGACCTGCGGGGGTCCCATCCCTGGCGCTCTACCATGGGGCCAGGCCCATCACGAAGTCCGGTCTGGAACGCTCGCCTGCTTCCCCAACCTTCAGCTTCCGGGGTCCTGTCCCTCTTGGCCTCCATATCGGAAACCCTTAGTCCCGCACCCACACATCTCCCAACCACGCAGTCTCCATCGGCGCCTCCTGGTGCTTTGGACAACCCTCAGAGTGAGATAAACCTGTATGACCAAAAGGAGGTCATCCCCATCCTTGGCCGCCCCATCTTCCAGAAAGACGCAGGCGCATGCCCGGCCGCCACTCGTCCTTCCACTCTGCTACGGAAACGCTCCACTGTACAGGCCCCTGGTGGGCCGTGTCTTTTCCGTGTGATTTCCAGGCGGCAGCAACATGCCCTGGGCTATAAAGCGGCCTGGGCCATGGAGAGCAGGTAGGTCTGCAGGTCTGCCCAACGCCATCCAATTCTCACGAGCGTTCTGCCCAAACCAATCCCCTTTTGGGCAGAACGCTCGTGAGAATTGGCTGGAAAACGCCCGCAATGTTACTTCGGGCGCCGCACGTCAGCTGGGCCGCCCCCTCCACCCGGGCCTTAAAGGGCATTGTGAGTGCCCGCACCCGATCGCCGCCAAGAGGCACACAGCGGGACGGACTGCGGCGAGCCCAACGCCTGCGGATCCTCGGCCTGCAATGGTTCCATACCTTTCGCTATACTATAAGCCCGGACCATCAGGAAGCCCGGGCTCGAATGCTCGCCTGGTTCCCCAGCCAACTGCTTCCGGCGTCCTGTCCTTCGTGGCCTCCATATCGGAAACCTGAGTCCCGCTGCCACGCAACTCCCAACCACGCAGGCACCAACGACGCTTTCCGGTGCTTCGGACAACCCTCGGAGTGAGATAAATCTGCGTGCCCAGATGAGGTCATCCCCATTCTGGTGCACCCCATTTTCCCGAAAGTCGGACGCGCACGCCCGGCCGCCACCCGTCCTTCAACTCTGCTCTGGGAACGCTCCACTGCGCCGGCACCCCCAGGTGGGCGCATCTTTTCCATGTGATTTCTGGGTGGCTGCGTCATGCCCTGTGCAATAAAGGGCCCTGGGCCATGGAGAGTAGGGCGGTCCGCAGGGCTGCCCCACGCCGGCCAATTCTCAAGAGCGTCTGCCCTAACCACTCCTGGTTTGGGCAGAACGCTCGTGAGAATTGGCCGGAAAACGCCGGACGAACTCTCTTCGGGCGCCGCACGTCTGCATGGACGCCCCCCTTCGGGCCTGGCCGGGCATTGTGAGTTCCCGCACCGGAACCCAGCTAAGAGGCTCTCCGCGAGACGGAACGGCGGTGAGGCCAAGGCCTGTGGATCCTCGGACTGCGGGGGTCCCATATCTGGCACTCTACCATGGTGCAGGGCTCATCACGAAGCCCGTTCTCAAACGCTCGCCTTCTCCCCAGCCTTCGGCTTCCGAGGTCCTGTCGCTCATGGTCACCATATCGGGAACCCTGAGTCCCACAGCTACGTCTCCCAACCACGCAGGCGCCATTGGCACCTTCCGGCGCTTCGGACAACCCTCGGAGTGAGATAAACCTGCGTGCCCAAAATGAGGTCATCCACATTATTAAGCGTCCCATCTTCCCAAAAGACGGAATCGCAAGCCTGGCCACCACGCGACCTTCAACTCTGCTCCGGGAATGCTCCACTGCGCTGGCGCCCCCGGTTGGGCCGCATCGTTTCCACCCGTTTTCCTGTTGGCCGACTCATGCCCTGGGCCAGAAAGGGCCCTGGGCCTCAGAGAGCAGGGCGGTCCCCAGGGCCGCCCAATGCCCGCCAATTCTCACGAGCATTCTGCCCAAACCGATCCTGGTGTGGGCAGAACGCTCGTGAGAAGTGGCGGCAAAACGCCTGGCGAACTCGCTTCGGGCATCGCACGTCTGCATGGCTGCCCCCCGCCCCCGGGCCTGCCTGGCATCGTGTAGGCTCATGCACGAACGAGCCAGTAAGACCTCCACAATGCAGGCTGCTGCGATCCTGACGCCTCCCCCTCCTCGTCCTGCGGGGGTCTGCTCCTTGGCGCTGTCCCATGGGGCCGGGCCTGCCCCGAGACCAGGACTCGTACCCTTGTCTGCTTCCCCAGCCTTCTGCTTCCGGGGTCCTGTCCCTCATGCCCTCCATATAGGGAACGCTGAGTCCCACAGTCACGCAACCCCCTACCACCCCGATGCCAACGATGCCCCCCGACGCTTCGGACAACATTAAGAGAGAGACAAACCTGCATGCCCACACTGAGGTCAGCCCCATCCAGGGTGCCCGATCCGCCTGAAAAGTCAGGGGCGCATCCCCGGCCGCCACGTGTCCTTCAACTCTGCTCTGGGAACGCTCCACTGCGGCAGGGCCCCTGGGTGGGCCACGTCGTTTCTGCTCATTTTCTGGGCAGCTGCCCCATGCCCTGGGTGAGAAAGGGCCGTGGGCCATGAAGAGCAAGGAGGTCCGCAGGGCTGCACAACGCCGGCCAATTTTCACGAGCGTTCTGCCCAAACCGATCCCAGTTTGGGCAGAACACTCGTGAGAATTGGCCGGAAAACGCCCAGCAAACTTGCTTCGGGCGCCAAACCTCTGCACGGCCAACCCCCCGGGCCTGGCCGCACATTGAGATCACTCGCCCCCGAAACCCGCCAGGAAGCCCTCTGTGAGGCAGGCTGCGGCGAGGCCGACGCCTGCTGATCCTCGGCCTATGTTGGTCCCCTCCCTGGCGCTGTCCCATGGGGCCGGGCCCACATCAAGGCCCAGGCTCAACACTCGCCTGCTTGCCCAGCCTTCCGTTTCTGGGGTCCTGTTTCTCATGACCTCCATATCAGGAACCCTGAGTCCCGATACCACACCTCTCCCTCCCACGCCAGCACCAATGGTGCTGTTTGGTGTTTCAGACCACCCTCAGAGCGAGATAAACCTGCGTGCCCCAACTGAGGTCAGCCCCGTCCTTGGGCGCCCCATCCACCCGAAAAGACAGAGGCGCACGCCCTGCCGCCACCCGTCCTTCAACTCTGCTCTGGGAACGCTCGACTTCGCCAGAGCCCCCACATGGGCTGCAACGTTTCTGCTCATTTTCCGGGCACCTGCCCTATGCCCTGGGCAAGAAAGGGCCCTGGGCCTCGCAGAGCAGGGTGGTCTGCAGGGCTGCCAAACGCCAGCCAATTCTCATGAGCGTTCTGCCCAAAAGGATCCTGTTTGGGGCATAACGCTTGTGAAAATTTGATGGAAAACACCCGGCGAATTCTCTTCGGGCGTCACACGAATGCAGGGCTGCACCCCCTGGGCCTGGCCTGGCATTGCCAGCGCCTGCGCCCGATCCCCGCCAAGGAGCCCTCCGCAAGGCAGGCTGTGGCGACGCTGATGCCTGCTGATCCTTGGCCTGCGGGGGTCCCCTCCCTGGCACTGTACCATGGAGCCGGGCCCGCCACGAAGCCCAGGCTCGAACCCTCACCTGCTTCCCCAGCCTTCTGCTTCCGGGGTCCAGTCCCTCGTGGACTCCATATTGGGAACCCTAAGTTTCACAGCCACACATGTCATACCACGCCGGCACCAACGGTGCCTTTCGGCGCTTTGGACAACCCTCGGAGCGAGATAAACCTGTGTGCCCACAATGAGATCAGCCCCATCCCCGGGCGCCCCATCTGCCCGATAGACGGAGGCCCACGCCCGACTGCCACCCGTCCTTCAACTCTGGTCTGGGAACGCTCCCCTTAGCCGTGGCCCCTGCGTGGCCCACGTCGTTTCCGAGTGTTTTCTCGCTTCCGGCACCGCACGTCTGTACGGCCGCCCCACCACCCCGGGCATGGCCCCGCATCACAATCGCTAGCGCACGAACCACCCAAGGAAGTCCTCTGTGAAGCAGGCTGCGGCGAGGCCAACACCTGCTAATCCTTGGCCTGTGGGGGTCCCCTCCATGGCACTGTCCCATGGGGCCGGGCCCGACACGAAGCCCGGTCTTGAATGCTCGCCTGCTTCCCCAGTCTCCCTCTTCCAGGGCTGAGTCCCTCAAGCCTCCATATCGGGAACCCTGAGTCGTGCTGTCACGCATCTCCCTACCACCCCAGCACCAACGGTTTCTTTCAGAACTTTGGAAAACCCTCAGAGCGAGATAATCCTGTGAGCCTACACTGAGGTCAGCCCCATCATTGGGTGCCCCACCCGCCCGAAAAGTCGGAGGCGCACGCCCAGCTGCCACCGGTCCTTCAACTCTGCTCCCAAAACGCTCCCCTACACTGGGGCCCTCGGGTGGGCCGTGTCGTTTCCACACGTTTTCTGGGCGGCCGCCTCATGCCCTGGATGAGAAAGGGTCCTCGGCCACGGAGAGCAGGGCGGTGCCCAAGTCTTCCCAACGCCGGCCAATTCTCACGGGCATTCTGCCTAAACCGATCCCAGTTTGGGCAGAACGCTCATGAGAACTGGCCGGAAAACGCCCGGCGAACTCGGTTCGGGTGCCACACGTCTGCAGGGCCGCGCCCCCAGGCCTGGCCCGGCCTCACGAGCGCTTGTGCACACGCCAGGAAGCACTACACGAGGCAGGCTGTGGCGAGGCACGCCTCCTGCTCCTCAGCCTGCGGAGGTCCCCTCCTTGGCGCTGTCCCATGAGGCCGGGGCAGCCCCGAGACCAGGGCTCAAAATTTCGATGCTACCCAGCCTTCCGCTTCCGGAGTCCTGTCCCTCAGTGCCTCCAGCTGGGAAAACCTGAGTCCCGCGGCCACGCCTCCGCCTCCCACCCCAGCGCCAAAGGTGCCTTTCGGTGCTTCGGACAAGCCTCGGAGTGAGAGAAACCTGCATGCCCCAACTGAGGACAGCCCCATCCTTGGGCGCCCCATCCACCCAACCAGATAGAAGCGCATGCTCTGCCGCCACATGTCCATCAACTCTGCTCCGGGAACACTCCCCTGTGCCAGAGCCCACACGTGGGCAGAGACATTTTCGCGTGCTTTCTGAGTGGCCGCCCCATGCCCTGGGCGAGAAAGGGCCCTGGGCCACGGAGAGCAGGGCGGTCTGCAGGGCCGCCCAAACGCCTGCCACTTCTGATGAGCATTCTGCCCAAACCGATCCCAGTTTGGGCAGAACCCTCGTGAGAACTGGCCGGAAAACGCCCGACAAACTCGCTTCGGGCATCACACGAATGCAGGGTTGCACCCCGGGCCTGGCCCGGCATTGCGAGAGCCTGCTACCGAAACCCGCCAAGGAGCCCTTTGTGAGTCAGGCTGTGGCGAGGCCGATGCCTGCTGATCCTTGGCCTGCAGGGGTCCCATCCCTGGCGCTGCAACATGGGACCAGGCCCGCCACGAAGCCCGGACTCGAACCGTCACCTGCTTCCCCAGCCTTCTGCTTCTGGGGTCCTGTCCCTCATGGACTCCATTAGGGAACCCTGATTTTCGTGGCCAAGCATGTCATACCACGCCGGCGCCAACGGTGCCTTTCGGCGCTTCAGACAATCCTTGGAGCGAGATACACCTGCGTGCCCACAATGAGGTCAGCCCCATCCTTGGGCGCCCCATCTGCCCTATAGGCAGAGGCGCACGCCCAGCCGCCACCCATCCTTCATCTCTTCTCTGGGAACGCTCCCCTGCGCTGGCGCCCCCGGGTGGGCCGGGTTGTCTCCGCACGTTTTACAGTCCGCTGCATCATGCCCCGGGCGAGAAAGGGCCCTAGGCCACAGAGAGCAGGACCGTCTGCAGGGCTGCCCAACGCCGGCCAATTCTCACGAGCGTTCTGCCCCAAACCTGGATCGGTTGGGGCAGAACGCTCGTGAGAATTGGCCGGAAAACGCCCGGCAAACTTGCTTCGGACGTTGCATGTCTGCAGGGTCGCCCCCCGCCCCCAGGCCTGGCCGGCATCAGAAGCGCTCCCGCACAAACCTCACTAGGAAGCCCTCTGCGAGGCAGGCTGTGGCGAGGCTGACACCTCCTGCTCCTCGGCCTGTGAAGGTCACTCCTTGGCGTTGCCCCATGTGGCCTGGGCTGTCCAGAGACTCAGGCTCGAAATTTTGCCTGCTTCCCAGCCTTCCGCTTCTGGGGTCCTGTCCCTCGGTGCCTCCATCTGGGGAACCCCAATTCCCGTAGCCACGCCACCCCTTCCCACACCGGCGCCAACGTTGCCTTTCGGCACTTCGGACAAGCTTCAGAGCAAAGGAAACCTGCATGCACCAACTGTGGTCAGCCCCGTCCTTGGGCGACCCGTGCCCCCGAAAGACGGTGGCGAACGCCCTGCCACCACCCGTCCTTCAACCCTGCTCCCAGAACGCTCCACTGCACTGGGGCCTCCACGTGGGCTGCGTCTTTGCCGCGCGTTTTCTGGGCAGATACCCCATGCCCCAGGCGAGAAAGGGCCCTGGGCCTTGGAGAGCAGGGCGTTCCGCAGGGCTGCCCAACTCCGGCCAATTCTCATGAGCGTTCGGCCCAAACCGATCCCGGTTTGGGCAGAACGATCAAGAGAACTGGCCAGAAAACGCCCGGCGAACTCGCTTCAGGCGCTGCACGTCTGCAAGGCCGCCCCCCTGGGCCTGGCCCGGCATCACGGGTGCTCGCGCCCCAACCCCGCCAGGAAGACCTCCGCAGGGCAGGCTGTGGCGAGGCCAACAAATGCTGATCCTCGGCCTGCGGGGGTCCCGTTCCTGGCGCTGTCCAATGGGGCCCGGACTGACACAAACCCCGGGCTTGAATGCTCGCCTACTTCCCCATGCTTCCGCTTCCGGGGTCCTGTCCCACGAGGCCTCCATATCGGGAACCCTCAGTGCTGCAGTCACGCACCTCCCTACCACCCGGCGCTAATGGTGCCTTTTGGAACTTCGGACAACCCTCGGAGCGAGATAAACCTGCGTGCCTAGACTGAGGTAGCCCCATCCATGGGCGCCCCATCCACCCGAAAAGTCGGAGGCACACGCCTGGCTGCACACGTCCTTCAACTCTGCTCTGGGAAAGCTCCCCTGCGCTGGGGCCCTCATGTGGGCCGCGCGGTTTCCACACGTTTTCCCGGCAGCCGCCCAATGCCACGGGCGAGAAAGGGTCCTAAGCCACGGAGAGCAGGGTGGTCCGTAGGGCTGCACAACGCTGGCCAATTCTCACAAGCGTTCTGCCCAAACCGATCCCGGTTTGGGCAGAACCTTCATGAGAATTGGCCGGAAAATGCCCGGCGAACTCGCTTTGGGCGCCACACATCTGCATGGCCGCACCCACGGGCCTGGCCCAGCATCTTGTATGCTCACGCACGAACCATGCCAGGAAGCCCTCCACAAGGAAGGCTGTGGTAAGGACAATGCCTGCTGATCCTTGCCCTGCAGAAGTCCCCTAATTGGCGATGTCCCATGGTGCCGGGTCCGCAATGAGGCCCGGGCTCAAACCCTCGTCTGCTTCCCCAGCCTTCTGCTTCTGGGGTCCTGTCCCTTGTGGCCTCCATATAAGAAACCCTGAATCCTGTGGCCTCGCATCTCCTTTCCACCCCGGCGCCAATGGTGCCTTTTGGCCCTTCAAACAACCCTTGGAGCGAGATAAACCTGCGTGCCCACACTGAAGTCAGCCCAATCCTTGGGCGCCCCATCCGCCCTAAAAGTCGGAGGTGCACACCCAGCTGCCACCGGCCATCAACGCTTCTCCAGGAACGCTCTCTTGCTCCAGGGACCCCGGTGGGCCGCATCGTTTCTGAGCGTTACCCGGGCTGCCGCCCCACGCCCCGGCGAGAAAGGGCCCTGAGCCATGGAGCAGGGTGGTCCGCAGGGCTGCCCAATGCCGGACAAATCTCAAGAGCGTTCTGCCCAAACCGAGCCTGGTTTGGGCAGAATGCTTGTGAGCACTGGCCGGAAAACGCCCGGCGAACTCACTTCTGGTCCCGCAGGTCTGCACGGCTGCCCCCACGGGCCTGGCCTGGCATCATGTACGCTCGCACACAAACCACGCCAGGAAGCCTTCCGTGAGGCGGGGTTGGGCGAGGCCGACCCCTCCTGCTCTTTGGCCTGCGGGGGTCCCCTCCTTGGCGCTGTCCCATTGGGCCGGGCCTGCCCCAAGACCAGGGCTCGAAATTTCGCCTCCTTCCCTGCCTTACGTTTCAGGGGTCCTGTCCCTTGGGGCCTCCATATAGGGAAATCTGAATCCCGCGGCCATGCCTCCCCCTCCAACCCCGGCGCAAAGGGTGCCTTTTGGCGTTATGGACAACCCTTGGAGCGAGAGAAATCTACATGCCTCAACTGAGGTCAGCCCCATCCTTGGGCGCATCATGAGCCCGAAAGGATGGAGGCGCACGCCCGGCCGCCACACGTCCTTCAACTCTGCTCCGGGAACGCTCCCCTGCGCCGAGGCCTCCAGGTTGGCTGCGTTGTTTCTGCGCATTTTCCTGGCAGCCGCCCAAATCCCCAGGTGTTAAAGGGCCCTGGGCAATGGAGAGCAGGGCAGTCCGCAGGGCTGCCCAACGCTGGCCAATTCTCACGAGCGTTCTGCCCAAACCGCAGAACGCTCGTGAGAATTGGCTGGAAAACACCTGGCAAACTCGCTTCGGGCGTCGCACGTCTGCACGGCCTCCCCCCCGCCCTACCCCGCCAGGCCTGGCCTGGCATTGTGAGCGCCTGCGCATGGACCTCACCAGGAAGCCCCCTGTGAGGCAGGATGCGGTGAGGCCAATGCCTCCTGCTCCTCGGACTGCGGGGGTCCCATCCTTGGCGCTGTCCCATGGGGCTGGGCCTGCCCTGAAACCAGGGCTCGAAATTTCACCAGATTCCCAGCCTTCCGCTTCTGGGGTCCTGTCCCTCAGGGCCTCCATTGGGGAACCCTGAGTCCCGCGTCCATGCCTCACCCTCCCACCTTGGGCCAACGGTGCCTTTCGGCCCAATGGACAACCCTCAGAGTGAGAGAAATCTACATGCCACAATGAGGTCAGCCCCAACTTTGGGCGCCCCATCCGCCCGAAAAGACAGAGGCGCACACCTGACCAACACCCGTCCTTCAACTCTGCTCCGGGGATGCTCCCCTGCACCTGGGCTTCCGGGTTAGCCGCGTCGTTTCCATGCGTTTTCCGGCTGGCCGCCCCATGTCCCGGGCGAAAAAGGGCCCTGGGCCACGGAGAGCAGGGCGGTCTGCAGGGCTGCCCAATGCCGGCCAATTCTCTCGAGCGATCTGCCCAAACCGATCCTGATTTGGGCAGAACGCTCGAGAGAATTGGCCAGAAAACGCCCGGCGAACTTGCTTCGGGTGCCACACGTCTGCAAGGCCGCCCCCCCGGACCTGGCCCAAAATCGTGGGCGCTCGCGCCCCAACCCCGCCAGGAAGCCCTCGGCAGGGCAGGCTGTGGCGAGGCTGACAAATGCTGATCCTCGGCCTGTGGGGGTCCCCTTCCTGGCGCTGTCCAATGGGGCCCGGACTGACACAAAGCCCAGGCTTGAACGCTCACCTACATCCCCATGCTTCCGCTTCCGGGGTCCTGTCCCACGAGGCCTCCGTATCGGGAACCCTCAGTGCCACGGTCATGCACCTCCCTACCACCCTGGCGCTAACGGTGCCTTTTGGAACTTCGGACAACCCTCGGAGCGAGATAAACCTGCGTGCGTAGACTGAGGTAGCCCCATCCATGGGCGCCCCATCCACCCAAAAGTTCGGAGGCACATGCCCAGCTGCACACGTCCTTCAAATCTGCTCTGGGAACGCTTCCCTGCACCGGGGCCTCCTGTGGGCTGCGTTGTTTCGGGCGTTTTCCGGGCATCCGCCCAATGCCGCGGGCAAGAAAGGGCAGTGAACCACGGAGAGCAGGGTGGTCCGAAGGTCTGCCCAACACTGGCTAATTCTCACAAGCGTTACGCCCAAACAGATCCCGGTTTGGGCAGAACCTTCGTGAGAATTGGCCAGAAAAAGCCCGGCAAACTCACTTCAGGAGCCGCACATCTGCACGACTGCACCCACGGACCTGGCCCATCATCTCGTACGCTCGTGCACGAACCACACCAGGAAGCCCTCCGCGAGGCAGGGTGCGGTGAGGCCGACGCCTCCTGCTCCTCGTCCTGTGGGGGTCCCATCCTTGGCGCTGTCCCATGGGGCCAGGCCTGACCTGAGACCAGGGCTCAAAATTTCGCCTGCTTCCCAGCCTTCTGTTTCCGGGGTCCTGTCCCTCGTGGCCTCCATATCGGGAACCCTGAGTACTGCGGCCACGCATCTCTCTACCACGCCGGCACCAACGGTGCCTTTCAACACTTTGGACAACCCTCGGAGTGAGATAAACCTGCGTGCCCACAATCAGGTCAGCCCCATCCTTGGGCACCCCATCTGCCTGATAGATGGAGGCGCACGCCCGGCCACCACCCGTCCTTCATCTCTTCTCTGGGAACGCTCCACAGCGCCGGCGCTCCCGGGAGGGCCGGGTCGTTTCCGCACATTTTCCGGTCGGCCCCATCATGACCCGGGCGAGAAAGGGCCCTGGACCATGGAGAGCAGGGCGGTCCGAAGGGCTGCCCAATGCCAGTCAATTCTCACCAGTGTTCTACCCAAACTGATCTCGGTTTCGGCAGAACGCTCATGAGAATTGGCAGGAAAACGCCCGGCGAACTCGCTTCGGGTGTCGCACTTCTGCAGGCTTCTGCAGGGCGAAGTGGCCTGACCCGACATTGCAAACGCTTGTGCACGAACCTCTCGAGGAAGCCCACTGGAAGGCAGGCTGCGGCGAGCCTGACACCTCCTGCTCCTCGTCCTCTGGGGGTCCCCTCCTTGGCGCTGTCCCGTGGGGCGGGGGCTGCCCCGAGACTCGGGCTCGAAATTTCGCCTGCTTCCCAGCCTTCCGCTTCCGGGATTCCTGTCCCTCGGTGCCTCCATCTGGGGAAACCTGAGTCCCGTGGCCACACCCCTCCTCCCACACCGGGACCAATGGTTCCTTTCAGCGCTTCGGACAAGCCTCGGAGCGAGAGAAACCTGCATGCCCCAACTGAGGTCAGCCACATCTTTGGGCGCCCCATCTGCCCGAAAAGACGGAGGTGTACGCCCTGCTGCCACCCGTCGTTCAACTCTGTTCCGGGAATGCTCCTCTGCGCCAGGCCCCCACGTGGGCCAAGTCGTTTCCACACCTTTTCCGGGCGGCCACCCCATGCCCCGGGCGAGAAAGGGCCCTGGGCCACAGAGAGCAGGGTGGTCCGCAGGGCTGCCCAATGCCGGCCAATTCTCACGAGCGTTCTGCCCAAAAGGATCCCGGTTTGGGCAGAACGCTCGTGAGAATTGGCCGGAAAACGCCCAGCGAACTCGCTTCGGGCATCGCACGTCTGCACGATAGAACCACGCGAGGAAGTCCTCCGCGAGGCAGGCTGCAGCAAGGCCAACGCCTGTTAATCCTTGGCCTGCGGGGGTCCCCTCCCTGGCGCTGTCCCATGGGGCTGGGCCCGACACGAAGCCCGGTCTAGAACGCTCACCTGCTTCCCCAGCCTTCCTCTTCCAGGGCCGAGTCCCTCGAGGCCTCCATATCGGGAACCCTGAGTCCCGCAGTCACGCATCTCCCTACCACCCTGGCGCCAACGGTTCCTTTCAGAACTTCAAACAACCCTGGGAGCGAGATAAACCTCTGAGCCTACACTGAGGTCAGCCCCATCATTGGGGGCCCCATCCACCCAAAAAGTCGGAGGCGCATGCCCGACCTCCACCCATCCTTCAACTCTGTTCCTGAAATGCTCCTCTGTGCTGGGGCCCACGGGTGGGCCACGTCGTTTCTGTGCATTTTCCGGGCGGCTGCCTCATGCCCCGGGCGAGAAAGGGCCCTGGGCCAGGGAGAGCAGGGCGGTCCGCAGGGCTGCCCAACGCCGGCCAATTCTCCCAAGCATTCTGCCAAACCAATCCCAGTTTAAGCAGAACGCTCGGGAGAATTGGCCGGAAAACGCCCGGCGAACTTGCTTTGGATGCTGCTCGTCTGCACGGCCGCACCCCCAGGCCTGCCCTGCATCGCGAGTACTCGTGCCCGAACCCTGCCTAGAAGCCCTCCACGACGCAGAGTACGGCAGGCCGACGCCTGCTGATCCTCAGTCTGTGGGGATCCCCTAATTGGCGCTGTCCCATGGTGCCGGGTCCACAATGAGGCCCGGGCTCGAACCCTCGCCTGCTTCCCCAACCTTCCGCTTCTGGGGTCCTGTCACTTGTGGCCTCCATTTAGGGAACCCTGAGTCCCGCGGCCACGCATCTCCCTTCCACCCCGGCACCAACGGTGCCTTTCGGCGCTTCGGACAACCCTTGGAGCGACATAAACCTGCGTGCCCACACTGAAGTCAGCCCAATCCTTAGGCGCCCCATCTGCCCAAAAAGTCAGAGGCGCACGCCCGGCCACCACCAGCCATCAACTCTTCTCCAGGAACGCTCTCTTGCTCCAGGGACCCCAGTGGGTTGCATCATTTCTGAGCGTCTTCCTGGCTGCCACCCCATGCCCCGGCGAGAAAGGGCCCTGGCCACGGAGAGCAGGGCGGTCCGCAGGGCTGCCCAACACCGGCCAATTCTTACGAGTGTTCTGCCCAAACCGATCCCGGTTTGGGCAGAAGGCTCATGAGAATTGGCTGGAAAATGCCCGGCGAAATCGCTTCGGGTGCCGCACGGCCGCATGGCTGCACCCCCGGCCCTGGCCCGTCATCGCGTACGCTCGTGCATGAACCACACCAGGAAGCCCTCTGTGAGGCTGGCTGCGGCGAGGCCAATGCCTCCTGCTCCTCGGACTGCGGGGGTCCCCTCCTTGGCGCTGTGCATGGGGCCGGGCCTGCCCTGACACCAGGGCTCGAAATTTCGCCAGCTTCCCAGCCTTCCATTTCTGGGGTCCTGTCCCTTGTGGCCTCCACTGGGGAACCCTGAGTCCCAGGTCCATGCCTCACCCTCCCACCCCGGGCCAATGGTGCCTTTTGGCCCAATGGACATCCGTCAGAGTGAGAGAAATCTACATGCCACAGTGAAGTCAACCCCATCCTTGGGCGCCCCATCCGCCCGAAAAGACGGAGACGCACGCCCGACCGCCACCCATCCTTCAACTCTGCTCCGGGAACGCTCCCCTGTGCCGGGGCCCCGTGTGGGCCGCGTCATTTCTGTGCGTTTTCCGGGCAGCCGCCCAATGCCGCGGGCGAGAAAGGGCCCTGAGCCACGGAGAGCAGGGCGGTCTGCAGGGCTACCCAACGCTAGCCAATTCTCACGAGCGTTCTGCCCAAACCGATCCCGGTTTGGGCAGAACGCTCGTGAGAATTGGCATGAAAATGCCCGGCGAACTCGCTTTGGGCGCCACACGTCTGCACGGCCATTCCCACAGGCCTGGCCCAGCATCCCGAGCACTCACGGCGGGACCCCGCCATGAAGCCCTCCGCAAGGCAGGCTACAGTGAGGCCAACACCTCGGCATGCGGGGGTCCCCTCCCTGGCGCTGTCCCATGGGGCCGGGCCCGACATGAAGCCCGGGCTCAAACGCTCGCCTGCTTCCCCAGTCTTCTGCTTCCGGGGTCCTGTCCCTCGTGGCCTCCATATCAGGAACCCTGAGTCCCACAGTCAGGCATCTCCCTACCACCCGGGCACCAACAGTTCCTTTCAGAACTTCTGACAACCCTCAGAGCGAGATTAACCTGCGTACCCACACTGAGGTCAGCCTCATCCTTGGGCGACCCATCTGCTGGAAAATTCGGAGGTGCACGCCTGGCCGCTGCCGGTCCTTCAACTCTGCTCCAGGATCGCTCCCCTGCGTCGAGGCCTCCGGGTTGGCTGTGTCGTTTCTGCGCCTTTTCCGGCGGCCGTCCCATGCCCCAGGCGATAAAGGGCCCTGGGCCACGGAGAACAGGGCGGTCCGCAGGGCTGCCCAGCACCAGCAAATTTTCACGAGCGTTCTGCCCAAACTGGGCAGAACGCTCATGAGAATTGTCCGGAAAACGCCTGGCGAACTCGCTTTGGGCACCGCACGTCATCACGGCTGCCCCGCCGGGCCTGGCCCGGCATCACGAGCACTTGCGCCCGGACCCCGCCAAGAAGCCCTCCGTGAGGCAGGTCGAGATGAAGCCGATGCCTGCTGATCATCGGCCTGCAGGGGTCCCTTCCCTGGCACTGTCCCATGGAGCCGGGCCCTACACAAAGCTGGGGCTCGAACCCTCGCCTGCTTTCCAGTCTTCCGCTTCTGGGGTCCTGTCCCTTGAGGCTTCCATATCAGAAACCCTGAGTCCTGCGGTGACGCAACTCCCTACCACCCCGGCTCAACGGTGCCTTTCGGAATGTTGGACATCCATCAGATCGAGATAAACCTGCGTGCCACATTGCGGTCAGCCCCATCCTTGAGCGCCCCAAACACCCGAATAGTCAGAGGCACATACCCGGCCACCACCCGTCCTTCAACTCTACTCCCCGAATGCTCCCCTGCGCCCAGGCCCCAGGGTGGGCCACATCGTTTCCGTGCGTTTTTGGGTCGGCTGCATCATGCCCCGGATGAGAAAGGGCCCTGGGCGACGGAGAGCAGGGCGGTCCGAAGGGCTGCCCAACGCAGGACAATTCTCACAAACGTTCTGCCCAAACCAATCCCGGTTTGGGCACTACGCTCATGAGAATTGGTGGGAAAATGCCCGGCGAACTCGCTTCCGGCACCGCCTGTCTGCAGGGCCGCCCCCCCGTGCCTGGCCCACAGCCTGAGCGCTCACGCACGAACCTCACAAGGAAACCCTCCGTGAGGCAGGCTGTGGAGAGGCCGATGCCTCCTGCTCCTCGGCCTGCAGGGATCCCCTCCTTGGCGCTGTCCAATGGGGCTGGGGCTGCCCCGAGACTCGGGCTCGAAATTTCACCTGCTTGCCAGCCTTCTGCTTCTGTGGCCCTGTACCTCGGTGCCTCCATCTGGGGAAACCTGAGTCCCGCGGCCACGCCTCCTCCTCCCACCCCGGCGCCAACGGTGCCTTTGGCGCTTCGGACAAGCCTCAGAGCGAGAGAAACCTGCATGCCCCAACTGAGGACAGCCCCATCCTTGGGTGCCCCATCCGCCCGAAAAGGAGGTGCACGCCCTGCCGCCACCCGTCCTTCAATTCGGCTCCAGGAACGCTCCGTGACGGAGCTCCCATGTGGGCTGTGTCTGGGCAGCTGCCCCATGCTCCAGGCGAGAAAGGGCCCTGGGTCACGGAGAGCAGCGCAGTTCGCAGGGCTGCCCAACGCGGGCCAATTCTCACGAGCGATATACCCAAACTAATCCCATTTTGGACAGAACGCTAGAGAGAATTAGGCGGAAAACGCTCGGCAAACTCGCTTCGGGCGTCACACGTCCGCAGGCCTCCCCCCCACCACAGGCCTGGCCCGGCATTGCGAGAGCCTGCCCCTGAACCTCGCCAAGGATCCCTCCACGAGGCCGGTTGTGAAGAGGCTGATGCCTCCTGATCCCCAGCCTGCGGGGGTCCCATCCCTGGCACTGTACCATGGGGCCGGGCCTGCCACGAAGCCCGAGCTCGAACCCTCGCCTGCTTCCCCAGCCTACTGCTTCTGGGGTCCTGTCCTTCATGGCCTCCATATTGGGAACCCTGAGTCCCGCGGCTATGCATCTCCCTACCACGCCAGCGCCAATGGTGCCTTTGGGCGCTTCGGACAACCCCCAAAGCGAGAAATACCTGCGTGCCCAAAATGAGGTCAGCCCCATCCTTGGACGCCCCATCAGCCTGAAAGACAAAGGCGCACGCCCTGACGCCACACATCCTTCAACTCTGCTCCGGAAATGCTCCACTGTGATGGAGCCCCCACATGGGCCACGTTGTTTCCACGCCTTTTCCGGGCGGCCCCCCCATGCCCCCGGCGAGAAAATGCTCTGGGCCACGGAGAGCACGGCGGTACGCAGGGCTGCCCAATGCTGGCGAATTCTCACGAGCGTTCTGCCCAAACCGATCCCGGCCAGAAAACACCTGGCGAACTCGTTTGGGGTGCGGCACGACTGCACAGCCGCTCCCCTCCCCCCGGCCTGGCCTGGCATTGCGAGCAATCGCGCCAGAACCCACCAGGAAGCTCTATGTGAGGCAGGCTGCGGTAAGGCCGACGCCTCCTGCTAATCCTAGGCCTGCGGGGGTCCCCTCCCTGGCGCTGTCCCATGGGGCCGGGCCCACCACAAAGCCCGGACTCGAAATTTCGCCTGCTTCCCAGCCTTCCGCTTCCCGAGTCCTGTCCCTCGGTACCTCCATCTGGGGAACCCTGAGTCCCGTGGCCACGCTTCCCCCTCCCACCCCAGCGCCAACAGTGCCTTTCGGCGCTTCGGACAAGCCACGGAGCGAGACAAACCTGCATGCCCCAACTGTGGTCAGCCCCATCCTTGGGAGCCCCATGCGCCCGAAAGACGGAGGTGTAGGCCCAGCCACCACCCATCCTTCAACTCTGCTCTGGGAATGCTCCCCTGCGCCGGGGACCCCGAGTGGTCCACGTCATTTCTAAGCATTTAGTGGGCAGCCACCCCATGGCCCGGGAGACAAAGGGCCCTGGGCCACGGAGAGCAGGGCGGTCCGCAACGCTGCCCAACACCGGCCAATTCTCAGGAGCGTTCTGCCCAAACCGGTCCAGGTTTGGGCAGAACACTCATGAGAACTGGCCGGAACACGCCCAGCAAACACGCTCGGGCGCCGCACATCTGCAGGGCCGCACCCCCAGGCCTGGCCTGGCATCGGGAGCACTCACGCCCGAAACCCGCCAGAAACCCCTCCACAAGGCAGGCTGATACAAGGCCAACACCTCCTGCTCCTTGGCTTCCGGGGCTGTCTCATGGGGCCGGGCCAGACCCAAAGCCCGGCTTGAACCCTTGCCTGCTTCCCCAGCCTTCCATTTCTGGGGTCCTGTCCCTCAGGGCCTTCATCTGGGGAGCCCTGAGTCCTGCGCCATGCCTCCCCCTCCCACCCCGGTGCCAACAGTGCCTTTCAGCGCTTTGGACAAGCCTCGGAGTGAGAGAAACATTCGTGCCCCCTCTGAGGTCCACCCCATCCTTGGGCGCCCCAGCTGCCCAAAAATTTGGAAGTGCACGCCTGGCCACCACCCGTACCTCAACTCTGTTCCAGGAACGCTCCCCTGCGCTGGGCCCCTGGGTGGGCCGCGTGGTCTTGGCGCGTTTTCCGGGCAGCCGCCCAAAGCCCTGGGCGAGAAAGGGCCCTGGGCCACGGGGAGCAGGGCAGTCCGCAGGGCTGCCCAACACCGACCATTTCTCATGAGTGTTCTGCCCAAACCAATCCCAGTCCCCTCTCTGGCACTGTCCTATGGGGCCGGGCCCACCCCGAGGCCGGGGCTACAACCCTTTCTGCTACCCCAGCCTTCCGCTTCCGGGGTCCTGTCCCTAGTGCCTCCATCTGTGGTACCCTGAGTCCCGCGCCACGCCTCCCCCTCCCACCCCGGTGCTAACGGTGTCTTTTGGCACTTCGGACAAGCCTCGGAGCAAGAGAAACCTGCGTGCCCCCACTGAGGTTAGCCCCATCCTTGGGCGCCCTTGTCACCTGAATAGACAGTCGCTCGGCCAGCTGCCACCCGTCCCTCAACTCTGCTCCAGGAATGCTCTCCTACCCCTATGTATTGGCCTTTTTTCCTTGCGGATGCCACCTGCCCTGAAATTTAAGTGACCTTGGCCACTGGCGTCATGTTGGTCCTCAGGGTCCCTCAATTCTGGCCAATTCCCACGAGCGTCCTCTCCATGTTGATCCCGAGTTGGAGCAGAACCAGCCTGGTCTCCCTTGTAAACCACCTCTACCCTCGTTGTTTTCCCTGCCCACAAACCCAGATTCTGCCTCACTGCAGGATCCATTTCCTGAAGTCAACCCTGAAGGGAGCCCTCTCGGCACTGGCAGATGGTGCGGCCATTCCCCATGTCCATCACCCTAAACCTAAGTCGTGTTTTCAAGCTTCCTTCGACAGGGGCGTGTCTCGCAAACTCTCTGGCTTGGGAAACCTAAAGTCACACCGTAGGAGTCCGCCAGCCACCTAGCAGGTCACCAGTCTGTTTGGAGATGCACAGGGCCATCAGAGCCAGTGAAAAATGCCGTGTCCCCATGAGTCCTCACCCACGTTCTGCTGCCCCCTGGAGCATGATGCTCCACCTGACCACCATCCTCATCTTGGCTCCTTGGGGATCCAACCTCCAGATCAGCAGTTCGGATATGCAACACCCCTACCTCAGCTTTCTTCAGGGACCCCTGTCAGCTCTATGCAGACCTGGAACACCCCTGTCTGCCAAAAACTCTGGGTTCCCCTTCCCCTCTCCTTCTCCTCGATGGACATCGGCCCAAGGCTTCCTTGACAAAGGGGGAAGGCTACCTCTTGACTGCTTCACACTTCCTTTCCTCTTCTTCCTTATTTCTCTCCACTTACCTTTGTACAAGGGAAAACTGCAAGGGACATATCCATGGAACATGGACATGCTCTGACATCTGAAACTTCCTGGCAGCTCTCTGAGGGCGCCTTATGCAAACAGAATCTAGTGGATCGTAACACAGTATGTTTGCTAATGATCATCAAGACAATGAGAGCGAAAATCACTCCATTTTTACCTCCATCTTCATGAAGTAGAACACAATCTTCTTCTTTCCTTCCTTCACTTCCATTCCAATTCCAATGTGGGGCAACGGGTCACAGTGCTGACTGAGTAGGGGTCTGATTCCAGCAATTCTTACCACCATTCCTGAGCATGGGGAAACAGAGGCTTCAGCTCAACACTCTGTCCAGGAACAACAAGCAGCCGTACCTCATGTTTCCTGCAGCCCCTCACCACTGCTCTCAAAACCAGCAGGCTGCACAGTCAGCTATTCTGGTTATGTTGGCCACGGCAGCTCGCCACTGACCCCGCTGGGGGCAAGCAGCATTGCACCCTGCCATGCTCTCGGGAACCACAACTCACCACGCCGTCCAGTGGCATGAATCGGTACTGCCGAGCATACCACAGATGCCTAAGGCAGCTCCGAAAAGCCTCTGTAGGTTTAAAACCACATTGACTCTGTTCCTGCAGATGGGGACTTCGAGGCCAACACGACGAATCCATAGGCCACCAAAGCGGAACCGGTGAGGCCGATGCCTCCTGTTCCTCGGCCGGCGGGGGTCCCCTCCCTGGCGCTGTCCCATAGGGCCGGGCCCGCCCCGCAGCCCGGGCTCGAAACCTTGCCTGCTTCCCCAGCCTTCCGCTTCCGGGGTCCTGTCCCTCGGGGCCTCCATCTGGGGAACCCTGGGTCCCGCGCCACGCCTCCCCCTCCCACCTGGCGCCAAAGGTGCCTTTCGGCGCTTCAGACAAGTCTGGGAGCGAGAGAAACCTTCGTGCCCCCACTGAGGTGAGCCCCATCCTTGGCCACCCCATTGGCTTGTAAAATCCTTGTCGGATGCTTGGCCACAACCCCTGTCTCTATTGTGATCCTTAAAAGCTCCTCTACACCATCGTCTTGGTGTGTTATTCTGGTGTACGCCACCTGCCCCAAGTTTGAAAGGAACTCTGCCACCAGAGATAGGGCCGACCTCAGGACCACTCAACTCTTGGCAATTATCACAAGCATTCTCTCCTAGTTGATCCTGATTTTGGAGCGGATGTAACCTGGTCTTTCTTGTAAACCACCCCCACCCTCATTGGTCACCGTGGGCAGAAACCCAGATTCTGCTGTACTGCAGGACCCATTTCCTGAAGTCAATCCTGATGGGAGCCCTCTCGGTGCTGGCAGATTGGAGCAGCCATTCCCCAAAGCCATAACCCTAACCCTATGTTCCGTTCTCAATCTTCCTTCAACAGGGGCCTGTCCCACAATCTTTCTGGCTTGGGAACCCTGAATTCACACTGTAGGAGTCCACCTGCCACCTCATAGGTAACCAGCTGCACGGGGCCATCAGAGCCAGTGAAATATTGTGTGTCCCCATGAGTACTCCCCAACGTTCTGCTGCCCCCTGGAGCATGATGTGCCACCTGACCACCATCCTCAACTCGGCTCCTCGGGAATCCAACTTACAGATCAACAGTTCCAGCATGCCACACCCCTACCTCAGCTCTCCTCAGGGACCCCTGTCATCTCTAGGCAGATCTGGAATCCCCTGCCTGTGGAAAAGCTCTGGGATCCCCTCTCCTTCTTCTCGATGGACATCAGCCCAAGGCTTCCTTGACAAAGGGGGAAGGCTACCTCTTGACAGCTTAACAGCCCCTTTCCTCTTCTGCCTTATTTCTCTCCACTTACCTTTGTACCTGGGCAAACTGAAAGGAACATATCCATGAAACATGGACATGCTCTGACATCTGAATCTTCCTGGCAGCTTTCTGAGGGCTCCTTATGCAAACAGAATCTAGTGTTTCATAACACAGTGTGTTTGCAAATGATCATCAAGAGAACAAGAGAGCGAAAATCACTCCATTTTTACCTCCCTCTTCATAAAGTAGAACATGGTCTTCTTCTTTCCTTCCTTCACTTCAATTCCAATTCATTTCCATGCAGTGTTTGTTCCTTTGCTTCAGGGGTAGGATTTCCTTGCCTGCACAGAACACCCAGAGCTCATCACAACGAGTGCCCTCCCTAAGAGCCATCACCCATTGAATCCTTCCCCTCCACACCCCTGCTCTCTAGCTGCCCTCGGTTGGTGTTCTATGTTTGAGTCTCTTTCCTCATTGACCTTTCTTTCTCACCTCACTAGGTTTTCTTTCTGAAATTTCACAGAGGTCAAATTATAGGCTATGGGTCATTTCTTACTGATATGGCTTAGCCAAATCCACATCCTTGCAAATGATAAGATTTCATTCTTTCTGAACCTGGATTCTATTCCATTGAGAATATGTGACAGATTAGATATCTACATTCATATATATACATATACAGATAGAAAGATAGATAGATAGATCGTTCATCAGCGAATGGACATTGGGACTCCCTCCATCGATTCGCTATGGTTGAAAATGCTGGTGTCCATATCACAGTGCTTGTAACCCATTGAATGTGCATTTCTGTGCCCTTGAGGGAAATACCTAGGAGGGCAGCTGTTGTATCCTAGGGTTGTTCAGCTTTTAGCATTTGGAGGAACCACCATGCTCTTTCCCAGAGTGGCTGCAAAAACCCGCAAGCCCACTGAAAGTTCAGGAAGGTTCCACTGGAAGCAGAACATTCCCTGCCAGCAATTTTCTAAGGAGGAAACAGAAAACCTGGGGGATAACGTGACTTGGACAGCGGCTGGCAAGCAGACCCAGAAATTCACCCCAGGGTTCCTGATGTCATGCCCTGGGAAGCCATCAGAATGCTTCTATCCAGTGGAATTCCCAAAGACTCGCCTTTTGACTTCACCACCCATGAAACTGCAGAGAAAGGATGACATGGCCAACTCTCTAGAGTGTCCACTGAGTGAAACTAGAAAGTCAAGCTTCCCTTTTCAATCGTCCAAGGCTCCTTGGAATCCTTTTGAACGTTCCCTCTGCCCTCCTCAGAACTCTTTGGATAAAAAAGACAGATCCATTAGGATCCATCCCCTTGGACAAAGGAGAAGCCATACTCCAAGCCTCTCTCTGACCACAAACAGACACCTCACTCTAGATGCTGGCCATTCCACCACAGGCTAGGACTCATGGAATCAACACTTCATCCTTCGATGAAGGAACACTTCCTAGGTCCAAAACACACACTAAGTCCATCTCATCTTCCTTTTCAAATCCAAGGGATTGCCTAGGAAAGAGATGTTCCAAATACCTCTGTGAGCCAGAAACAGGCAGAGAAAATGAGATCCCCTGCCGGGTGCTCCTTGCAAGGAAACTCAGGAACCCTAGCACCCACACTCCATGGCTGACAGCTGCGTTCGTGACTTTTTGGCTCCACTGGAGATGAGAGAAAAACCAGTACGTTTGGGGTGAAAGAGAAGTTTTACCTCTTATGCTGGCATGGATGTGCCACTGTGCCCCACAGGCCTGCTGTTCTCTCTGAATGCTGACGTCCTGGGACAAGCTGCATGACAGATTCAGATGCTGATTTCCAAACTTCAGGTCTCGTGGAGCCAGAGCGAAGATGGGTTGTCAGGTGCAGATAAGAAGGCTCCTCCCACCTAAAGCCTACACACCTGCTCCGATTCCTGGGTGAAGGAGAGACACATGCTTATTTCTTAAGTGGTAATTCACTTCCTTCTCAAGCTGGCCAATGCCCTTGCCCTTTTTGGAGAAGCAAATAGACTCTTCCAAACAGAAACTCAACTCCTCGGTTCCAAAGGCACCATGAGTTGAGTTGGGTTCCTCCGGGAATGAAAGTTTTGTTCCCCCACCAGGAGGACAATCCTGAACCATCCTGACAACACATTCCCATCCAACCTGGGGCAACAGGGCCCAGTGCTGACTGAACGGGGGCCTTGCTCCAGCAATTCTTACCACCACTCTTGAGCCTGGGGAAACAGAGTCTTCAGCTCTGTCCTGGAAAAATAAGCTGCAGTGCCTCAGATTTCTGGGTCTCTCACCCAGCACCTCACCACTGCTCTCAAAGCCAGCGGGGCTGCACAGACTCTTCTTCTGGTGTGTTTGCCACAGCATCTCACCGCTGCCTCCAGCGTGGCAAGCAGCATTGCACCTTACCATGCTCTTGCTCACCACAGCTCACACGCGCTCAGTGGCATAAATCTGCACTGCCGAGCCTTCCAAAACTCAATGCAGCTCCCAAACCCTCTACAGGTCTAAAGCCACACTGACACTGTCCCTCCAGATTGGGACATCTAGGCCAACCCCACCAGTCCACAGGCCACCCAAGTGGAAATGGTGCGGAATACCCTCAGAGCGAGAGAAACCTTAGTACCTCCACTGAGGTCAACCCAAACTATCCACACCCCAGCAGCACGAAAAGTGGGAGGCAGATGCCCAGCCACAACCCCTCCCTCAACTCTGCTCCGGGAAATTTCCTGTGTGCCAGGTGGGCGACGTCGTGTTGGCATGTTTTCCAGGTGGCCACAACATGCCCCAAGCGTGAAAAGGCCCTCGGCCACGGGGGACAGGGCAGTCCACAGGGCTGCCCAACGCCAGCCAATTCTCAAGAGCAGAACGCTCGTGAGAATTGGCTGGAAAACGTCCAGCAATCTCGCTTCAGGCGCCCACCTCCTGGGCCTGGCCAGGGATCGAGAGGGGTCATGGATGAACCCCACAAGAAAGCCCTCTGGGAGTCAGGCTCTAGCGAGGCCAACACCTCCTGCTCCTCAGCTTCTGGGGGTCCCCTCCCTGGCACTGGCCAATGGGGCCCAGCCCACCCAGAGGCCCAGGCATGAACCCTCGCCTACTATGTCAGCCTTCTGTTTCCAGGGTCCTGTCCCTTGGGGCCTATCATTGGGGAACTCTGAGTCCCGCGCCACGAGTCCCCCTACCACTCTGGCGCATAGGGTACCTTTCCGAGCAGGGGAAAATCCTCAGAGCAAGAATAACCTTTGTGCCCACTCTGAGGCCAGCCCCATCCTTGGGCGTCCCAGCACCCCAAAAAGTTGGAGGCAGATGGCCAGCCACAACCCCTCCCTCAACTCTGCCCCAGGAAAGCTCCCCTGTGCCAGGGCACCCGGCTGGGCTGCATCATTTCGGCGCATTTTCCGGCCGTCCATGACATGCCCCAAGAGAGAATGGGCCCTTGGTCACGGGGCACAGGGCAGTCTGCAGGGCTTTCCAATGCTGGCCAATTCTCCTGAGCGTGTCCCACACATGTCCCACACGTGTCCCACATGTGTCCAAGGAGAATCACTGTAATGACCTGGAATGCAGGCCTGACCTCTCCCCACGCACAACTCCTAAAATTATCTTGCCATGAAGCACTCACCTTATCCAAAGGGTCATAATTTAAAATGTTTGTATAATACTAGCTAAATGAAAAGGAGATAGAACAAAAGACTGAGAGACAGGACAGGAAAAATCAAGTGGCAAATGAAGTACACTCACCAGAAATCTCTCTCCATGGAACAGGTGCAAAATGGGACCAAATATAAAATCACAAATTTAAACATTTCCAGAAGGACTTACTCCAGAAAACAAGAACAGAATGAGGACAAGCAAGAGCTCATGGTAAGGCTAATAAGAAAGTAAGACATGAAAGATGAGCTGGCAAAGAGATGAGCTGAGAAGAGAATTGGAACGAGTCACTGTAGGGAATGTTGAGGCCCAGCATGGGCAACAGGGGCAAATAAAATGAAATTATTATTCATGGCAGAGGTCAGTCATGTAAATTTATACCTAGGCTCAGCCTTATGAACTCTGGCTTGCTTTATTTGGATCCCAGCATGGCTGGTCTATGTCTTCTGTATTTTGTCCTTTAGTGCAGTTTCGTACTACTGTATCCTGTTGGCTGACTGCTGGCCTAGTTCCTCTTCAGTTTTGATAGTGGGTATCTTCTGCTTCTGTTTTGTTTCCCTCTCTCTGCAGCTTGTCTCATCTCATCATTCAGCAAATATTTTCTGAGTACCTGCCATGGGACCGCCAGGTACTTGGCCAGGCACCGGGGACTTGGCAGTAAACCATTTAGACATATCCCTGCTATCATGGTCCTTACAGTCTGATAAGGCACACAAATGCCCAAAACAAATAAATGCACATTCGTGCAGTGAAGAGGATGCTCATAAAGGAAAACTTAATTTCATTTTAAAGAGAGAAGGTGCTAAGTTACCAGTGCTTCTCAGTTTAAAGGGAATAAGCACATCACCTTGGGGTGGACCTTCTTCATTCTGGAAAAATCTCCTGAGAAGCCTCACTCAACTATAAACCAAAAGGCCGAAAGACACCCTCTTCCTGGGAGAAGGTGTCACAGGAACTTGGCTGTGTTGTAACAGCCAGTCCACTTAAACCGTTGGAATGCAGAGCCCTGAGGGCTCCAGGAAGAGGGTGAGCAAACACGCATGAAGACCAAGGAGACATTCTCTCCTGCCACTAAAGAGAGCTCTGCCAGGAGTAACTGATGAAGTTCTAGAACCTAGGTGAGGTTTGGTGGGCTGAGGTCCGGAGCCGATGACCAAGAAAGAATTCTTGAGACATCTTTGGTGCAAAATGGTGGTTTATTAAAGCACGGGACAGGACCCGTGGGCAGGAAGAGCTGCTGCCCCGGGTTGTGAGGGATGGCAGGTTATGTACCCTGCTGTTGGGGGAAGGTGAGGGGAAGGGAGGTTTCAGTGGAGTTTTCATATGCTAAAGAGGGCCTACAAGGTGCCAGGATGTTCCAGGCCTGCCGGAGGCCTTGCCCTTGCTGCTGGATCAATGTTGTCTTTAGACCAGCCATTAACATTAAGATCTTTGGGAGACTTTTTGGTGGGGTCTCACAATCCTGCTATCAATCGTCTTTGTTAGTGAGATTTAGGACATTTGTAAGCCAAGGGAGACTCCTGTCTAGCAGGATTGTGAGCTCTGCAAGTTAACTCTTTGCTTATTGTTCTTGGCAGTCAGGGCTGCCTGAGGGATGCTACACTTATGGAGGGGAAAGGGTGAAGAGGGGGTGCAAGGCGCCAGCTTTTGCTTTGTCCTCAGCCAGCCTCCTGCTCCCTCATCATTCCCCCCTGAACAATTTTGACCCTTAAATCTTTAAGGTGGTTGAAGGTGGAAGGTCTCATCTTCTGTAACTTCTTCCTGCTGAATAGGGGCGTAGAGCTGTCCCTACCTACTGGGGTCAATATTGATCAGTGGAGGAATGTATAGGGGAGTTACGAAAGGTGGAGGCAGCCGAATCCAGCGCTGACAGTGAAAGAGTGTCTTTGCGCGTGGTAAGGATCATCTGTCGTGGTGAAGTCATTGCAGCAATGAGACACATGGAACAAAGCAACATATTAAAGTTAATAAGGCGATAAGAATGAGAAGCCCAAAAAGGAGATTTGGCCATAGTCCTCCTTCAAACCAGGAACTTAACCATTCACTGAGAGAGAAGGATCTTGTAGGGCCTTAATCTGGGTATTCATGTCTTTTATTAGTCCTGTGACATTTGTGATAGTCTGGAATGTACACACAACATTCTGTCTTGATAATTGCACATGTGCCACCCTGGGCTGCTGTCAGGACATCTAAGGCCATCCTTAGTATAGCAATAAGGAGGGTTTTGGAACTTGGGCCCATATTGGATTGGGGAGTTATGGATTGACAGCAATCCCCTTTCCTTCCAAATAGCTCCATGGGCATGTAGTACCAGGAAGGCATATTTGGAGTCAGTGTTAATGTTTTTAGGCTTTGGCAACTGAAAAGTGCTAGTGAGCACTTTGGCACACCTAGCTTTTCTTTATTTTTTCTATGAAAACTACTGTCATCAGAAAACCAACTGTCATTCATATTTTTAACAGGGGCATCTTAAATCTGGCCAAATAGAGTAAGCAAGATCAATAACCTTTTTTGCTCTATAGAGAAAGGAGTACAGGTCAGGTTCAGGCATACAGGTAACTAGGTTTAAAGTTTGACAAATTTTAAGTATTATTTCTGGCATATAGTCCAATATTTAATTAGTTGGCCTACATCATCCATTGGTGGTCTTTGGCTTCTAAGACAAATCTGGACCTGGTGTGACATCATTACAGTCAAGGACTGTCCCATAGTGAGCTTTGAGGCTCTTTTTATGAGGAGGGCTGTTCTAAGTTTCGCTAAAGCATCTGTTTGCAATTGCACCTCAACAGAGGTGACTTCTAAGATAAATATGACTAAGGGATAAAACCAATAAGACCTTTGAGTGGTCCAGCCTTAACAATATCCTGATTACAGAGGATCACTGGCAAGTGAGAAAACTTGTCAAGAGATAAGGGGAGTCTGCCATGCATCATCCAATCCACTCATAAAGAAAGTGGGGTCATCCATTATCTCCACAAGTCCATAGTTAATCCTATGGAGTGTGGTATGGTGGCTTTTAGTCAATTTCATTATCCCAGCCACACATAAGGGGTTAGTTAAGTTATACAATTGTAGGGGAATCAATCCCATTTTCCAGTTGTTTAATCATGTGCTGTGGGGTCTTGTTCATATATCCACAAAATAATAAGATTGACTAAAGAAGCTATTGTGCAACTTTTCTGAAGTTTACCTCAAATTGTTTAGCATAGGTAAACAAACATTTATGAGACTGACGCGCTACCTACTGCGCTAACGAGGCACCTTAAACAAACATTTAAAGACAATCAAATCTAGAATTTAACATCCATAAAGGTGTTACTAAAACAATTTTTCTCTCTAAAATAACCCTCATTGGGCGCCTGGGTGGCTCAGTGGGTTAAGCCGCTGCCTTCGGCTCAGGTCATGATCTCAGGGTCCTGGGATCGAGGCCCGCATCGGGCACTCTGCTCAGCAGGGAGCCTGCTTCCTTCTCTCTCTCTCTCTGCCTGCCTCTCCATCTACTTGTGATTTCTCTCTGTCAAATAAATAAATAAAATCTTTAAAAAAAAAAAATAATAAAATAAAATAAAATAACCCTCATTTACAGAGATAGCCAAATCAGGACTAATTCACTTGTGAAACAAGTCCAGTTTTAACAAACTTGGCCTATTATTTACATAAGCTCAGCAAGAACAGTGAGTGTGATCAATAGATCTTTTAGAATCTGCTTTGCTGGAACTTTGTATAAGGAATCTCTAGGTTGAACTTTTAGTAGCCTCTCCAGGCCAGAAGCCAAGCCACATACTTGCCATCAGGCATGCCTGCAATACCTGTTAATTTGGGCGAATGCCTCTTCTGAGTCTCCGCACCTACCAAAGAGTGACATTCTTTACTCACCTGGTGAGGCTGCTGGGAACTCTGTAAGCAAGGTATCAATCAGGCCAACAGTCCCAAGGGGCTTTATGGCTCCAGGTTTCATAAAATCAACCTTAGTTCCTTTAAAGCTGTCTGGTCATATCTGAGTCTATGCATGTCTTTCTCAAATATGACATTCCAGCCAAAGCCTTGGTAAAATAACCCATGTTTCCAATGGTGTCATGTTAAAGGAGAACAGATTCTTATTGAATTTATGCAAATGACTGATTGCCATGGAAGAAAGAATACTTAACTGAGACCTTTTGGTTTCAGAGGGTTCAGATAGAGAGAAAAGGTGAATGCTTTGAGCACTTTTACAAATGAGCACTTTTACATCTCTGTAAAGTTACAGATAACTTAAGAAAAAGTATCCCTAGTCTGGAAGAGCAAACATTAGAGAGAACCAGCAATGTTTAAAGTAAGACAAAACATTAAGAGACACAACACTATAATCTTTAATTCATTTAGTCCCAGGTTACTAATTCTGGTGAATGCGGCTTTAGTCCGTTTTGGAAATTCTTACCCATTTCAGTTTTAGGATTTTCAAGCATATCAAATATCTATATTTGTCCTGAAAGTCCTTTACAGGAATCTCCTTGAAGATAATTTTACAAGAGAATTAAAACAATTATAAATGACAAAAATTCAGAATGGATATGGTTAGAGTTGATGAGGAGAATTTATACAATTTAGCTGCAAGGAAATCAGGTTACAATTTCTGTGACACATAACATTCCCATAATTACAGTATCAAGCGGTGATCTCTCAAAACGTTAAAACTTTAGGAAGTGCGTAGAATCTCTAGAATAGTTATAGTATTTTCCCAAATGTAACCCAATGTTTGTCACTGGTTCAGTAGTACTTCATGAGCAACTTCACATACCAAGGAAAAGCCTGAGTTAAAGAGATTTACAATTTAAATCTTGTCAACATTTGCTAAAATCTTAAAAAGTGTTGAAGCACATGCCTAAATATAATTAGGGATGTTAAACACCTGATAAAGCATAGAAACTGGTTTTTCTGGGCAGGCAAAGAGAAAACCATTTACATTTTCTTTTTTTTTTTTTTTTTTTTTTTTTTTTTTTTTAAAGATTTTATTTATTTATTTGACAGAGAGAAATCACAAGTAGACGAAGAGGCAGGCAGAGAGAGAGAGAGGGAAGCAGGCTCTCCGCTGAGCAGAGAGCCCGATGCGGGACTCGATCCCAGGACTCTGAGATCATGACCTGAGCCGAAGGCAGCGGCTTAACCCACTGAGCCACCCAGGCGCCCCCATTTACATTTTCTTAACAGCAGATCAATTGATCTAAGAAAACATTGTCCTTTTGAACAGAGACAATTTCAGTCTTGTACCAACGTACCTTTAAAACCCATTCATTTCAATCTTCGTTCATTCTTGACTATAGCTAAAATTCCTTTTCTGAAGATTTCCCTTCACAAACCTTCTACAACTTCCCTTTGCATTCAGGTTTTGTCCCAAGTCATTTCTTTCTAAACAACCATCTCATTTAGGACAAAATTACCTTCCCTTACCTTCCACAAAATGTATTCCCATTCCTTAAGTCTTTCTTACATATCTCCTACTTTCCTACATACAGAGTTTCCCTTGATTTCCATCAGTCTTAGTTACACTAAGCAGAACTTTTTATTCTTAGAAACACCTTTAGTTATTATCCAATTGTGAACTGTTACAACAATTCTTTAGATGACAAATTTATGAAACAGTGCAAATTTATGAAAAGTGCCAAACACGTTTACCAACAGTTTTAAATACTCTTAGTTTCTTTGCAGTAAGAAGTCAAAAGCACAAACCTACATCCAGTAATTAACGACTTAGCATTTTATCCTGTTTGGTTAGGACCTAGATGTCCACAATTTAATTCCATTGGTCATCCAAGCAAAACTTTAAAAAACTTTCAGGTTACCAAAGACTTTTAAAGTTACTTCAGCAATTACCCATTAGAACTTTGAGATAGACAATTAACCACCAGTTTAGTCATTTCTTTGCTAACAAATTTTAATAACACAAGCTTATCTGACCTTCAGTAAACTTTGATAGAATAAAAGTTTCACATTTACTGCTGTAACTTCAAAGACACGTCTTATCTTAATTAAACCAACAAACTTAACTTAGTTCCAATACTGATTTACGTTCCACCTGGGCCCACTCCAATTTGATTGTTTACCTGAGACAGGCGTGGGAAGATCTGGAGTGGGTAGGTTAGGTCCAGGGGGTACTCTTCTTGCTCCTTCACAGTGAAGAGAAGGAGCCGTGGTGCATGATCTAGAAGCTAGTCATGCAGGCTGCACGCACCTTGGTGCAGAAACAGAAGGGGAAAACAGAGGAAACAAAAGTGCTACCAGGAGGCAGAGAAGGGATTCCCGGTTTCAGAGCTCATAAGCCCCAGAGGAGCAGACGCCATGCTTTCCCACCAGCAAGGGGGGAGGGGTTAGGCAGTCCAAGTCAGGCCGGAGAACACAGGGAAACTTCCCCGAAACAAAGAGAGTTTCGGCAGCTGCTTGGGAATATTCCTTATAGTCTCTGTCTCGAGTTAGACCAACCCCAGTTGGCTCCAGTTATAGCCATTAACACGGGACGTGAGTGAGGGAGAAGCCCCCACATCTATTAAGAGAAACAGAAATAAAGCCAGAGTCCCCTTTGCTAGGGATGGCCCAGCAACCTGGGTTTACTAGAAGAAGGCTTATTTACGTAATTACCATCCAATATGTCAGGAGAAAGTTTACTACCTGACTCATTTGGGCAAACACATTTCGCAAAAGCCCCTTAGTCTGGGGTCCTGGTATAGAGCAATAAAGGCCTAGGTATGAGCAGTGAAGGTATCCTAGGTCCATTTGCCCTGTTTCCTGCAGAGGAGATCTAACTGATAGATCCCACTGAGGCCATGCAGTGTTACAGGAGCTCAGTCCTTTCCTAAGTTTTGCAATCCAAATTATTTCCAGTGGGTTAAAAGGCACCCCAAGGTAGAGTCCTTGGGAACTGAAGAAGCCTACTGAGGCCATGCTTCCATAAAAGTAAAGAAGGTCCATTACCAAATCCCCCCTGACTCCTGGGTAGCGTCCCACGCAGGATATGTCAGAGGTTCCTGTGTGTCAAAAGCGACCAGAGGCGTCCCTCAAGATATCACTATTGATCACCATCCTGCCTTCCCTGGGAATACATTCCTGCCATAAAAGGCCCTGGAGGGGTGCCGGCGTCCCTCCACTTCCCCATCGCATCCTAGGCTGCTGATGGGTGCCTGGTGAATGGACTAAAACGCTTGTGCCATGCTATCGTATGTCCTGAAGACTGCATACTGTTTTGTCATATTAACCCATGGAAATACTAGAAAAGTTTGGCAAGGAGAAATTACCCAATTTCATAGCTTTAGGCGGTTTGCAGAAGACACTGATGAGAAACAGTAAAGATTGAAATCCATCATGGTCTATGCGACATTCCAACACATGTGGTCCTTGCAGCCAACTTCCCTAGGAAACGGTCCCCGGTTGCGTTTTAATTCAATCGGGTACTGGTTTCAACCGGCTCCCAGTGGAGGTCCCGCGGCCAGAAGTGGCTAGACCGGGCATGTGGAGGGGATCACATTAGATCATTCAGGAGGAAACCTCACACGGGAGTCTTAAGATTGGCAGCCGTCCTGGTGACTTAATTGGCTGTCCCGTGCCCAAGAGAGACAACTTTCTATAAGAACAGGAATAGAGTGAGGCCATCAAGTTTCTGGGTCTTATTGCCATTCCGGCCAGGGTACTAGCTTACAGCCAAAAGGCAGACGCTCTCCTCCCCATAGAGTAGCCACGGGCTAGAGGATTACAGCCTGAGCAATTGACATGCAAGTCTTCCAATAAGACCATACTCCTTGAAAAGCCCCTGAAATCAGAGTAAATGGAAAGAAAGTACTCACCAATTTTGCACCGAAGCTCAGAGTCCAAATGTAAAGACTCACAGCCCCACGTTCAGGCGCCATATGATGAAGTTCTAGAACCTAGGTGAGGTTTGGTGGGCTGAGGTCCGGAGCCGATGACCAAGAAAGAATTCTTGAGACATCTTTGGTGCAAAATGGTGGTTTATTAAAGCACGGGACAGGACCCGTGGGCAGGAAGAGCTGCTGCCCCGGGTTGTGAGGGATGGCAGGTTATGTACCCTGCTGTTGGGGGAAGGTGAGGGGAAGGGAGGTTTCAGTGGAGTTTTCATATGCTAAAGAGGGCCTACAAGGTGCCAGGATGTTCCAGGCCTGCCGGAGGCCTTGCCCTTGCTGCTGGATCAATGTTGTCTTTAGACCAGCCATTAACATTAAGATCTTTGGGAGACTTTTTGGTGGGGTCTCACAATCCTGCTATCAATCGTCTTTGTTAGTGAGATTTAGGACATTTGTAAGCCAAGGGAGACTCCTGTCTAGCAGGATTGTGAGCTCTGCAAGTTAACTCTTTGCTTATTGTTCTTGGCAGTCAGGGCTGCCTGAGGGATGCTACACTTATGGAGGGGAAAGGGTGAAGAGGGGGTGCAAGGCGCCAGCTTTTGCTTTGTCCTCAGCCAGCCTCCTGCTCCCTCATCATAACTGCTCAAAGGATTTGTAAAAACTACCCTCTTGTTTACTGGAGAGTTGACATGTGAAATAGATTAAAAAAAAAAACAACTAAAAAAATTAAGCGGATGTTCAAAACTTTCCTCATACATTTAAATAGAAAGGACTTGCATTTATGGCATGTTATAAATATTGACATTTTAAAATAAAGCCTATGTCATTTTTAAAGATGCCTAATGGGATAGAAATACGTTAGCGTTCCGACACTCACTGCTAGACATTTGTACTTGACCTTCAAATTCTGCAGCCCAAGTGTAATATTGTGCTACTTGGGTTAAACTATAACCAGGTCAGCAAGAATTTCTAAACTACGGAGCCTGGGCAGTCGGCTAACATTGGGAAGGTCACAGGCCTGGGGCCTCTACCTGTCCTCCTCATTTCAATCTATCCCTGGGGTGCTGCTAATTAGCATAAAGTTCTGCAGAGGAAATGGGGGCCTGGGAACTCAGGCGAGTGCAGCTGCAGGCTGACTTTCAAGGGATTAGGGGTATTTAAGACGTGGGTTGTCAACAAGATTTTTGAGGTACTATCCCTCACCCTCATAGGACTCAGGGGAACAGTTTCCCTGCAGGGAGGGCACCATTGGCTCATCACATCCCCTCACAGGCCAGTCAGCAGCCATGGATGGGACAAAGCTGTCCAGTGGTCCGGTGCCTATTGAGTGCTGGAGAACCCACACTCAGCAATGTCGCGGTGCTGACTCCACTCAGGTCAAGGTCATCACTCACACTCATGGGACAGGGCAGCTGTATAAACGGCTTTGTGCCCGTTTGTTAATAATGTTTAATAAGCGTCTGTATATCCAGTAGAATTGATCTGAGATATTTGAGACATTTGCTTTCCCCCCCGTTAGCGAGACCATGTGAGAGTCACTAGGCTTCGGTTAATGCAGACATCTTTGGTAGCTATGGAAAACAATCTAGGCAGTGGGATATGACTAATTTGGTTTAGCTTAGTTCATGACATAACCATCATCTACTTTTTTTAATTAGCCAGCTTTTAAAAAAAAAAATGGTAATACACTTTATGTATTTTTATTGTAAATTTCCTCCCCATAGGATTTTTTTTTTTAAAAATTTTATTTATTTATTGGTCAGAGAAAGAGAGTACGAGCAGTGAGAGTGGTAGGTAGAGGGAAAAGAAAGCTCCCTGCTGAGCAAGGAGTCTGATGCGGGGCTCGATCCCAGGACCCCAGAAAGTGACCTGAGCAGAAGGCAGAGGCTCAAGGCTCAAGTGACCATGCCACCGAGGTGCTCCCTTCCCCAGAAAATTTTATCCTGATGCAATATTTTTATGCAAAAGCATTTCTTATTAATCACCTTATTATACTTCTTTGAGATGCATATATCTTGCTTGCAAGAAAATATGCACATACGTAACTTTTTTAGTTTCCTATAACCATAGGTATTAAAATGATTTTTGATTGGATTATCAGTACAATTATTATTAGCACTAATTGATCAGATATGAAATATTAGAAGTATTGGTAACCATTCAATGCAAAAGCAAACTATTACTAGAAATAATAGCTCTACCTTGAACCTGACAGAGTTTGGGGGAGGGGTTTGTGCTGTAAAAAAGTGTGGGAGGGGGTTCCAGAGGGAAAGAATTTGAAGTATATATAAAAAGGTCCCATTGTAGCCCAGAGGATCATGGACTGGGGAAGGTGGTGACACTATGGGGTAAGGCGAGCTCAGAGCCATCAGGGACCCTCCTGCTTGGATCCCTCTCAGCATTATCCTTGTCCAGGTTAACTGAGCATAATCAGAGAAAATAGTACAGTGTCAAGAGCTTAGGGCAGAATAAGCCAACTACAGCCTACGGAACAAATTTGGTTGCCTCCTATTCTTGTGTAACTCATGAACTAAGCATGATTTTTATACTTTAAGTGGTTGAAAAAAATTTAAAGAAGAATACTTTGTGACACGTGAAAATTGTATGACATTCAAGTTTCAGTGTCCATATGCCAAGTTTTATACAAACGGAGCCAAACTCATTTGTTTAAGTATTGTCTGTGTCTAAGGCTGCTTTCTTGCTCTGACAGCGGGCCTGAGAGGGTTGTAATAGAGTTCAAATGTCCTGCAGGCCAAAATCACTTATTATCTAGCCCTTTACAGAATATATTTACCAACTGTATTTTAAACCTTGGGAGGGCAGCAGAATAAGACACTCCAAAATGTGCTGATTTGGCAGTTATTTTGAGCTGTGGACACTTGAAAACCAGCAAACATAGAGAGAGGTTTTCTCTGAACTGCTCTTGTCTGCCTGAAGTTGGGTTCTCCAAAAGGATCTCAACTGTCATAAGTGCTCTCCCTGGGGGGTCTCATCAACCTGGGAAGATCAACTCTTAACCACAGGAGAGCAGGCTGAAAACTGACACAGAAGTTGATATCACATTTAGACTTTGTCAGAAAATATTATACCTCCCTCGGATCTTCAAGGACCCATTCATCTTTCCTAAAAATCACTTACTCTCCTGAAGAGGTCACCATCCTTCACGTTGTTTCCCTATTTAGATGATATGTTAAGCCTGAATTCTAGGCCACGGTGTAGAGTTACTCATTTTAAGTGGTTGAAAAAAATTTAAAGAAGAATACGAGGTATACGAGGTTATCCATGTTAGTAAGTTTCTGTTTCTCTCTGGTTAATTTGTCTCGTACTGAAAGATTTCAGGGGCGCCTGGGTGGCTCAGTGGTTTGGGCTGCTGCCTTTGGCTCGGGTCATGATCTCAGGGTCCTGGGATCGAGCCCCGCATCGGGCTCCCTGCTCCGCAGGAAGCCTGCTTCCCTCTCTCTCTCTCTCTGCCTGCCTCTCTGCCTACTTGTGATCTCCGTCTTTCAAATAAATAAATAAAATCTTTAAAAAAAAAAAAAAAAAAAAAGATTTCAGTCAAGAATTCAGAAAGGTAGAGGGAAAATTCTATCCTCTCCTACACCTTGGAGATGGATGGAAGTGGTTCTGACTTGGGCCTTTGGCATGAAGTCTGGGAACCCTCCAGGAAGAGTTTGCCATAAAGGAAGAGAGCCTGGAATGGTGGCATGGGTCCAGTATCAGGGCAAAGTCACGGTAAAAGGAAAACTGGCTTTGGCACAGCAGGAGGCAACGACTGGAAGCTGCCTGATTAGGCCTAGAAACCATTAGGTTTTGGGAGTTAAGACTTCAAGAGAAAATTAAAGAATGATAAGCCAGGGACCGGAGCCAGGGGCATGAGAGGTGGAGCACACTTGGCCTAGGATTGCTTTCACTTGAAAAGCCATGCTGGCCAGGTAGGGATTAGACCTGCCACCACCGCCAAGGACAGGGCTCACTGGGCTTTGGGCCACCTGCCGAAACAGTCATATGGAAAGTGAGTTGGGGAGCAAAACTGCCTCCGGTTGCTGGGCACAGCTGAGGGCCCTTCAGTTTGAGGACACTGATCTATGTAGACAGTGGTTGACCCTGTGGTCCTGTCTTACCAGCAGCATGCGGCCACCACGGTACAGGCTGAGAAAGGGAAGCAAAGGCAGCATTGCCAGATGTGGGGACGAAAAGACACAGCCTTGGAATTTAGGGAATCAGAGAGAATGCCACCACATGCATAGGCTGGGGAGTCTGCGCTATGCAAGGAAGACGTAAAAAGAGGGGAAGAGTGTGGACTGCAGCAAGCCAAGGGTCCAGGGGGAGTGAAGGATGGTGCAGCTACAGTGGTGGGTGGGGCACGTGGCAGGAGGGAGATGCTCCAGCTCCTTACGCTTTTGCAGGATGATGTTTCAGATCATCACAGGTCCAGCGTGAGCTGCAAGGAGGCATCAGCAGAGGTGGACAGGAGCAGGTCTGGATGTCGCCTGGGTCATCGCTGTGAGAATGAAGGCACCTGGGATTAAGTAAGGCAGGATTTGAAATGGAAGAGACCTGAGCCCCACGGCCCGAACCTGAGCTGGGCGGTGAGAGGTCTGGGAGGTCCAGGATCACAGCAACAAGAAGGGCAGAGGGTGGCAGAGTGGTGTAAATGACAAAGGGTGGGGGGGGTAGGGTCTCACAGGGATCACTAATTACACTTGTGGCAAGTGCCCTGAAGGAAACATACCAGGGACTTTGAAAATCACCAGGCAGTGTGTGAATGGGGGAGGGGGGCGGTTGATTCAGATCCAGGGGCTCTCCGGGGAAATAACTTTCAATTTGAGAATTAAAAAAGGAAGGGGAGTTTGTTAGCTTGACCCCTGGGACTCAAGACTGACATGGAAAAAGAGCCAAAGCCACCTCCCATTAGCAGTGAATAAAGCTACTGTGGGCAGAGCTTCAGGCTCCTATAGGAGAAGAGACAAGTACGGTGCTTCCTGGCAGGCTGAGGTCCTAGCTGCTCACCCCCTCTTTGCATGTGTAAAATGGGGAACAACAATAGTCATGCCCAGGGCTTTTATGCAATGCAAGTGAGTAAGAGGAGTGCGTTGCTCTAAACACAGAGCGTGCTTTATGTAGGAGTTAGCAATTATTATTATTGAGAGAAATTATTTCTTCCGGAATGGCATCCAAGCACAAATTACAGCAGGTCTTTCTGTACTCATTTAATCCCTTCAATAACTCTGTGAGATAGGTTCACATGAAAAAAAACCCGCAGAGCAGTTTTCTTTTCCTTCTTTCTGAATCAACACCGTCTTCAGCCCCAGCTTTACCTGCATTCTGGGGCTGCAACAAGGGGCCTTTTGTTAAAATCTGGGGCATTTTGGAGGTGGCTTCCTGCCAAACTGCCTTTTAAATGATCAGATGCCGAGCTCTCAGGTGTTCAGATTCTTACGGCTTCAGTTTCTAGGCCAGCAGCTGTTATGGGAGAAGCCAAGTGTTCAAGTTTGTGTCCGTGAGGGGACCACCTGGGAAGACGGTCCCTGCCTGCCGGGCCCCTGCTGGGTGCCAGGGTCCCCACGGAGAGCACCTTGGCCGTCAGATGGCCCCTCCCAGGGGTCTGGGTTGGACTCTGCTGAGAGTCACCTCTAGTGTCTCAGAGAAGTGTCCCCATAGGATCATAAACAGCTAAGATCCCTGTATGGATAATGGCAAAGGGACTCCCCCCTGTCCCCTGTATATCACCACAAGCTGTTGGAATGAGGCAGGAAGGACAGCCAGCCTTTTCTTCTTTCTTTCATCTTCTCCTTTGTTTTCAGATTTACTTCACTGGCTGTATTTTTGGAGCACTGTAATCTGAACTGATTCCCTTTTGGAATCATCAGTGGCAGGCCGGAAGTGGAGGGCTAAAACTAAGGGGCTAGTGAGGGAGTGGAAATGGGCATGTAGAACCCTGGACCCTGGCTACTGGGAAATTGTGCTGGAGTGAAGCTGGCAGTGGCTCAGACCATTGCAAGTGAGCAAGAGAAGTCATAGTGCCTCAGTTTCCTCTTGCACAGCATTCCAACCTCCCCCCTCATCCATCCCCTTACCTTCCCCATGGTTGGGTCAGATCAGCCTTGCTCAAGACTGTGGGCCAGGAAGGAGGCACAAATGGAAGACAAGGTGACCAGCTGCAAATACATTGATTGGTGGCCCACCATGTGCCAGAAATTTATTCTTCAAGACATTCTTGGTGGTAGGTCTGCTTATTCCCATTTTATAGATGAGGATACTGAGGTGCAGAAAATTTGCTTACCTGCCCAAGGTCACACCGCTACTAGGTGGCAAAGCCAGGATCTCAACTGCTATCCATTTATGCCGTTTTTACATACTGGGTAGAAATGTTTTGTTCTTTGCAACCCATTCATGCGCTGATGGCAGCAAAGCAAGCCTCCAGGAGACTGATGTTTCCAGTAAACTCTTGCTGTCTCTGCACTGGTGTCTCCTCGAGCCAGCTGCCACCACTGTTGAACTGCCCTCTCTCTCTCTCTGGCAAGGTGGAGGCCTCTGCCAAGACCATGGCAAATCCTCACTCACTCTCTCTGAAACAACTCCCCACATTCCTAGCCATGGTTCCAGTTCGCTGCACGCAAGCCAAGTAGTTATCACTGGTGCGAAATCAGCAGGATCGTTCCAGGCGATCAAATGATTCTGCACAACACCCATCCTGCGCTGGGGGTCAGCTAAAGGGCCCAGTACAAACCCTCCACTCAAGCTTGCCAAGTCAGCCAATCCCACCCATCCTATCTCTAATGCCTGGTTGGAGTCCAACACTGGGGACTTGGAGCAGGAAAATGCCGTAGGACACTCTGCCTCTCCCCACCACCACGGCCTTCATGGGGGGCAGGCAGCTGGATGGCACCCACCTAGGTTCAGAGCTGGGAAATGAGGGCCCATGACCAAGCACTCAAGAGCAAATTCCCGCACCCCAGCCTCAGCTGAGTCCCAGGAAACATCAGGAATTGGAAAGACGGATGCATGCTTCTGGGCGCTGAGGTTAATTTGAGGCAGAACCAGAGAGAGACCAAATAAGGAAAGAGAAATGAGAAGGTGGCACACTTGGTTACTTAATTGTCTTGCCCTAGTCTTGTGAATCCTGAAAGGGTTAACACTGAGCTCTACAGGCCAATCCATACCACTGGCCCCCAGGCACTTCTCAGCGTGGCAGAGCTCCCAGTGTCACTGCTAGGGAGGATCCATGCTCCTTAGGGCCTTGCTCTGGGAACAGAGCAGCAGAAGCCCCTGCAGCAGCAGAAACTCATCCCTCCTAGCCACAATGGCCACTTACTGTCTCCTGCCCCCTGGAAATGTCAGAAATCCCTGCATCCCAGAGCACCCGCCTGCCCACTGCTTTGTGCCTGCTGGGAGCCCTCCGTGGCACCGATCGCTACAATGCAGGCATAGCCACGTCTACATGTAAACTCTTCCCAATGGGGGGCCTGGGCTTCTTGATTCTGTAGCAACCAGACCTGCCAGAGCACAGGAGCGTATTCTTCCCAGAATTCCCTAACGCCAGGCCCTGATGTCCCATTGCCTACTCACCTTCTCGAGTTGGATGGAGAGAGAGACATCTCAAAGTTATTGTGCCCCAAAGCTTCCCTCTCAGTCTTGTCCTGCCTTCCTTCTCCCCCATTCTGAGCAGTGCCAGAACCATCCTTCCAGTTCCTCAGGCCAAAAACCTACACGTCCAAACCCATATCCTGTCCAAGGACTCTCTCTCCGAGATATATATAGAGTCCCACTGCTTTCTTGCCTCTGAACGCAAGCCACAGCCATTTCTCCCCAGGGTTACTGTAATAGCCTCCTGAGTGTCTCGCTCCCACCCTTCCCCCTCCTCAGACTATTCTCACCTGGAAGCCACTGCTGCCTTAAAAAGTGTAAGTCAGGCCACATCACACTCAGCTAAAACAACAACAACAAAACAACCTTCCAACGTCTCCTTATCTCCACTCAGAGTACTTACAACGGCTCATGAAGCTCTAGGTAATCTGGTACATGTGGCCCCACACACCCCTTTCCTCTCTGACCTCCTCTCCTTATTTACCATCCCCTTGCTCACCCAGTCATCCCGGCCTCTTGTTCCTCCTTGAATAGCCATCCCTGCTTCTGCCTCAGGGCCTTCGCACCTTTGCGCTTGCTATTTCCTTGGTCTGAAGGGCCCTTTCCTTCCTCCCCAAAGTATCACTATGGTTCTACCAGAAGCTCACCCTCTCTTTGACAGTCTCCCCCTTCAGGAGGTGGGGCGTAATTTCCCTCCCCTTGACTTCGTGACCCAAGTCTAAGGAAGAGAATCAAGTAGAGGGTTGGGATATGGGACTTCAGGGACTGCATCCTCGAAGGCTCTGCCTCTCCCCGCTCAGGTGCTCTCTCTTGGATCACGCACTTGAGGGCAAGTCAGCTTCCGCATCATGAGGACAATCAGGAAAGAGAGGCCTCCTATCCCGAGTCACTGGAGGGAGCCACCAGGGAGGCAGACCCTCCTGCTCCCGGCAGGCCTTCAGGGTCTGTGGCCCCAGCCATCAGCTGGACGGTGGCCTCCTGAGAGATCCCAAGCCGGAACCACCTGGCTAAGCTGCTCTGAAATTCCTGACCCTCAGAAACTGCAAGACATAATAAATCTTTGTTGCTTTAAGCTTCTAAGTTTGGGGGTCCTTTGTTATGCAATCACAGATAATCAATAAGCCTGCTTCCTCATCCCCTTCAAGCTTTTGCTGAGGTGTCCCGTTCACAGAAAAGCCTTCCTTTTTTCTTTTGTTTTCATTTATTTATTTTTTTTTATTAAAGATTTTTATATATTTGACAGAGATCACAAGTAGGCAGAGAGACAGGAAGAGAGAGAGAGGAGGAAGCAGGCTCCCTGCTGGGCAGAGAGCCTGATGCGGGATTCGATCCCAGGACCCTGGGATCATGACCTGAGCCGAAGGCAGAGGCTTTAACCCACTGAGCCACCAGTGGGTGCCCCCAGAGATGTCCTCCTTAACCATCCTCTCAGAAGAAGAATTTCCCCAAGCTGCCTTCTGTGTCTTTTTATTCTCCACAGCACCTAACGCCTTCTAATACCCTGTAACGGTTCCTTGCATGTCTTTCTCCTTTTCCTTGGAATATAGGTTCCACAAGGTCAAAGGATCCTGTGTCTTGTTTCTTGGCCTGCAGTTAGCACTCAGGAAATATTTGTTGAATGGGTAAATGAATGTATGTCACACTTCACCATCCGTATTCACTTCCTGGATTCAAGATTCATCCTTTTTTTTTTTTTTTTTTAAGATTTTATTTATTTATTTGTCAGAGAGAGAGCACGTGCAAAAGCATGGGGAGAGGTAGGCAGACAGAGAAGCAGACTCCCCACTGAGCAAGCAGCCCCTTATGAGACTCCATCTCAGGACCTGGGATCATGACCTGAGCCGGTGGCAGACAGAGCTTCACTGACTGAGCTACCCAAGTGATTCATACATGTTTAAAACCTTGTTCTGATGCTGTAAAGGATTCTGTCTGGTCTTATCTTTTTTTCACGACCACACAGGCTGAAAAAGGCCACTGGGTTTTAGAGAGGGAGGAGGTCGCCCAGCCTCTCTCCTCAAAATAGGTCTGCCCCCAAGTTGAGCACCTTGAAGGCTGGTGGTTTTGTCTTTCATATTTGACTGATGATCAATTTCCAAGGATTTTAGTTTAGTCAAACAGGCTCCACTAGACAAACAGTCCAAGCAGCTGATATCCTGAGCTGAGGCTAATCTGTCCTTAGTGTCTACACATTTAAGGCCGTCATGTGTGGCCAGCCTGCAGTCATGTGGCCCCAAAGGGCAGCTGTGTCCACAGGCCCCTTGCAGGTCCCACTGCACTCCGTATCAGAGATCGAGTTTCAGATACAGGAGAAGGAAAGCATGAGGGCCCAGAGGAGATGGAAAGCTCTTGAACGAGAAAGGCCTTGTAGGGAGAACACGTTCTGCATTCAGGGCCTGTGTTCTTAGAAAGTTCCACGTCAGTGGCTGTTGTGCAATCACCACTCTTGCTTATCTGCTTGTTAGCTATGCGTCCTTCCAGGTCTCATATCTACCCTGGGATATACTGACACTTTGACCAGGAGAGCCCCACCCCAGACCTAGATGGCCACAGTGTCCTTGGGAGACTGCGTCTATATTGTCATAATGACTAAAAAGCCACATACCGGGGCACCTGGGTGGTTCAGTCAGTTAAGGGTCTGACTCTTGGTTTCGGCTCAGGTCACAATCTCAGGGAGCCCTATATGGTACCTGCTTAAGATTCTCTCCTGCTCCTTCTGGCCCTCCACTGCTCTCACACACTTCCTCACTCTCTCTCTCTTAAGAAAAAAAAAAAAAGCCACATAATAAAAAGGCATTTCTGAGTTTCATGGCATTGTGTGTCCTCTGCGTGACAGGTGTATCTAGGAGGAACAGTCAGTACATCTGGTTCGGGCCCAGGCTCCACGTTAATCAGCTGGGGAGGTCGATTTTTGCCTTTGGGCCTTGGCTTCCTCAACTGAAAATGGACTGGTTTTTAGCCCCCATTCTCTTCTGGCTGCAGCCTTCTCTGACTTGCTGGGAACCCACACTAAAGTACCACAGGCTATAGGTAAAATAGGGAAACACAGAGCCTGGCACAGAGCCAGGGACATCAGTATTATTCATGATAGTAATAATCGGTGATATTTAGTTAGGGCAGAGATTCTCACTCTGCCTATGAAAAGGGCCCTATCTGGCTACTGGGGCGAGGGCCCCCAGCAAATTGCAACGCTGGAACTTGTCCAGTATGCCTCCCTCCTGAAGCCTCAGATCACCCACCCAGCCATCCAGCGCTCAGGCCCAGGGAACCACCCTTCCCTCTTTGCCTCCATATCACCCTTGGTAACTGGCTAAGCCCAGCTCATGCTTCACCTTCAGTGAGACCTACAGAACAACTTGCTGTATTAGGTATGCAAAGCATTCACACCTTTAAAAAGCCCAAAGCATGGCATGGGGTTGTGACCCAGTTTAAGGCAAAGCTGACGGGGGAAGCCGGGAGAAGTGGCGGGGATGGGTAAGTCCCCAGGGCTTCACCACACAACTATATTTGGGCTGAGCCCTTGACTCACCTTCCACAATGCCCTCACCTCTGGGGTGGAAACTGGCATAGTTGGGTTCCGTGTCACGTGTCCCAAGGCAGGTTACAAATAGTACCCGGATTGGCAAACCCATCCTGAAACTCCTGGTTCAAGGGCAGGGAAAGTTACCATTTTAATTGCTGCCGACCATTAACAATTAAGAGCAGGAAGAGGGGTTCTATGACAAAGAGCAGACATGTGAGTGCAGAAAGGACACAGCTGACCTGCCAAGGGCCTGCTTCAGTCTTGGAGCGAGGACCTCACGCCTGAATGGCTCAGGTATGGAGGACCTTGTCTCACATTCTAAATAGGGCACACGTTTCAGTGACCCGGTGTCTCCTTAACGCCATCGCGGATGGGGAGCTGGCAGCGAGGGACTCACCCCAGGGACCGCAGTCAGGGTCTCCGGAGCGGCAGGAGGGCCGCCTGGAGCTAGGTAGACAGGTCCCAGACCAGAGCGCGGCCTCAGGAACGTGAGGCCCCATCCTGCCTGGGCCACCGCCACATTGGAAAGGGGGCCAGGCGCTTCCCCCGCCCCAGCTCTGGGCCCTGAGCACCCAAAGGAGCCGGTTCCTTTCCTGCTGCCTGGATCTCGGCCCGCGCGGCGCGCAGTTCGGGCGGCCCAGAGCAGAACCTCAGCCGGCCACCCCCTACCCCGCACGGCTGCGGACCAGGGAAGTGGCGGGGGCGCCCATTTCCCCCGGATTCCTAGCGTGCACGGTCACGGGCGAAGCGGTCGTATCTGCCGGCCTTGGGCTCCGAGGCCGCCCCTCGTTGCCCACGGCCGCGCCCCTGGCCCCGCAGGACAGCGCCCGGTGGCAGCCAGCTCCCGCCTGTCTGCCCTGCCCCGCGGTGCCCCCGCCGCCGCGCCCTCTCTGGCACCGCCTCCTTCTGTAAATACAGTGGCGGCCCGCCCTCCGCGCCCGGACGCGCAGGTGGGAGCGTGCGGTGCGGGCCGCCACACGGAGGCCGCGCCCCGCCGGGTGCCCACAGCCCGCGCTGTCCGGCGGAGCGCCGACCCCGAGGCCGCCGCCGGGCTTCCGGGACGCGAGCCGGCGCACGCACCGCGCCCGCGGGACCAAGCCTCAGGTGAGCGCTCCGGTCCCCGCACTTCTCCGCACTCCCGTGCGGGCTCGGGCGCGGCGCTTTTGCGGCCAAGGCTTGGTGTCGCGAGCAGCGCGGGTGCTGAGGATCCGGAGCTGAGTCTGCGGGGGTGGGAGCCGCAAGCCCGGCCGCCGGGGGCTGTTGTTGCCCTTGGGCTCCCTGACACCCATGAAAGGATTTTCCATAAAAGACTTTGGGCTGGCTTTACCTTGATCTCCAAACGCGGCAGAACCTGGGGCGTGGTGAGATGCTGGCGATTGGGAAATGTCCTTTGGCAAACAGTGGTGGAGAGGCAGATTTGGCTTCGGGGAAATTAAATGTAGGTTGGTATTTGGAAAAGGTTTAATTTTCTGTTAGTGTAGATGTTTTTGTGTCCGTTCGTGAATGTATATAGGAGACGGACAGACTTGACTACCCACCTGCTATTATGGATGAGGGATTAGTACATACGGCAGGTGTTTAGTCCACTTGTCCATGGATACAGATCCCGTTTCTGGCTTCTTTTTACTCTACTAGTATTTGGGGAATTCGCCTTAAGACATCTAAAGCCTTGTGACTCACTTCAGAGTGGAAGGTACCAGGAATTCAGTGAATTCCTGACAAGACTTTGTAACAGAGAATCACCCTTATCTCTGGAACCAGCAAAAGAGATGACATGATTCAGATCTCTGTTTTTTACACTGCAATATTTTCTTTGTCTCAGAATATTCCATCTTCATGAATATAATTTGTCCAGGTTTAAAATGGAAGCTTATTTCCCTCCTACATTTCCTTTTTTTTCCAACTTCCTTCTGATTAGATCGCACTTTTTCCTGGAAAAGTACTTCCTAGTACAAGACCAGCTATTGGTTTTCTTTACTTAAACTGACCCTCCTTGGATGTGACTTGGGTTTGTCAGGACGGCCTTGGTTACAGCCTCAATTCTGAGCTCCTTCATGTGATCACAGATACATATGGACAAAACATTTTAAGTTTTCTTTCTTTGAGCCACTAAAAATGGTCTTCACACTTGGGTTGTCTTTTCCACTGCCCCAACTTGAAGTATCCTGGTAAAATACCCCACTCCTGAGAGTAAGACAAGATAGCTAAGATAATAAAGTCAATTTGCATACAGTAGACAGTTATTAACAACTGATTTAGGTCCACTTAATACTCGATGATATCAGCTCAGGGCTTGGGTGATCTTGGGGGAGGTGCTTTCCCACTTGATCTCACTTACACTCTCCGTTCAAAGTCAAGATCTGTTGCTGTTGTGTGCTTTGTAACTGGTGATTTTATCAGCTGCTTATTTTTAACTAAGCCTAAACCTTCTTGTGAAAGTGAAAGGCACCTTGGAGGAGGGTGCGTGACAGACCGCCTGCACACCTGGGAGGAAGGCTTTGCCTGACCTGTTCCAGACTCCCCTGGGTTACCCCTGCCCAGTCAGCTGGGCCCGGGAGTTCCAGTGCCCATGTGAGAACTGAAGAATCACATTTTCACAGAGTTAACTTGAAATCCCCCAAAGTCACTGTGTTCCTGAACTGCCTTCCCCTTCAGTGGAAACGGCTGAATTGCGCCTCCTGCAGGTGTCCTAGCCTTAGAAGATAGCAGGAGAATGGAAGGTTGCCGCAATCTAAAATAGGAAATGGAAAGTTAGTTACTGAACGAAAATGTATGGACTCGGAAATGCTCAGAGCAGCTGTGATGAAAAGTGGGATGTCTGTAAATCAGAAATAATCCCTGTAGTTCTTCCTTTACCCACCACTGTTTTGGGGTTTGTTTTGCTTTGTGTTGTTTTGCTGGGGAAGTAAGTTTGTAAGACTCATAACAGGAAAAGCCACACCCAGTTACTTCTCTTGTATGGGTTTTGTTTTTTAAAAGATACTCTTAGGTGCATGGTAATTGCATTTCCTCTTCTCTACTATCTTCATAAAATTACACATTCAGGAGTTTCTGAATGCCAGTGCTTCTGACTCATAAACCAGCTCATTGTTCCACAGTGTATCACTTGCACCAAGTTCTATTCCCTATGATTTCATCCTAGAGTGATTCCTGAAATGGTCAGGGCGGGTCCGGGACACCTGTGCCCACTTTAATTTGATGTTTGCTTGTATTTTCAGAGCTGTTGAAACCATTGGAGGGAAAGAAATCCATCTTGCCTGGTTCAGGGGAAAGGGGCTTCTTCCGGCCATGTCTCCTGTAGCTGCTGCTGACTCAGATGGGGACCGGCGAGACAGGCGTGTCAGCAAGCTCATTTTCTTCCTTTTCATCTTTGGTGCCATCCTGCTATGTGTGGGAGTCCTGCTCTCCATCTTCGGGTTCCAGGCCTGCGAGTACAAAATCTTCCCAGACTGCAGCCTGGTGCTGAAGGTCGCTGGGCCTGCCTGTGCCGCAGTCGGGCTCGGGGCTGTGATCCTGGCCCGCTCAAGGGCACGACTTCAGCTCCGGGAGGGGCGCCTGCGGGGCCGGCAGGTGGACCCCGACCGGGCCTTCATCTGTGGAGAGAGCCGCCAGTTTGCCCAGTGCCTCATCTTTGGGTTTCTGTTCTTGACGAGTGGCATGCTCGTCAGCATACTGGGCATCTGGGTCCCCGGGTGTGGCTCAGACTGGGCACAGGAACCGCTGAACGAGACAGACACAGCTGACACAGAGCCCCAGATCTGTGGATTCCTGTCCCTGCAGATCATGGGGCCCTTGATTGTACTCATGGGACTGTGTTTCTTTGTGGTGGCCCATGTTAAGAGAAACAACTTGAATGAGGGCCAGGATGCCTCTGAAAGTGAAGACAGACAGACGCAGAGCATGGAGCCTGTCCAGGTCACTGTAGGTATGTGGTTGTCATTCCTGGGCACTCTCACACTGCAGTGGCTTTGGCTTCAGGGCTCCGCTGGGTTATCTTTGGGCCTGGCCTAGATTCTCTTTTCGCTCTTACACACACATGCACATACGCATGTGTGCACACACGCACACACACATGCACATGGAGCTGCTGCTTGCTAAGCCCTGTAAGAATCCTTGTGCACATCATCTCCTCCCAGAAATTCCTTGTGATTGAGCATAAGCTTTGGGATAATAATCATGATCTTGACTGAGGTCACAGAGCAAATTAAGAGGAAGGTGAGAGAAATTGCTAGCACAGCCTGGGAGCCTTCTGTCATGTTAGAGACCAGCCAGGTGACATTGAAAGCTAGGGCACTGTGTTGAACACGTAGATTCTCATCCCTGGCTGTCACTGGCTAGCTGTCCGTCGTAAGTCCTTAACCCCTTCTAGGCTCCAGTTTATGTATCTATAAAATGAGCACTGCATTGCTAAGATCCCTTCCAGCACTAACAATTCTAGGATTCTGTTTGCCCCAAGTCCCTCGATCTTCTGTGTTGTGAGGGGGCTTTCCACACCGTTTCTCACATCGTTCTCCACTTTCTGTAACTTTATCCTTGGCTTCAGGGTGGAGGCAAAGTTTGGAAATAGTGACCCAGACAGCGATGAAATGTGATCGCACCTGTCACTTCTCTCCCCCATTACATGTCGAGAGATGACTTTTGGGTTCTCTGGGTTCTGTGGAAGAGATGGATGACGATTTCCTGGGGTCAGGCCCCCTAGAGCATAACATCAGTAGCTGGGGCCTCAGTTTCACACAACCACAGAGAAACCCCACTGGTGCTTGTTTTTGAAAATCACTTTTTTCCCCCAGTCTGCTCCTTTTGAAAAGGTAAAGCTGAAGCCATAGCCATGACATCGAAAAGGCTAGGCATAGAGCATTATGGGGCAGAAACGCCTGAGGGAAGAGAGTCGGGGAATGAGAGGTTTCTCCTGGTTGGGGCTGTCTGCCAGAAGGAGCACTACTCTCTGGGGGAGGTCCCTGTATCACCAGTCCCGCCCTCGGTGAGCAAGGGCAGAGGGGTTTACACACCGATCCTGGAACCGCAGTTGAAACTCCCATGCTACTATTTGTGTGGTTATATATTTGCGGTGACCACACCGATATTAGTTATACAGTAATAAGAGCTAGCACAGATACAGGGCTCATTCCAGGGCCAGATACCCATGCAATGCCCTACAAGGGCCTACTCTGTCCAAGTTGTTCACACCTGCGACAACCCAATGAGATTCTCTTAGTATCTCCATATGAGGGTGAAGAAACTGAGGCACAGGGAGAGCACAGACTAGCAAGGGCAGAGCCAGGCCTCAAACCCAGGCAAGGGCACGCATCGACTCCAGTCCCCACAGAGCCCCGGGAGGGCCTTGGGCAGGTGGCTGTAACTCTGTTCCTGCTGGTTTCATCCTTCCCCAAGTGCTGTGGGTTAGCTGTTACCTGACCAAAGGGCTTGCCCTGTGTTATAGGTGTGTTCAGTCCTTTTGCGGAACACAGTGGGGACAAGTAAGTATACTTTTTTGACGCTTATAGTGTTCCGCATAGTTGGGAGCATTTCAACGTGTGTCCTTTGGGTGTCCTATCAGGGGACCTCTGGGGCCCAGCCTCCCTCCTGATGGCTGGAATTGGGTGGCAGCAGAAAGCAGGGCAGTTGGTGTTGGGACATAGTGACTCCCGGGTTGGGGAGGAGGGTGCTCATCCTGATGTTGGGACTCTATCCTCCATCCTAAAATCTCTTCCGCTTAACCCTATAAGTTCCATCGAACCTGTGAAAGTCTGGCAGCCTAACTCCTTATTGTTCTTTCCTTTGATATTATGGGATAGGATTGAAATTTTCAGGAAACGTGCCTTTTAGCCTAATTGATAAGAATTGAGACATTGTCTAGCAACGGTCAGTTCTGCCTTACAAGGGATTGGGATCATGAGAGGCAGTTCTTGGTGAAGTCCCAGAATTCAGTTGTTCCTAGATTGGAAGCCCCTCTTCCCCAGACGTGTGCTGTCACCACCCTGGGCCCACCCGGTGCAGGATCCTGGACACCCAGGCAGGAATACGAGATAGCTCTCCCTTGAGGGATGTCTGCTGTCAACTCAGAGGACATCGAGTCCTTCAGGATATAGTGAATGGGCAACTGAGGGGGGATGGGACTGCTTTTAGGGAGAGCAGGTCGCAAGGCTTGGGAGGGCGGAAACTGATGGGCAGAGGCTTGGACAAGCCTCCCAGACAGGTGGTGACCCTGAGCACTTCCTTGTTTGCATTGGACAGGTGACTGGCCTGCTCTGGAGGCTTATTCCCAGCTCCTTTGTTCTACACTGTAATTAAAGTAAACAGTCAACCTTACTTCCTCTAACCTACCCAGACCTGTGAAAAAAATTAAACAAGAAGCCCAAGATAACCAGTAGACGTTATCAAGTTTAGGTGAGCAATGTCTGTCTTAAACCTTCACTGCCATGCGCTTGCAGGAGAGAAAGGGTTAACACATCTTCATGGGAGCCACTGAGGCAGCCAGGAGAGGGGCTGCCAGCTGGAGGGTTTCCTCCCACATGTGCACATGCAAATCCAAGCCCCTGGCTGGCTGTGGCTTATGCAGAAAGCACCTTCATGGGTCCCTTACCAGCACTGTTGTAACCACCAGGCTTGACGTCCTCCTGCCTGTTCTCTGAGGCAGGTACAATTACGGCTGGCCTGCAAGTGCCTAGTGTGACAGTTGAGGCCTGTGGGGGTTAAATCACTCACTCAGGGCCACACTGAGTTGGTCATTGACAGATGGCTGCTTACCTAGCTGAGGGTCACACGCCCGCTCATGCCCGCTGCCAGGACACATGGCCTGCCTCACTGCTGTGACTTAAAGTCCTCTCCTTCATTCTCCCTGCCTTGTCCTTTGGTGCTGCCAGTTCCTCAGAGGCTACCCTCAAACTGCTATGGAGTGGGGTGCTGCCACAAGTCTAGAATGTTCTAGGCAGCTCATGTGGTGTGTTTGGTATTGGAATATTCCAAATGAGAGCTTGTATCTGGTGTCTCTTTCTCCTCCCCAAAATGTGGGCTGTGTTCTGGAGAGAACAGCAGCAACAGAAATGCAAAAAGGAAAAGGGGAAAAAAAAAAAAAAAAAAAAAGCTTATTTTGGAGTGTGACTTCCTTTTGTAAAGCTTGAGTGAAATGTTGGGAGAGAAAAGCCTCTAGAAGAGCATATACCACAGGTACCACGGTAACAGAGACATCCGCTGTCCCCTCACCTGTCCTTTGCTCAGAGGCTGAAACTCCATGTAAGGAACAGGCACTTTATCGAACTGCTAATGGTCGGCGATTCAGAATTTCAAGTTGCGAAGGAGAGACACTGTGCAGCAGGAGGCATCCCAAGAAAGAAAGTGCTTCCCAAGAAAGCAAGTGCTTGAGCTCAGACTGTAGGAAAATATTGGCGCACTGTTTGAAAAAACTGTGGTATGATATACGTAACATAAAACTTAACATTTTAAGCATTTTTAAGCAGAGAGTGACATTAAGTACATTTGGCGTGTTCTGCAACCATCACTGCTCTCAAGTTCTAGGGGTTTGTCATCATCAAAGAGAAACTGCCCCCATTAAACACTCACTCAAATCCTCCCTCCTGCCTCGCCCCAGCCCCTGGCAACCTCCATGCTCCCTCTCTGTGAATTTGATAGGCCCACTTTTAAATTCTGGAGTTAGCATAGGTGGTTTGACCTTTTGTATTCATGGGCAAGATACGTCATTAATTTATTTTACTCCTGCTAATGGGCTTGCATTTATTACTCATCTGTCTTCGATGAAATATTGTGTTTCCTTAGGTGACGCCGTGATAATATTCCCACCCCCGCCACCACCTTACTTTCCCGAGTCTTCAGCTTCTACAGTAACTCCGAGTCCTGGGGCTAATGGTTTGCTTCCCAGCGAAAATCCACCTTCGTATTACAGTATTTTTAACTATGGGTAAGGCTTTGCATTTGAACGTCAAGGGTAGGCGTGTTTAACTTTCTCAGGCCTGTGCCTGAACTCAGGCCAAATTGGCTTTAAGGCTGTGATACGGGAATAAACATGTGAGCATGAGTATCTTTTTTGCCGACATGATGTCAGAACTATTGCCTTAACGTTAAGAGGACCTTTCAGAAATGCTGGGTGGCACGTACATTAAAAATTACAAAAGTGGTTAGATAGGAAGCCTCCTCCAGGCCTCTTTCCACTGGCAGGGATGATCCACCAAATGTTTAACCCATTATTAGCCAGACTGAGCACCGGAGCAGGACTTGGGAGGGCCCTTGCTCTGTTAGGCTTTGCCACTTTAGATTAGGGGAGACCTGGCCGTCCTAGGGGACCTCCAGCAGATGCAAAGGGTTTCAGTATCTCATGGAGGTACTTGGGTGACGCCGACCCGACCAAGCTGGGCTTCTGCTCTCAATCTGAAGTTGACGGGGTGGTGGGCCAGAGATCCAGAGATGGATTTAGGAATTGTCCTGCCTGGAGGAAGGGGAGATAAGGTCCTGGACATTTGCGTAATTCTGTTAGTGAATTTTTGTATTCTTTTCTCCAATGATGAGCTTGCCTGAGCCCTAAATAAATGTCTGTTAACTTAAAACAAACTCCTATGTGCTGCTACTGTGATTTCTGAGTGCCACAGCCTGGCTTTGCTCACATTCTCTCGTGTAATTCTCCTGGGTAGCTGAGAAGGCACTCATCGTTTTACAGATGAGGAGACCAAGGCTCAGTGAGGTGAGATAACTCAGGATCACACAGCTGGAAAGCAGCAGAGTGGCAATTCAGAGGCAGGTCTGCCCTTTGCTAGAGCCCACGCTGGGAACCAGTATGCTTTCTTGCCTCCCTTCACGTTTTTGGATTATGATTTAATTTTCTCTTTGTGTAAGTTTGTTTCCCTTATGTGAGCTGTCTCCAAAGACAGAAAGGTAGAGAATAGTAACTCTGCACGCGTGTATGCTTTCTGGACAGCAATGACACGTTCTTACCTCGTCATGTCTTCTCGATGACAAGGGAAACAGCAATGGGGTGAGACTCTCTTAATGTGACAGTTGGCTCTAAAGAAGGAAGGGAATCAAGGCATATCTGTAAGAAACAGAATAGGGAAGAAATTACTCCTTAGTAATTTCTAAATACTCCTAAACTCATGTAATCCAACATTTGAAAAGAACCTCATATTTATGGTGTGTTACTGTCCCCCTCTCTTCCCTTTCTGTTCTCCCTCCTTTTTAGAAGGACTTCAACTCCTGAGGGCCAAGGCACGGCCCCCGAGAGAGATCGTGAATCTATATACACCATTTCTGGGACTGCTGTGTCCTCTGAGATCTCAATCACTCCACATCTCTTCTCTGAACTGCCTCCCAGATATGAAGAAAAAGATATGGTGGTAACCGCAATGTCATCTCCATCTTCTGAGCCTTCCCCACCATGAACTGTGGACTCCGGTTCCATTTTCTATAAATCGATCACTATTTTATTTAATTTGTTTTTTAATAAAAAAAAAAAAATGCGACGGCACCGGCTCTGTTCTGACTCCCCTGGCATTGCAGCATCCACATCAGTAGCGAATGTTCTGGATCAAGCGTGCTCTGGACCACAGGAGACATCATGTGCCTCCAGCCCACCCATAGTCGGTTCTCTCACTGAGACCTGCTACATTCGAAGTGGTGGGTGAAGAAACAAAGGCTCTGAGAGGCTACTTAACTTATTCCAGGTCACAGCGCTTCTAAATGGTGAGGCTGAGTTTTGAACCCATGCAGGGTTCTGGAAGTTATTATCCTGTGCTGCTCAAAGGCTGACCAGAGGCCATTGTTCGTGGTTAACCAGGTTCTGTTTCCAGTGTTACCTGCTTTTGGGCAGAGAAACAAGATTACTCTCATTTCTTTATTATTTCTTCTTCCTCTTCTTTTCTTCCCTCTCCCTCTCTTCCTTCTTCCTCCTCTCACGTTCCCCTTTCTTTCTTTCATTTTGTAAGAAGGCAACTAGGCCTTTTACACTGGGCATTTTCAGCTCACTCATATCTGGAAGCCTCCTTACAGTGAAGTGACAATGTCAGAAAAGAGATTTCTTGGGCTCCTGGGATAACTCAGTTCCCCTGGAGAGGTCCAGGAAGGTAATGCCTTTCTGTTACAACGTGCTGGTCGCTGGTCCGACTGCGTGGCCCACGGACTTTTAGTCTTATGAGGCTACTGATGAACCAAAGAGATGGGCAGCACGGTAAGTATTTAATTCTAGATAGAAACCAGAAATAACCACTAAGTGTTAGCAGTTCTACCTGTGAGAAACTGACTTTGAGAAAATGAAAATCTGTAGTAACAGCGTGGTTGATAACACAATTTGATGTAGCAAAAATGTGCACATTTTATGCCTTTACATAAGCCATAGCCCCTATAAAAATCTGTATTACCCAGCAGTTAATTGCCTAAAAGCAGAACTTAAGGGCGTTAATGCTCCACTAGTTTCACCAAAGTCATGACTGATTTCATGGGAATTGCCACCACCATAAATCATGGGAAACAGTCTGTACCAACAGCACTGCTCTCTCTCTCTCTCTCTGAATTGGACATTTATTGAATTGAACTGCTCTTAAAATTCTGCTGCTTTTTTTCCTGGAAAGTTAATTATTCACATTTTAAAATTAGAACAAAGGGTGGATTATTACCACTTACTCTTACTTTTATTTGTTTAAAATGATAAGCTGACATTTCTAGGTAGACTGATTTAGTTTTAAACACATAGGATTTCTCCTCAATAACCAAGATCTTTCAATGGCTCAGAGCTGGGGTTGTAACTGAGTATTTTATCTTTGTATGCTAATAAAATTAAAGTGCAGTTAGAGGGCTCCTGGGTGGCTCAGTTGGTTAAGCGGCTGTCTTCAGCTCAGGTCATGATCCCAGGGTCCTGGGATGGAGCCCCACATCGGGCTCCCTGCTCAGCAGAAATCCTGTTTCTCTCTCTCCCACTGCCTGCCACTCTGCCTACGTGTGCATTCTGTCTCTATCTCTTTGTCAGATAAACAAATTAAAAATCCTAAAAAGAAAGAAATAAATAAAATCCAGTTAGAAAGTCTCAGGTCTAAGTCTGACCTTCTGGTTAGAGAAGCCTATTCAACCTCTGTCAGTCTCCACAGTGCTCAGCAAGATGGAGCCTGGAGAACCTGGGGCATTGTGAGAGGTCCCCAAGGGTGAGGAAGTCTACTGCCAGACTGAAGTCACAGATGGCAGAGCTGGGGCAAATCATTTGGCCATGGAAGATGCATCCTATGCCTGTCAAGGTTCTGGCAAATGTGGACAGCTTCCGAAAACCCCCCCAGTGGACAGTCACTCAATTTTTCGTTCATATGTGTTAACATTTATTTTTATTTATTTATTTATTTATTTATTTTTAAGATTTTTATTTACTTGGGCGCCTGGGTGGCTCAGTGGGTTAAGCTGCTGCCTTCGGCTCGGGTCATGATCTCAGGGTCCTGGGATCGAGTCCCGCATCGGGCTCTCTGCTCAGAAGGGAGCCTGCTTCCTCCTCTCTCTCTCTGCCTGCCTCTCTGCCTACTTGTAATCTCTCTCTGTCAAATAAATAAATAAAATCTTTAAAAAAAAAAAAGATTTTTATTTACTTTATGACAGAGAGACAGCAAGAGAGGGAACACAGGCAGGGGGAGAGGGAGAGAGAGAAGCAGGCTTTCCTTTGAGCAGGGAGCCTGATGCAGGTCTCCACCCCAGGACCTTGGGATCATGACCTGAGCTGAAGGCAGATGCCCCACAACTGAGCCACCCAGGCACCCCAACATTTTTTTTAACTGAAGCAAAATTTATATAACATAAAACGAACCATTTCAAGGTGAACAATTCAGTGGCATTGGGTACATTCATAACATTGTATGACCACTTCCTCTGATTCCAAAATATTTTCATTTCCCCAAAAGAAAACCCATTAAACAGTCATTCTCGATTGCCTCCCTCCCCTTACCCCTTGGCAACCACCAATCTGTTCTGTCTCTGTAGATTTACCTTTTCCAGGTATTTCATGGTGTTTTTTGAAATTCATCCACATCACAAAATGTATCGATACTTCATTGCTTTTTAGAGCGGAGGGATACTGCCTTGTATGGATAAGCCATAGTTTACTCATCGACCCATTGGTGGATATCTGGGTTGTGGCCACTTTTTGTTATTACGAGAAGTGCAGCTACAGACATTCGTGTACAAGCATCCATTAGAGCGCCTGTTCTAATTCTTTTAGTTACATATATAGGAATGGAATTGCTGGACCGTATGCTAATTTTAAGTTTTTGAGGAAATGAAAACTGTTGCCCCCAGAGGTCGTACCTTTTTCCACTCCCCCTGGCCGTGTATGAGAGTTCCAATGCACTATCATCACCATCACCATCACCACCATCACCGTCTCCACCACCACCAGGATCTCCATCATCATTATTACTATAGCAATCCTAGTTAGCATAAAATAGTGTCTCATTCTGGTTTTCATTTCCATTTCTCTAGTGACTAAGCATATTGGATATCTTCCCACATGTGTTACTTGGTTTTTGGAGACCGAAACATTCTCATCAGTGGCATAGAAAATCTTGTGCCTGAGTCTCTTCCTGTGGTATTGGGATGCATGATACCCACCTTGTGGAGAACCGTGAGGAGCTCTGTGAGGTCAGGTGGGACGACCCACGCCAGACACACTGTGTGGCCACACTGCCTCCATGCCACGACAACCTGTTCTTGTGAATTCTTTGTCCTCTCCTGGGGTCAGTTAAGTGGACTAACCGAATCAACCAATTCTACTGAAATGAAAGCTAATGTTGGACCAGGCAAGGTCCCTTTGTTCTTTCTTTAGTTTACAAGCTTAGGAGGAACACAACAGGCCAAGGGAATCATGTTTCCAGAGTATGATAGCTGAGGAAGAAGCAAGTATGTGGTCATCCAGTTTCCACCTGAGAGGTGGCAGTAGGGTAGGGAGAGGCCTGTGGGACATCCTGCTGTGATGTGTCTGTTGGCCTTTGATATGGTTGCTTTGCAGAGGAATGAGGTCAGGCAGGTGGTGGGTGGCCCTGGAAGGAGACATCATTCCAGGCAAGTCATAGGAAAGGAATGAGTCTAAAGATAGGAAGTGAACCTCAGAAGGTGGCCTCAGGTGGGCAGAAGACAGACAGTAGTCTGGAGGGATCTATGAGGTCCCACAATGATAAGAACCAGAATTAACTGTTGAAAAAGTTAATATCCTGAGTTCCATTGCAGACTGGGCCAATAAATCCACATCTCCAGGAGGGTAGTGCTTCTCATCTGGGAACCTGGGAAACACTGCCTGTTGAGACAATAGAAATGGCAGAGGCCACACCATGTTGGCTGATTTATCTGGGATTATGAGCCCCATGTGACTTCTAGGACTTCACACAACCCAGCCCATGCTAAGGGTCCTAAAAGGAAAGAATGTGGGTTTGCCGTCAGCACCCCAGTGTGGATGCGGGCTTCTCACAGTCTTGTCAGTTGAGCCTTCCTGGCGACTCCATCAGGGATGCTTGAGACAACCCCAGAGGCATGGGGAAACCAATTCAGAGGCCCTTGCCTCTTTCATATGGGGGGTCCTTCCGAATTTCCAGACTGGGGGACTTTGGACTCATGTATTCGGGAAGGCATGTTTCTTTATGTTGGGAGAAGTCAGGACTGCTGGGAGCATCAGTGATGTTTGTCCTGACAAGGTGGAGCAGAAGAAAACATTCTTCAGGTTGAAATGGAAAATGCTTGAAAATGTCCAAATGGGTAACAGTATGAGAATAGTATGAGACTTCCTTCCTCTCAGTGCCTCTCAGCCTCCAATGGTTCAGTTAGGAGAGCTCCCCCAGTCAGAGGGGTGGGCTAGGCTCCTCCTGCTACCGCCCTGGATGTAGGAAAACCTGATCCTTGCGCTTCTGGTGTAGGAACTTCTCCAAAGGAGAGAGAAGTTGGGAAGCACACTGCAGGGGTGGTAGGTGGGCCATAGGGGTGAGGCATCCTCTGACCCTTGGTGGGGAACCAGGCATGGTCTGTCTACATGCCACGAGCCTTCCTGGGATCTGGCATACCTTGGATTCTTGGAGTTGGCTGCCACCAACCCGAGTGCCCCAACAGGAGCAAAGGAGAGGCTTGGATGCAGCTTTCCCAGGTGAAAAAGGCTTTGTGGGGAAGGGGGCAGATTTCAGCTGGGTGACACATGTGATTGTTTGAAAAGGGTATCTGTCCCTCACCTCACTTGGGGGAGTGCGGGGTGGGGGTGGGGGGCTGAGATGGGGTCAGTGCTAGAAGTTCACTGCTCCATCTGCTTTCTGGAAGCTGCTTGGGCCTGAAGGGGCTAGAAGGTGGGTAAGGTAGGTTGGTGGGGGTAGATGAGCCACCACATTCTCGCGTGCTCAACCACTCGAAGGGCACTTATTTAAAGGCCTGTAGGCACTCACTCACCTCCTGGATTCTCATCCTCAGGCTCTCAAGCTTTCCTCCCACCTCATGGTGCTCAGGCAGTAAAGTTGCTAGGAGCTGAACGCCCTCCCACTGCTGCTCTCTCTGGGGAATCTGCAGTGCTGGAGTTGAAGCCCAGCTCCAACAGGTGACAGGCCATCTCCTCCCTGCCACTCTGTGAGAAGTGACAAGTTACTACAGGCCCCATGGGTGCTGTCTGGCAGAGCCTGATGGCTTTCACCAGACCTGTGTCCTTCGTGGCTGTGCACTGCAAAGGGCTCATAATGCCCAGTTAGATGTGACCACAGGCAGGTCACTGCTCTGTTCCCATGCTGGGCTGTTTCTGGGGTGCCCTTCAGCTCTGGAAAGGAGCTCAAACTGGAGTCTGTAAGTCTAAAACAGTCTCTTTTTTTCCATAGTAGGCCACTGACTTTGGGATTCTTTTTCCCTTTGAATCATAATTCAATATTACTACTAATAAAATTAGTGAGAAAAGGAAAAGAGTTTTGAAGTTTTTTTAAATCCTTAAGATATATTTCATTAAGCCCAAATGTAAACTTAAAGTAGAAAATTCGAAGTCACTTAAATAATTATTTTTCTTTGTATTACTAATGTGACATACAATTAGGGTCATTTATCCCCATTTATATTTAATATTAGGTTAATTTTGTTTTTAAATTAAATTTTTTTTAAAGATTTACTATTTGACAGAGAGACTGAGAGTGAGAGCATGAGCAAGGGGAGGGGCAGAAGGAGAGGCAGAGAGAGAATCCCAAACAGGCTCCCCACTGAATGTGGAGCCTGACATGGGGCTTAATCCCACAACCCTGAGATCATGACCTGAGCCAAAGAAATCAAGAGTTGGATCCCAACCCACTGAGCCACCCAGGTGCCTCAATTTAACTTTATTTTTGAACACATAAAACATATGCTATATTGGGGCGCCTGGGTGGCTCAGTTGGTTGGACTGCCTTCGGCTCAGGTCACAATCCTGGAGTCCCAAGATCGAGTCCCACATCGGGCTCCCAGCTCCATGGGGAGTCTGCTTCTTCCTCTGACCTTCTCCTCGCTCATGTTCTCTCTCGCCGTCTCTCTCTCAAATAAATAAATAAAATCTTTAAAAAATATATGCTATATTAAGAAGTGTACATAAAGGGTGGTTCCATCTTTACTCCTCTCCCCTGTCCCACCTACCCCTCTAAGTCATCATTCCTCTTATTAGTTTCAGTTGTATCCCCCTGGTGTTTCCTTTTTGATTCTTATATTTTATAATGTACTTTTCTATATAATGTATAGTATATACATTACATATAATGTATATATAATGTATTTTATATATGAACACTAATATGCATTGCAACATATATACTGATACATGGGATACAACACTGCTAATTTTATAGGCCTGTGTTTATGTACGCAGGCGCACACACAAATACATGCTACTCTGCTCCTTGCTTTTTTCATCTAATACTATCTACTGACAATGACTCCATAGGCAGAGACTGTTCTCATTTTTTGGTATAGCTACCTAGTACCCCATAGTGTGACTATACCATGTGCTCAGTCCTTCCTCTAATTATGGATCTTTAGGTGTGTTTCTAATCTTTTAATATTATAACTAATACCCCAGTGAATACCCTTGTGCTTCTGTTGTTTTTGATTAGACAAGGTCTAGGTTCAGAGCAAGCTCTGCGTGACACGGCCACTTTAACAGGGAAACATGGGTGTGATTGGGAGAGATGATGCCAACTGTTCCTCAGAGGGCGGGGGGGGGGGTGCCTCTCACGCTCTAACTGACAAAAGACACAAGTGCCTATTTCCTTACCACTTCAACAACAGAGGTGTTACCCAAATCCAACTTCTGGATTTTTGCCCGTCTGATAAGAGAGATCCTAGCCTAGGGCAGTTTTCGTTTATATTTTTTTAATGAGTGAACTGGGATTCTTTTCAAATATTAGGAGCCTTTTGAATCTTTTTTTCAGTGAACTGTTTATATATTTTGCACATTATTTCCTCAGTTGTCATCTAATTAAAAACACAAATCAACTCTAATCTCTGTGGAGGCAAGCAAAGTCACTTTTCACTCTTACCTTGAGGAGAGATGTCAAACGCAAACTCAGACCATCTGGGGTGGGGGGGGGTCCCCAGAACACCGTACTTCGCTCCCTCCTTCCCAGACTCACTCTAAACCAGGAGGTGTTGGTGAGTCCTTACATTTTAACTTTTTTTCCACAGGCCCTACTGAATTGACTGCAGTATTTTGTTTTGTTTTTTTTTTTTTAAAGATTTTTATTTATTTATTTGACAGAGAGAGATCACAAGTAGGCAGAGAGGCAGGCAGAGAGAGAGGAGGAAGCAGGCTCCCCGCTGTGCAGAGAGCCCGATGTGGGGCTTGATCCCAGGAGTCTGAGATCATGACCTGAGCTGAAGGCAGAGGCTTTAACCCACTGAGCCACCCAGGCGCCCTGACTGCAGTATTTTGGCATCAGTGCGCTGTCTTACTATTTTTCCAAAATCATAGTCAGTCAGCTGGCTTTGTTAGAACAGGGTGTTAATGAAATAAAGGTGCCAGTATTGATACCCATACGTGCTGCTGGCTCGGCACTGAGAAAAGCTGTTCCCCTGCCAGAAGAGGGGCCGCCCAGCTGCCTTCCATTCAGACAGAAGCCTCCAAAGAGTGCTCTGTGGGGAAGGAAGGGGCAATAGCGTCATCTCCAAACATAGTTCACCCGGGGGTGGGGTGGACGTTCCAAGTCCCAATTCCTTGGAGGCCTGGAGTAGGTTTCTGCCTGGGAATTTCACTGTGAGGTCAGCAGCCGGTTGAGAAGACACATGTGTCAAACAGAAAAGCATGCGGGGCCCTGCGCAGTGTCATTTTCAAGCTGGCTGCCTCAGCTGGAGACGCAGGGGGCGGAGGAGAGGGTTGGCAAGTGATGCCAGCTGCTGGCAGGAGACCTCAGTTCCTCTCCTCAAGGACTGCACAGGGCTGCACAGCATGACGCCTGGCTTCCTGCAGAGCGAGGGATCTCAGAGAAAGACAGGAGGAAGCTGCAGTGTTTTTCAGGATTTAGTCTTGAGGGCAAACATCATCACTTCTGCCCCATTCTGTCTGCTAGAAGCAAGCCACTAGGGCCGGCCCACACTCAAGGAGAGAGGCATCAACTTCTACCTTTGGAACAAAGGAGTCTCAAAGAATTGTGGACATATTTTTAAATCATCACAGTCCTTGAGACCAAGAGCCTTTTCTCCTCTAACTGGAGGGCTGCCTGACCCCTGGGCTGCAAGACATGTCTTTCTTTCTTGGTAGACCCAGTGGGAAGTCAGGAAATGCAGCCTCCTTCCAGGTGAAGAGCTTCCCCCCTGACGAGGTGACCTTCATCACATCTGCTTCCCTTTGGCCTCCTTTTATTTATTTTTTTTAATTAAAGATTTTTATTTATTTATTTGACAGGCAGAGATCACAAGTAGGCAGAGAGGCAGGCAGAGTGAGAGAAGGGGAAGCAGGCTTCCCACTGAGCAGAGAGCCCGATGCAGGGCTCGATCTCAGGACCCAGGGATCACGACCTGAGCCGAAGGCAGAGACTAACCCACTGAGCCACCCAGGCGCCCCTCCTTTGACCTCCTTTAACAATGGAATTGGGTATGGATTTGGATTTCTGGATCTCACCAAGAGGTTCTTTCTATCTCATTGGGTCTGAGGAGCTGATGAATCTGGACTTCTACAATTACCTCAGGTCATGGTAGCCCTCTGACAGTGGGCCAGGAAGACAGAGCAAGGGGCTGGCTTTTTAGCACTGTGCTTTTCTGCCCCTTAGCAGTCCTGCCAGCAGGTTGGACAACATCGCTGGGCGTGTCAGGACACTCAGCACTGCACCTCGAAGAGGGAGTGCACCACAGATCCTCAATGGAAGGATGGTAGATGGCTGAGTGACCGAATTCATCAATGAATGAAACACAACTGCACTGACTTTGATGCTGCTTTGTCAAAAGCTAATATTCCGGGGCGCCTGGGTGGCTCAGTGGGTTAAGCCGCTGCCTTCGGCTCAGGTCATGATCTCAGGGTCCTGGGATCGAGTCCTGCATCGGGCTCTCTGCTCAGCTGGGAGCCTGCTTCCCTCTCTCTCTCTCTGCCTGCCTCTCTGCCTACTTGTAATCTCTCTCTGTCAAATAAATAAATAAAATCTTTAAAAAAAAAAAAAAAAGCTAATATTCCCAGCATTACCTAAGACAAAATTCTTGCCCCCAAATATCAAACGTCACTCTTATAAAGCTTCTTGTCCTACCTACCAGCTCACAGAAAACACAGGAGATGAAGGAATGTATTACACAGTATCTTCAGAAAATAAGTACTTGAACCCAGAATTTGGGGGATTCAGAAGATGACTTGGGGTGACTCTTGAAAGAATCTACGACAAGGGGGAAATAGGCAGAGAGACTGTTCTAGATCAAAGGCTGCCAAACCATGACCTGCAAGTCAGTTGTCTATTTTTGTAAATAAAATTTTACTAGAACGCTGTCATGCTTATTAGCTTACGTATCGTGGGTGGCTGCTTTTGTGCTATGATGACATAGCTGAGTGAGTGCAACAGAAACAGTGTGTCCTGCAAACTACAGTATTTACTATCCTGCTCTTTCAGAAAAAGTTTGCTGACCTCTGTTCTTAATTAAGAGACTGGTGACTTTTCTCCTTCATCAATGACAGAGTAAATGGTACTGGCTAGCCATTCAGCCATACACCATTAGAACCCTGGATAAAACATTAAATAATTGTTTACAGACATGAAAAAATTGGCGGCACAGGGCTGGACTTTTTGAGAGAAAGGAAACAAACAAGGTAAGCCTACAGTCACCCAGGCTTTCGACTAGAGGCATCTGCATCTCCCAACCCAGGCAGGGGGACCCAAACAGAATACAGAGGTATCACAGAGCTGACAAGACAGGTAATTCGAGTTGGGGCAGCTGGAATTTCCATAGCAGAATATTTCTGAGGAAGAAATTAACCAGAGAAAGAGTTCCAGGCCGTGGGATTCCCTCTGAGTCTTTGGCTAAATACTAAGTTCTATATGTATGGGGGGAGATGTCACAAACTTGAAAGAAAGGCTACCATGTTACTGTAAACATAAGAGCTGTTTCGAGCTCATGCAGAGATGGGAGATGCTTGAGTTTTTGATCAACCAGTGTAGAAAGCCTTACTGAATCCTTCGGCTCAGGTCATGATCTCAGGGTCCTGGGATTGAGCCCCGCATCGGGCTCTCTGCTCAGCGGGGAGCCTGCTTCCTCCTCTCTCTCTGCCTGCCTCTCTGCCTACTTGTGATCTCTGTCAGATAAATAAATAAAATCTTTAAAAAAAAAATAAGGCAGGATGAAATCTTGTCATTTGCAACATGAATGGATTTAGAGGGCATCATGCTAAGTGAAAGCAGTCAGACAGAAAAAGGCAAATACCATATGATTTCACTTATACGTGGACCCCAAATAAAACAAAAACAAAAAAACAGGAACAGAGTAATAAATACAAAGAGCAAAATGGTGGTTGCCAGAAGGGAGGTGGTGGGGGGATGGGTGAAGCAGGTAATGGGGATTAAGAGGTACAAACTTCTGGTTATAAAATAAGTAAGTCACAGAGATGAAAAGTACAGCAGAGGGAACAGTGTCAATAATAATGTAGTAAGGTTGTATGGGGACAGATGGCGACTATCCTTACCATGGTGATCACTGAGTAATACGCAGAATTGTTAAAAACACATGCACACAGATACAGAGAGATGAAAAAGGCTGGCAGATATTCATAGTTGTTGGAGAAGATGGAGGATTATAGCTTTTCACTGTACTTTCAACTTTCCTGACTTTTCAACATTTCCCACCAACATTCCATAATAATAATAATAATAATAATGATGATGATGATGACAATAATTAGGGGGGAAAAAGCTCATGTTAAGGTGTTATGGCTCACTCTCAAATCCGCACATTCTTCTTAGAACAAGACACTTAAGAAGACATGATTTTCTTGGAGTTCTTCTAAGTGCTTGTGAACAGAATCCCAGCAACAAGGCACGTTGAGAAGTCCGGGTTGCCACTGCAGGCTTCTGGCTTCCGTGGCCACGTGGGTGCAGGGACGGGCTCCAAACATGCGTCAGGAGCACTGGGGCTGGGGCCACCCCGCCAATGCCCCCAGTAGGAGGGAGGTGAATGGTTAACTAGCTACCCCCATGCCCCCCACCACGGTTGAACCTTCTCTGAGCCTGCACAGGGCGCTTCCCAGCTGAGTTCTGTGGGCCAATCCCAAAGCCTCAGAGCCAAGGCCCAGGAAGCAACAAGGCCCAGGTGGCCCTATTTGTTAAATGGTGAAAACCAGGTAAAAAACAGGAGCACCTTATAGGAGGCTACACACATCTTACAAAAGGTTACATTTGTGCATGAAAATGCCTCCCTTCAGACCCCAGGCTCAGTGATACACTGAGACACTGCCCAGGGCTTTGGTAAGGGAGGTCCTGGAGATGAGGAGGGAAGGTAAGCAATCCGGAAGCCAGGAGCCTGTCCTCAGGAAAGCAGCAGACCTTTCACAAGTAGGGGGAGGAGCCAGTGAGGGGAGGTGAGCAGAGTATCAGGGGAAGAGAGAGAGAGAGAGAGAGAGAGAGGAAGTCTGCGCCTTCACAGGTGAGGGCAATGATGACCTGAAGGATGCAGGTGCGTGGTCCCCTCCCTGAAATTAAGCACTCTGTAGAAAGTTCACTGGATCAGTCTGCACTGTTGGTTTGAGGGTCAGGGCCAGAGTAATTTTCCTTGGGTGGGAGGCAGGGATGGAGGGGTATGGGGGGGTGCACAGCTTAGGGATTGCACAGGAGTGTGGAACCGAGGCACGGCGTGTTAACAATTTTTCAAGAAATCTGGTGCAATAGTGTGATGGCTGTGAAGGAAGGAAGGAAGGAAGGAAGGAAGGAAGGAAGGAAGGAGAGGGTCTGAGTGTCTGCAGACCTGAGTGGGGAGGCTAGGACAGGGAGACGGGAAAGTTAAGGCAGGGGATAAGATCATAACCCATGTGGAAAGAGGCTTAGCAAGAAGAGACTTTCCTGAGACGAAGGGGAAGCAAGGGAGTGGGGGGAATACCAGTAACACCCAGCTAGTTTCTCCACTATGCACGGTACTTGCACGGCTTTAAAACTGAGCCACTAAAGTTAATTACACTGTAGTGCTTATTTGAAAGTTACAAGACTAAATCTTGAAAGTTCCCATCAGGGAACAAAAATGTGTAACTATGTATGGTGATGGATACGAAGTACATTTATTGTGGCGATCCTTTTGCAAATGTTGAATCATTATGCTGTATGCCTGAAACTCATACAATGCTGTACGCCAATTATACCTCAATAAAAACAAAAGAACAGAAAACCTAAACCTCATATTATGTGTGGTTATAGATCCTGGTGTACTCCTAATCCCAGTTAATTCAGGAAGAAAGTCAGAAGGAAAAGGCGAGAATAGAGAGAGACATGGGGAGTCTAAGATGATGAATAAAATCAAGCCTCAAAGTGATTGAAAGACATAGAAAAAGTAGCAAAATAGAGAAAGATACAAAGGAAGATCCTGTGAAAACTCACCAGAGAGATGGATAGTTAGGTCACCCAGGCATGCAAACCCCTCCGTGGCAAAGCAGACTGGGAGTGTTCCTCTGGGTGAATTGCTGACTTTCATAGGATAATAACCTCCTTTAGGGTCTATTCAGTTTCTTGCTGTTGCTTCCTTGCGTGGCTAGGGAAAAGTCACAGGGCTTGTAGCCATTAGAGCCAACACGTGTCCTTTGGTCCTGTTCACCTGCTTTAACAACACTTCTTTTTTTTTTTTTTTTTTAACAACACTTCTATCTTGATTGGGATCCCTTCTCATTGGGAAGAGACTAGTCTAGCAGGTAGATCAAAGTTTATTTTATAAACATTAATTGACCACCTTTGTGCAGCACCATCACAGTACCCATACTTATGTAAATCTGAATAAGAGAGGCTCTATCCCTGGGGCAAATGGTTCTGGAGGGAGGCTGTGAGTGTGCTGTGGTAGCGAGCCAGCTCTCTGGGGGTGCAGCTGACAGGGTCAAAGGCAGATGACACAGCCATGGAGATTTGGTTTGGGGGCTCAGAGGTGGTCATGACCTGGAGGGATGCTTCAGAGGAGGCATCGGACTGGGCTTCTCCTGTCCGAAGATGGTGCTGACTTAAAGCTAAAATGGCCAGCCAAGGGCCCTTGTGGTTCCTGTCACCACGTAAGGTTAGGAAATCCCTGTGGTGGCTGCTGTAAGTAATACCTAGTGATGTTGCTCTCTTGGGGCTGTCATAGGACTTCCTTCCAGAAATAAACAAATAAGAGAAATAATATTGCCCTCTAGGGCACCTACCAAAAAATCCATTCAACACATATTGAACAGAACAGAGATAAAAGCACATTTACAGTGGGAGGCAGACTGCTTCTCAGGAACGTCAGAAAACACAGCATGTCTCCCCAGGAATGGGTGCCTTTTACATGGTGGTCCCGTTTTTGGAATGACCTTCCTTGCACCCTCTAGCTACCAAAATGCTACCTCCTTCGGAGGCTCTGTTGAAATGCTCCCTCCTCATGTGTCTTTCTTCCCTTATTTTCCAAGTCAATATCAATCACTGCTTTCTCTACGTTCTAGATGTAGATTACTACTTTGTTGTAGTTTATATTTTATTCTATCTTAGAGTTTTTGGTGACACTACTACAATATACATTCCTTAACCAGGTGAAAACCAGGTCAGGGGGCGCCTGGCTGGCTCAGTGGCTCAGCGTCCAACTGTTGGTTTTGGCTCAGGTCGTGATCTCAGGCTCCTGTGATCAAGCTTGGAGTGGGGCTCTGCACACAGCACGAGTCTGCTTGAGATTCTCTCTCTTTCCCTCTCCTTCCCCTTCTGCCCCTCCCCTTGCTCACATGCTCTTTCTCTCAAATGTATTAAAAAATAAAATCTTTAAAAATAAAACAGGTCTTATTCCATACTCTATGCATATCATGGGTGGCCAATAAATGCTATTAAATGAAAGTCTCAGTGAATGAATGAATGCTTATGCATCGAGAAGTCTGGAAGCCAATACCAGTATAGCACATTACTAAAAAGAAGGCACTTTTTCTAGCACAAAAAAATCACAATCACACAAATGACTCATAGATTTCAATCAATCATCCACAAATGTTCCTTTCCCCAAGAGAAGTCTGTCCCTGGTTGGGACCTCCAGATACAGCCTGGAGTGGGAGATACTTATCCATGCAATACGTGAGGGAAGTACTTTCAGGAGAAAAGGAGAGAGGAGGGCAAGGTTGTGGGAATGCTAAGCAAGGATGTGTCCTCAGCTGGAGACCAACGTCAGCCTGACTGGCCTTATGTCCCCATGTCAGCTTGGCTTTTGGGGATTGGCTGGGGGTCCTCTTGGTGTTGGGCTTAATCCTCTGGGATAGAAGGCTCCCCCTGGCGAAGGGCAAGTCTCTGGACTGGGATCAGCTGTAAGCCATTAGCAGCGACATTCACAGTAGCTCCGGGGTGTCAAAGTAAGAATTCAGAAGAGGGTGAGAAATGGGACATGTTGCCATAGCTCCCTTTGGGAAAAACAATCTGCCACCTCAGCTTTGGCTGATTAAGAGCTTCATGAGCTCCAAGAGGAGAGGTGGGAGTCCATTAAGAGTCGCTCTGGGATTTCCCAACTTAGAGATTTCTGAATGTGCTGGATATTACTCACTTCTTTTTAATTTGGAAGATAAGCATCATGATTTGGAGAGAATAAGCTTTAATACAGAAGAGAAGAGTCTGCTGTGGCCCTTTCCTTGGCAACAAAACCATAAGCAGCAGCAACAGCAAACAGAAGCATCTGGAAAAAGTCTCCACAAGGATCTGCAATTAGCCACGGTGGTTTTTAAGGAAGAAGCTACTGAAAGTCAGCTTTCCTAAAATATAATCAATGTCCTCTACTTGCTCATAGTTTCTACTTGTAAATTTCGCTTACATGTGATCAATACAGCAGCTCTTCAACCCTCCTTGCCATCTTTCTAGACCACGGCGCTTCTATTTCAGGCAACGGCCTCCATCTCCCAGTTTCTGAGAACCGGATTGCACACAGGTCCTAAGTCCCTTCCGGGTGGGATGAACAACTTGTCCCAGTTGGCTCAGGACTTTTCCTGTGTGCGCACTGAAAGTCTTGCCTCCTGGGAATCCCCTCGGTCCGGAGCAAACCAGCATGGTTGGGCACCCTTCCCCGTGTCTGGGAGAGGCTGCCCTTAGAGCAGATGCCCTCCGCAGGAGGAGGAGGGCTGGGTCAGCTGGTGTCCAGCAAAGCTACTATCTTTCGGGAGTGTGGGGTAGCTTCTCTGAGGAGAACCTATGAGTTAGACCAGCAATGATCAACCTCTCTAGTTAAAACTATAACTCAATGAATTACTCATTAAAAGGGTAGGGATCAACATATTATAAATACATGTGTGGCAGTTTGACATAGTAGAAAGAGCGGTGAAGTTGGAGTGAAAATACCAGGCTTCTGCCGCTAATGGCAATGAAACCTCAGAGCCAAAGAATTAATCTTTCTAGCCTTGGTTTCTCCAAGTGTAAAGTGAAGGAACTACACCACAGCTTGCTTCCTCTTTTACCTTTTGTGTTTGAACTTTGTTCTAAAGGGTAGAGTGACTCCTACTCCTTGAGACATGGTTTGCTGTCATCCTGATTACTAGTTTTCCCCTCAGCTCTCTGTTCCCTCTCCCCCTTCCCTTCCCCTTCCTATTCCCTCCACTCCTAATTCCCCTTTCCCTGCTTTCTCCATTCCCAGCACTAATCTTTTTTTCTCCCAAGAGGCGACCATATCAATGTGAACAATATTTTTCATTCAATAGGGCGTAGTTTTGTTCTGTATAAAGGTGTTTTGAAAAGATTTTATTTATTTGAGATAGAGCACAAGCAGGGAGGATGGGGCAGAGGAAGAGGGAGAAGCAGGTGCTCCTCTTAGCAGGGAGGCCAACCTGGGGCTCAATCCCAGGACCCCGGGATCATGACCCGACCCAATGGCAAGGTGCTTAACCGACTGAGCCACCCAGGGGGCGCTTGTGTATGGATTTTTAATTTTCATACGTTACATTGTGCTATAGACTTCATTTTACTCCTTTTTTACTCTGCTCCATTTAAGAAATATCTTCAGGATGTTGGATATTGGTCTCCAAGGGTCCTTCCACCGCGACACTTTATTAACATTGTTTCATATTACAGAATGTTCTGTTTTCTGGCATTCCAGCTAACTGGAATCAAATTATTGATGGGTTCTCTAGAGCAACAGAGGGGAAAAGAAAGTATATTTAGTTGCCCCCCAAATTGTTCAACCTTGGCTTGCATGAAGGGGACCACATGAATTAATTCATAGAGCACATTCCTGGGGAATACATGAAGTGTGGGACGGCTGAAGCAGTTGTGAGCGTGCCTTTGGGCCTCTCACTCTGAATGGTGAGTCTTCCCAGTACCTTGCAAATCTGCAGCCCCAGGAGCTCTCACAGGGCGGGGTGTGAGGGGAGGAGGCTCGTCTCCCGCAGAAAGCTGGTGGACATATGGCAGCTGCTTAGGACCTCAACCGGAGATCAGCCTTGAAGAGAGCTCATAACTGCAAGCTCGGACTCATCTTCCCAGGGCTGCACAGGCCCCCAGCCAGCAACCCATCCTGAGCACTCCTGTGGTTCTTGGTGGCTTTGAGCAGAGCGGTGTCTCCCAGGCTAAGCCACTCTCTTGGTGGCATTGAGGCCAAAGGAGCCATGTGGTGCCTGGGAACAGGCTGCGGGTGGGGAGCAGCTGCGGGGAGCAGCCTCTCAAGTCACTGCCTGCCTCCGCGTGGGAGAACGAGCTCCATTTCAGGCAGCAGCAACTCACACTGGGTGGCCTCTGCCTTCCCTCCCACATCAGTGTGCTGAGAACGATCCAGAAGGCTGAGCAGCACGCAGCTCCCCCTCAGAGGAAGCAGACCTGGCTGTCGGGCCACCCCTCTCTCCCCGTTTCTGGCTCAACAAGGGCTTTGTCTCCATTCAGGCTTCTTAGGAAGCTCTGGCAAGACCCCTCGCAGCTCAGCTGCTGGGGTCTGTGAAGTCAGGGGGCGACAAGGTGTGCAGGGGTATTTCGTGTCTCTCCATATGACACCCTCCCTCCCCTAAACTTTACACATAGATGCATCTTGCCTCTAACCCAGACCTTAACTCCTTCTGCTCCTTGGAGGGGGCAGAACAAGCCACAAGAGCATTAAAAAACAAAAATGAACAAACATAAAACAGACTTTCAGAGATCACAAAGGCCCGCTGTCTCCAGCCTCTTTCTCCCCTTTTCAGCCGATCTGACATCAGTATGTCATTTCCTCTTGGTGTTTTTTAAGCTGCCCAGAGAAGGAGATAGACGCAGTCATAGAATTACATACGCACTCTACCTACGTGCCTCCCTCTGCCAGGGTAAGGCTTAAACTGACCCTAGGAATCTGAGAAGGTCCACCTTCAGGCCTAGTAGCAGCTAAGCCCACACACTCAGGCCATGGTTTTGGGGTCTCCGGATATGTAGAGTCTGGGGCTCCAACCTTGCTAGGGACCCAGTTCCTCAAGTACCCAAGGGGAAAGCTCAAAGAAATGCAGCAAGGGGCGCCTGGGTGGCTCAATGGATAAAGCCGCTGCCTTCGGCTCGGGTCATGATCTCGGGGTCCTGGGATCGAGTCCCGCATTGGGCTCTCTGCTCAGCGGGGGCCTGCTTCCTCCTCTCTCTCTGCCTGCCTCTCTGTCTACTGTGATCTCTCTCTGTCAAATAAATAAATAAAATCTTTAAAAAAAAAAAAAAAAGAAATGCAGCAAGCGTGATGGAAGAATCACACATCCGACAGCCACGCAGCCTACTAGGCTATGATCTCACTGGGTCCTCGTACCCTTCTGAAGGAGGTACTGCTGTTTGCTTCTTATATAAATGAGCAAACTGGGATGCCTGGGTGGCTCAGTGGGTTAAGCCTCTGCCTTTGGTTCAGGTCATGATCCCAGGGTCCTGGGATCGAGCCCCGAATTGGGCTCTCTACTCAGCAGGGAGCCTGCTTCCACCTCTCTCTCTCTGCCTGCCTCTCTGCCTACTGGTGATCTTTCTATCAAATAAATGAATAAAATCTTTTAAAAAATAAATAAATGAGCAAACTGACTTCAGAGGATCTACACAGCTGGCCCAGCGACACACCAGTGATTAGTGGAGCCAGGATCTGGTTACAGAGGAACCTCCAGAGTTCGTGCTCTCAACCACCGCCCATGTATGGGCGTCCACACAGACACACGATGATGTATACATGTGCCTTTGGTTTATACACTGGAATCATTTTAGTGATAATCACAGAATCACAGACTGTTGGACGTGGAAGTCAGCTTAGAGATAGCCTGATTTACACACACACACACACACACACACACACACACACACACATACACACACACAATGGAAAGGAAGGAAGGAAGGAAGGAAGGAGAGAGAGAGAGAAAGAAAGAAACAATCTGGGAACTTGTTTTAGAGAAACAGTTCTCAATTGAGTAGTATCAGAATCACCTGGTTTAAAACACAGATCTAGGGAACCACACCCCCTGAGTGCCTTCTTAAGTAGGCCTGGGGTGAGACCTCCAATATGCATTCCTGACAAGGTCCCAGATGATGCCGATGCCGATGGTCCTGTGCCCACACTGTGAGAACCACTGCATTGGACAGTTTGGACACCTAGGGGACCATAAGACCCACTGCAATTGTTACTTAAACATACTTAGCAGTGCTAATGAAGCCTTACATCCCCTGCTGTATCATTCTTATTTCAGTCACTTGTTCTTAAATACCTCTCTCTGACTCCCAGCAGCAGAACCAGAAATAGTCAGGATTTAAAAAAAAAAAAAAAAAATCCCCCACCCCACCCCACCCCACCCACCCAGGAATGCCATACTCCTTATGAACCTGAACCTGGGAATGTGGTATCATTCCTGTGTTTGTGTTATGTTATGGCACAGGTGACCTAAAAAATGGTGAGTGTAATTGAATCACATGGGGCCTTACAAGCCCACAACTTCCTCTGGTGGTATACACAAGTCCATAAATTCCTGAATTTAGAAAGGAGCTACAGCAGGCGGGAGGCAGGCCTCCCCCATTCAGCAGATCCTCAGGCCAGCAGCTGGGCCCTTGGGGGCCCCACCTTCCTGCCTGGTGAAAAACTCAGTGGCTGCCACCTAAAATTCCAGCCCCATCAAGGTAGCATTCAGTTCAGTCAGAAAAAGCAGTGTGAAAGTTGTCTGAGAAACCATCCTAGGAACGGTCTGCCCCAGCGACCCTCAGCCAACGCTGCCTGGCCGAGGAACACAGAGCGATCCCTCATCAGCAGGTGCGCGCCCTTCACGGAAGAGCAGTTTAAAAACAGTTGAGGAAAGCAGATCGTCTTCCCACACTGCTGGTCTGTCAGATAACATACTTGCCTGTTGCTGGGATTAATCATCCGTAAAACTGAGGTACCGTTCCTCATGTGGGTATTAGGAAGCACCCGCAACAGGATGGGATAAATGTACAGAATCCACAGGGCAACTGTCCCACCCTCCAAATATTCTTATTCTTCTTGTAACAAAGTAAAATACATGGGGATGGTTTTGATTTTCTGCACGACCACCATACAGCTATGATCCAACCACTGTGTCTTTTTATTGTAAAAGAGGAATAGAACTACCTGCTGTCCCAGCTGTAATTCGAGTAAATAAAACAGGTCAGCAGTAGAGAATTCTTCAAACTGAGATTCCTCCCAAATACTCACCTCCCACTGATTTGTAGACACCTGACATTTAAGTGCAGGTTCATCTATCAAGGGTGAGGTTCCAGGCATTGGATCTCTCTCTCTCTCTCTCTCTCTCTCACACACACACACACACACACACACACACGAGCTCCCACAAAGCAATTTCCTTCCCACCCACAATGTGTTCAATCAGATGTTTTGTTAACAAATGCGTGACCATGCTTAGTTTCACTTCCCACAATAGTTCTCTGATAACCTCTGAGAGCTGTTTTTGTGGTTTTAGCATCACTTTTCATTGATTTCTTCGAACTATAATCATTTCAAAATTATAATTTTTAACTGAGAATGTGGGCTGGTGGTTAAAAACAGGAAGTATGATGGGTAAGTCTGACAAACCATAAAAATGTGAAAGGAAGCCCAGGAAAATTTAGAACTTGATATCATTGACGACTGTGACAGCATTGCCCTGTGAGTCCCCTGGAGAACTTGCCTGTGAAGAAGGATGAGGTTATTAATGAAACATAACTGAATGAGTATCCAAATGCAGTTGGTCTAAAATCTTGAAACACACTTGGACGTCCACGTGGACAAAAGCTCAAGAAGGATCGTAGACTAGACAGTGAAAAAGTCAGTATCTCTCTGTGGCAGATTGTATTTCCAGAGGATGGCAATATTATTTCCCATCCCATAGGCTCTTCTGCACTGTGACCTCAACCCTCTTCCCATAGAGAAGAGCCTAATTCGGTTTGTTTTGTGTCTGTGTTGGCTTAGTAGCCTGCTTGAGCAATGGGATGAAATAGGAATGACATTCTGGGGCTTCCAAAGTTAGGTCACAAGATCCTTGCACCTTCCACCTGAGACACATGGAATGCTCACTCTTAGAACACTCCCTCTTGAAAGCCAGGCAGCAAGATGGGAGAAATCACACGGAAAGAGTGTCTGTGAAGACACTCTTTTGTATAAAGTATGTATGTAGGTTACATTCTGAGAAGAAAATACTTGCATCTTCTTCAATCGTATGTGGATTTTAAATTTTAATAGATATTACCAAATTGCTCTCCTCCCCCCTCAAAATGCTGTACCAAGTGATGTACTCACTAGTCAATTTAAAGATTTCATTTATTTATTTGTTTGAGAGAGAAAGAGCACAAGCAGGGGGAGGGGCAGAGGAAGAGGAAGAGAGAGAGTCTCAAGCAGACTCCACCAGTGGGGAGCCTGGCTCAGGGCTCAATCTCATGACCCTCAGATCATGACCTGATTTGAAATTAAGAGTTGAGCGCTTAACCTACTGAGCCACCCAGGCACACCTCACCAGTCAGTTTAAAGAGGTCTCTTTTCTGACACTCTTGCCACAACAGTGCATTACCAAATTTTAAAAATTGTTTACCCTGGATTCCTATTCAGATTAAGGATATTATTATTGTGGCAAAAAATGAGCTTAATCCTTGATCTCTGTTTACTATCTTGAAATATCATGTTTCAGAAATTCCCAGCTGTAATTGCCCCCAAGCAGTCATTTTTGCGAGAATATTAAAAATAAACTGTATGGATTTGGGAAGGATGACATGAGCCACTAGGCAAAAAGAGAGTTAAAGACTAATAAAGATTAATGTGATTTCAAATCCATAAAATGTGTAAGCTTGTTGTAAGGGGGGAAAAAAACTCTGAAAGTATCTATACAAAGTGTTAAGAAGCAAAGTCCATTGTAATTAGAGACCTCAATCAAACCAGCAAATAAAACATTGCCTGGAATTTCCCGCAAGGTCAGTGTCAAGACTGCTTTGGAAGGAGGTGGCTCTGTTCCCTAGATGTGGCTGGGAAAAGTTTAGGTTGAAAGAGTCAGCCTCATGGAAAAGAGAGAGCTCTTATCAAAAGATACATAACAGGGTCATGAATCTGGGTTAATTTCTCAAATAACGGATCTGCTAAATGACCTGTTCAGCAACCTTGTTGCTTATTCAAAGCACTTAGTTTTAGTTGACTAGTTTTCATTTGTCATTGGACCTATATCTTTTTTTTTTCCCCCAGTGGCTGCATTTATTTTTTTTTATAATTAAATTTATTTATTTTCAGCATAACAGTATTCATTATTTTTACACCACACCCACCTGGTACCCCAACCTCCCACCCCCCCACCACTTCATTCCCCTCAGATTGTTTTTCAGAGTCATAGTCTCTCATGGTTCACCTCCACTTCATTGGACCTATATCTTAAAGAAAGTCATTTTGTCTCTGATTCATTTAGCCCCATGTCTGCTGCAAGTGGAGACAGAGGGAGGGGCAGAGCACATGGAGCCCAGAGGGGACAGCTTCGGTTTATAATGTTGTCTGTGAGGACATGCCCAGGTGGTCACATAACAATGGACACAGAAATCTGCAATAGGATGGGGGTCCTGAAATGTCTCCAGCAGCCATTGCCTTCATTGAGAACACCACCCCCAAATAAACTGCCTCTGCATTTTCTTAAACGGAAGTCGTTGAGAGAGAGAGCGCGCACAAGCAGGGGGAGCAGTAGGCTGAGGGAGAGGGAGAAGCAGGCTCCCCGCTGAGCAGAGAGCCCGATGTGGGGCTCGATCCCAGGACCCTGAGATCATGACCTGAGTGGAAGACAGAGGCTTAACCTACTGAGCCACCCAGGCTCCCCATCAAGGATATTCCTTAAGTTGTCCTCCAACTACCCCCTCAAGGACCTACAGCCATTTGCCCTTACTTCTTGGGAATTGATATACCTTGACTCTGAACAGACACTCATTTCTAGGGACCCAAAATGCCACTGTGGTCCAAAAGTGGTGAGGGGGGCTTTTGATGGTCAGGTGATACATGGAGTTTTGTCTTGTTTAAAAGAAAAAGGTGCCAATAGGGTCTATAAGTCTACATGAGTCTAATCCACGTTTATTTCACTAGTTCTTGAACACAAAATATGTGGCAACTGGCAAACCCCCAATTGACACTCTAACCTATGGAGTGAGGAAGTGTCAAGTAGAAGTTCTTCCTTATTATGAAAGAAATACAAAAGTAATGCCACTTTCTTGGGGGAATGGCAGAAATGAATGTCACCATCTAAGACAAAGGTGCAGGAGCAGAGGTGATGATACCTCTCACATTCCTGTTGAACTCACCTATTTGGCCTGTAAAGAAGGCAGATGAATCTTGAAGAATGATTGTGTATAAATTTAATCCAGTGGTGACTCAATTGTAGCTGGTGTTCTAGGTGGAGATCTTAGCCGGAGCAAATCATCGTAGCTGCCGACACGAGGTATGCAGTGATCATTCTGGCAGAGGATGTTTTTTTCCTACATCAATTTGTAAGAACCAATTCTTTCTCTACTCTCTGCAAAATTTTTATCAGTGTGAATGAACTGACTCGAATGGTTTATAGTCTCTGTGATCAGGTAAGTCTCCTCTTTCAATTTTTAAATTTAATTTTGTTATAGTGACATCATGTACAAGAAAAACATCCAGTTTCCCCTTGCAGTTGTTGCTCAAGAATATTTAGCATTGAAACTCAGAAAGTATTTGTTGACTAAGTCAACTTTGTGAACCCTTTATCTTTATGGTGAGTAATTGACTCATTCATTTTATATAAAATTTGACCCTTTCTACTGTAGGATATTTCTTCAATGAATAAAAATAATAATAATTCATAGAGCAATCAACAGTACAACATTTGCTTTTGGACTGAAGCATTTCTGATCAAGAATTAACTAAGCGGGGTGCCTGGGTGGCTCAGTTAAGCCTCTGCCTTTGGCTCGGGTCATAATCTCAGGGTCCTGGGATTGAGCTCTGCATCAGGCTCTCTGCTTGGCGGGGAGCCTGCTTCCCCCTCTCTCTCTGCCTGCCTCTCTGCCTACTTGTGATCTCTGTCAAATAAATAAATAAAATCTTAAAAAAAAAAAAAAAAAAAGAATATCCTTGAGGCAGTGTTGCAGAGTTCTTTTTCAGGGGGAGGGAACCTAGTTTCCTCTTCTGTTACGGAGCTCCAGGTCTCTGAGCAGCTTAAGTATGAAAACTTGCTAAGAAGCCTTGACTCTCTGTGATGATAACACGAGTCAGGATTTTGGACTCCAGATCTGGATTTTTTCCTGTTCTATAAATCTTGTAACATTTTTGTAGGATGCTCATACATTTCATTCCTAGAGACACTAGGAATTGTGGTTATTTGCCATAACCACAGATTCTTACAGGTCAAAATATTCTGGTAATCCTTTATTTCTATTGCCCATTACAATAAATGCACTCATCTTGTCTCTGCTTATTAAGTGCTTTCAACTTGGCCTCTACTAGTCTGAAATTTGCACGTCATCCCCATTAAAATCAAGGAGCCTACCTCACTGGTAAAATCTCTTGACCTCATACCTGGCCTATAGAAGATAGCCATCAGAAAGCTTTTCAAGGTAGCTAGTGTTCTTCACACTGGGGTATTTGTCAATGTGTTAGTGAAGGAATCAAGAGGTGAGAAATAGGTGGGCCAATCAGTCATGAAAAATTCACCCCCACCTCTCTATCTCTTCATGTCTTTGAGTTCCTCTGTTTTACCACAGAAACTCTGGTATTTCAGTCTCATTGAATATAGACCACTAGAGAGTCCAAGTTTCAGTCAACCCATCATGTATACCTTTAAAACTACTTTCAGTTGTACAAATTAACACATTAAATCCAAAATATCTGGTAAGTATATTTCCATTAAGGTGGGGCCCAGCTTTCTGATTAGAAAATGCCACTTGGTGAGTGCTGACATTAGAGGATCTTGAGCCAAGAAACTCTGGGAAGACTCCATAAGACCCAAAAGGATGGATTCGGAGGACATCCAGGGTTGTGAGCACATGAAGTGGTGGTGAGAGTGGTGTGGTTTGAGAGAGCATGGAAACTCCATCTGCCTGCCCCTGAGTTACATCCTTTTCTAATAAATTGGTGATCTCGTAGACAAAACCCCAAAACCTACAGGGAGGAAGCACTATCTTGCTGGTGCTGGTAATTTTTTAAAAATTAACATATGTGATATTAGTTTCATGTGAACAACATAATGATCTAATATTTATCCATCATCATACATAGTTACAGGATTTTTCTCTTTTTTTTTTTTTTTGTCATGAGATCTTTTAAGATTTACTCTCTTGGCAACTTGCAAATACACAATATGATATTTCTGGTATTTCTGAAGGGGCCAGTGAGGCTGGTCTGGGTGTGTTGGGGGGAATCCCCTGGAAATTTGAACTGTTACTGCCAAGATGATGAATTCTCCTGGAATGACAATGACAGTAAGAACAAGCAAAATACGACATAGTAATTTCTTTCTCCTTGCTCATACCTTGCAATCTCTCTCCAGTGCCACTGGTACCAGAGCTGAACATCGAGACACCTAGCAAAGGAAAAATGTACGTAGTAGAGTCTTAGCGAAAGCAGAATATCTAAGGATGGTTTGCAGCTTAATTATCAGCATCATTTTTTTTGTTTTTCTTTTTTTTTTTTTTTTAAAGATTTTATTTATTTATTTGACAGAGAGAAATTACAAGTACACTGAGAGGCAGGCAGAGAGAGAGAAGGAAGCAGGCTCCCTGGTGAGCAGAGAGCCCGATGCGGGACTCGATCCCAGGACCCTGAGATCATGACCTGAGCCGAAGGCAGCGGCTTAACCCACTGAGCCACCCAGGCGCCCTCTTTTTGTTTTTCATACTAAAATAATTTTATTGTTTTAAAAATTTCTCTCCATGCTGACATACATTAATGGTTGAAATAATATGCAATCTACTAAATTTGAAATGTAATACTTATACTACATAATTCTAGAAGTTATCTATGTGTGGAAATGATGTATGTGTAAGAATTTTATTAAACACATCATTAGTTAAATAAGATCTAAACAATAAAGAGAGAAATCAAAATGACTTTAGAGAGAAAAGCAGAGTCAGATGTTCTTTTGGTCTTGTGGGTGTCCAGGGCCCAGCTGCTGTGAGGTTGCCATGGTCAAACCTGAACATGACTCCAGGACTTGAAGCTCAACATAGTTTTCGTGATTGACTATAACCTGGTTGTTGAAAGGATGAAATGATGCCATGTATACTGAATACCTAGAATCATGCCTGGTCCATCATAAGTGTTCAATAATCCTTAACACTTTTGGGGGATTCGGGTAACTTAGTTGGTTGAGGTTCTGACTTGTGATTTCAGCTCAGGTGGAGATCTCATGGGGCCTGGGATCGAGCCTCAAGTCAGGCTCCGTGCTCAGCGGGGAGTCGGCCTGGGACTTTCTCCTTCTACACCTCACCCAACTCATGTATACTCTCTTTTTTTCTCTCTCTCTCTCAAATAAGTAATTCTAAAAAAAAAAATCCTTAACACTTTTTTATATCAATTGAGATAAATACATAGAGTTTTTTCCCCCTCCTTCATTCTGATGATGTGATGTATTAATTTTTAAATGTTGAACCATCCTTGTATTCCAAGAATAAATCCCTGTTTGTAATAGCATATAATAACATATAATTCTTTTAATATGCTATTGAATTTGGTTTGTTAGGCTTTTTTAAATTGCTATTTATCATACATACAGAGTTTGAAATTTTTGGAATGAGAGGCTAAATCAAGGTGACCTTGAAAATTTACTAGAGAATTTCCTGAATTGTCTGCTCTGAAAGTCATTCCAGTTTTGCGTTTATGGGGTATTTTCATAAATGTGATCTCTCAGCTCAGCTCTCTGAGTGTTCCCAGTCATTCTCTCAACTGCAAGAGGATGTAGCTAAAGATATATGAGAAACATAAACTGAGTAGATTGAGAAGAATTTTGAGAGCCTAGCTTTTTCTAAATTCCAGGGTCTATTTCAGCGGTTAGCTCAGGGATTAAGAGCATGAAAAGAATGTCAGGCTAGCTGAGCAAAATTTTGTGTGTGTTATTCTTTTTTCTTTTTAATCTTTATTTATTTTTATTTTTTTATAAACATATACTGTATTTTTATCCCCAGGGGTACAGGTCTGCGAATCGCCAGGTTTACACACTTCACAGCACTCACCATAGCACATACCCTCCCCAATGTCCATAACCCCACCCCCCTCTTCCAACCCTCCTCCCCCCAGCAACCCTCAGTTTGTTTTGCGAGATTAAGAGTCACTTATGGTTTGTCTAGCTGAGCAAAATTTTAATGATTAAAGAGAAAAGCTGGCTTCCCTAGATCTTTGGTCCAGCTCAGTGGGGAAAAGGGCAGACCACTCCTACTACAGCACCACTCCACACTGGCTGCTTGGGGACACATTTGGGAAAATACCCAAGAGGGTCACCTGCTTGCTTTCCCATCTTGAAATGAAGTTAGAGACTACAGGCCTTATCTTATAGCGGGGTGGAGGCATTTTTGGTGGGGAACAAAGTCCCCACCAAAATTCTCCCCCAACAAAGTCTCCCAGGAGCACTTGCAGTAAGGTTTACAAAGATTCTGATGAGAAAAGCCACTTGGGGCTCTTAGATGTCCTTGGAAATTTTGGTTCTGCTGGTCTGAGTAAGGAACTCAGATTTTGCCCTTTAAACAAGTAGCCCTGGTGATTTTTATCATCGGGAAAGTTTGGGAAGCCCTGCCTAGGGCAAGAGGGAAACTGTTTTCCTGGACCTTCTGCTCAACATTGGCAAAGAAAGATAATATAATATTTAACCACCGAAGAAAGACATCTGTTTGGTTAAGACCTGTGCAGGAAAGGAAAAAAGGGCTACAGTTACTATTCTGCAGAAGAAGGAACGCATGGGGCTGCTTTGCAATTCTGTAGTTATGAATGCCAGATAATGTCATTGAAGGTGAAGCTTTCTTCCCTCAGTTAGCTTGGGTTTGGTTGCAAAAACACATCAGCCTTGAAAACATAGCTGCTGACTTCACCTTGGAGACCGAGGGCTGTGCTGCCACCATGGAGGGAGGGTGTGAAACAAGTGTCCCCTAGACGCCAGCTCATACCTGATGCTTTTTTGACCTTTGCCAGTGATGTGGTTAGTTTCCTAGAATGTCCTTCCTCACCCAAAGCTGGAGCTTTTCCCCACATCTGAAAGCAAAAGGCACACGGGCTGGTCAGAAGACAGCTGTGCCTCAGAGCTCAGTGAGAGGCGTGGGAAGTTAAGTGTCATCCCAGCTCAAGATCCTGATGTGGGAAGGATGCACACAGAGTCATCTTTGCATGAGCTGACTCAGCAGGAAAAGTGGATGAGATGTCTGAGCATGTAATGGGTACATCAAGGGCCCCAGGCCCACCAGAGGCCCTGGAGGTAGTTTGGCCATCTCTATAGTCCTGGTTTTGGTAAAGGCCTTGGAAGAGTGCTTTTTAGCATCTAGGAAAGCACCTCCCAGCATATGAGTACAGGCTCAAGTAGCTTTTGAATGAGTGAATGAATGTGAATGAGAGAGAGCTTGTCACTGAATCGTAAAAGAGAAACCTCCAATTGTTGACAGTGTATGAGAAAACTTCAAGCTTCATTTCTCAGACCTTTATTCTTTGAAACAAAGTTCAGGCTTCTGCGTGTTATACTCTGTTAACCACAGAGGCCCAAAGTTCTTCCATAACTGATCGGAGCCTGGGATTGCTCTTCTCAGCTCTTAGGAGCCCTCACATTCCCTTTCCCCTCCAGGAAGCGGGGTGATCACGGGCAGACGATGGAGCAAGGCAGCAGTCGCTTGGAGGACTTCCCTCTCAATGTGTTTTCCGTCACTCCCTACACACCCAGCACCGCTGACATCCAGGTGTCCGATGACGACAAGGCGGGGGCCACCTTGCTCTTCTCAGGCATCTTCTTGGGACTGGTGGGGATCACGTTCACCGTCATGGGCTGGATCAAATACCAAGGTGTCTCCCACTTTGAATGGACCCAGCTCCTTGGACCTATCCTGTTGTCAGTCGGGGTGACATTCATCCTGATTGCCGTGTGCAAGTTCAAAATGCTCTCCTGCCAGGCATGCAAGGAAAGTGAGGAAAGGATCCTGGACTCGGAGCAGACGGCAGGAGGACAATCATTTGTTTTCACTGGTATCAACCAACCCATCACCTTCCATGGGGCCACTGTGGTGCAGTATATCCCTCCTCCTTATGGTTCTCAAGAACCCCTGGGGATGAACACCACCTACCTGCAGCCAGTGGTGAACCCCTGTGGTCTCATACCACCTGGAGGGGTGGTGACCGCCACGCCAAGCCCTCCTCAGTACTACACCATCTATCCTTCAGAGAACGCTGCTTTTGTTGGTGACCCAGAATACCCTTCCTTTGTGGCTGGTGGAAATGACAGGTATGTTGTGTGGAGTGGGGATACACCTCTTCCAACTGTCACAGTTGTGGCCCATGGCTTTGTTGGTGTGTAAGGTAAGGGCTGGGAGAAGGCAAGCTTCTGTGTGGTGTGTTGCCAAAATGGTGGCGCTGGTTCCAAGAGAGGCGGTGTGGACTGTAATGGGTCTGTGTTTTCCGCTCCCATTTCAGATCCAGCCCTGATGCTGACCAGCTAGAAGAGACACAGCTGGGAGATGAGGTGTCTGCCTGCTTCTCTCCTCCCCCTTATGAGGAAATATACTCCCTCCCTCACTAGACTATGATGCCAAAGGAACAGCATTCAAGTCATTGTTGCTGACAAATGAGGTGTCAGGTGTTGTGGCAGCGCAACCAGCCTGACAGATACCAATCGAGGGGGGGGTGGAGTGGGAGTGGGGCAGGAGGGGAAACAGGAAGGAAAACATCTGAGATGGGTAAAAATTAGGTGGGGGTGGAGGAAATTTCCTCCTGGTACAGCTGGATATTCCCTGCATATGGACATGGGCAGAAATTTCACTTGGTCCACAACCCACCCCTTTTCTACAGGAAGGCCCTAGTGTCTCAATTTTAATTCCAACAGCCAAAGGAAAAATCACTGCTATTGTGACACTGGGAGTTTCCACGGCAGTGAGAAGGGGGGTGGGCAGGGAGCAGGGAAGAGAAAATAGGCTTCACTGGAGATTTTCTAGCACCTGTTCTAGCCCCCCAAGAGGGTTTGCAGATTCCCAAACAACATGGTTGCCATCCGGTGTCCCTTGAGGACTCTGGGTATCTTAAAGGCTGCAAAATTTTTTTAGTGGAATAAAATAAAATAATATCTCCATTTAAAAAAGGGATTAGATAGGGGCACCTGGGTGGCTTAGTGGGTTAAGCCTCTGCCTTCGGCTCAGGTCATGATCCCAAGGTCCTGAGATCAAGCCCTGCATCAGGCTCTCTGCTCAGCAGGGAGCCTGCTTCCTCCTCTCTTTCTCTGCCTGCTCTCTGCCTACTTGTGATCTGTCAAATAAATAAATAAAAATTAAAAAAAAAAAAGGGATTAGATAGCTGGCTACAAAATAAACTAAAAACCATACAAAATAAATATGATGGGACAACGGTGTCAATAAATCCTTAAGTTATCACTGGGTCACAGCTAAAACCTGGTTTGCCCACCAGGCTGGGATCTGTGTTGGAAAAGAGCTAATTGGGCCCAGTGACCAACAGAACATGGGGACCTCTCTAAGCACCTGTCTATGAGTTCTGCTGAATTAGACAAAATAGAGCCTCATGTCAGTACCTGGAAAATCATGAATCATGGAAACAACCCTTATGGTCAAGACAAGCTTGCCTTCTTTATAAAAGAAGTTGGTGCTCTTAATCTTCCTGAATCTGAACTATACAATAAACAACTACAAGAGATCAAAGATTTAAGAAGAGACAGTTACAACTGTCGGGTTTTAAAAGAAAATATTTTCTTTATTTTCCTGTCACTTGAGATAAGGGACACTCATCCCAAAGGAAGACAGGATTTAGCAATACCTTAAAATTTTGGTACTGTGTGTATATAAGGAGTGATTTTAATAAATTTTTATCAAAAACATCTAGTTTTCCAAAGATATGATTAAAATATACTTGATACATTATTGTTGTAATTTATATTTTATCTTAGGAATAGAACCTTTCTATATGAGAATTCATTTTGATGTGTGATGATAGAAGGGGATGGAAAAAGAGGATTCCGTTTACAGAAGCAATATTCACAAAATGCTGGATTCCTAGCTGAGGGCCATTGGTTCTGGGGAGGAAGTGTGGGGACAGGGACACAGCCATGCATCACCAGCAGCATACCCACTGGCCATGATACCCTGCATGCCTGCCTCCCTGACCCCCTTTCCCTGCTCATCCTCACTCAGCCCACAGCTTTAGATTCCTGGATTTGGGTTATAATGAGCATCAAGGAAAGCTCAAACAGTAAAAAGATGTGTCCACATGTGGCAGCTGGGCAGGCAGGACTGACGATTTCTCCCAGGCATTCTGGAAGTCCCACATGCAGGGAAGTGGCCTTGGGGAGTCTTTATCTCCAGGCAGAATGATTCAGCACCAACTGTTCCTAAGAGAGAAAAAGGGCCAACATAGAGATAACTGATGCCTCCCAAATGGACTCAGAGCTTCAGGAGCTCAGGGTGGGGGGCAGGCCTGCAATGGTCGGGGGCAGGAGTGGAGGGATGAGAATGTGTTCATTCATTCAACATTTATTGAGTATCTCCTCTGTGGCCAAACATGGGCAATCAAGTGGAGATATGGAAGTGAAACACTCAACCACCAGAGAGCACAGCTTCTGCTCTGCCCTTATAGATCTTCTTGTCTGGAGGGCAGGGGGTGGAGAGATCTGACCAGTTATTCTCCAACATCCAAAAAGGGTCCTGTAGCTTCAAGTGGGATTTGGACTCTTCAGGAGGGTCATGGGGGCCTGCTTGAGGAAATGTAGTCAAGGCCCTCGACTTGCATAACTCCAGGGAGCGCTGTTCACACTGGATAGCCATGCGACTGGTATATCTTGACGTCTGAGGACTGTGCTGGGAGCTGCAGGAACAGCGGCTGATACCCAGTCAAAGAGAAGGAGGAAGATGGCTGGCAACCCCTCTGGTGTCAGGGGGCATCTTGCAGGCTGTGGAAACTGACAGTCCCACTGCAGCTGCACTCAAACAGAGATGCCTTCTGCTACCCGACAATCTACCCCCTTGCTCTCTGGCTTCTGGACAACACGCTGTCTTTATTTGGGGTGGCGGGCACCACTGCATGGCTTTTGGATCCCAACCCCAGGTCCTTCCTTGGTCTCTCTGACCAGCAAGGACATATTCCTGACAGGTTTCCAGTTTGTCTGCCAGAAGTCTGCCATTTAGCATTCTTCCTTGCAGTATAGAGGACTGCATCCCTGGGACAGTGGGTTAAAGTCTGTCTGGTCCTGGCTATGTTATCCACCCTGAGATTATCAGTGGGGGAAGTGGCCCCGGTTTCGGGCATATGCTCAAAGGTTCAGTGCCCAGGCCGGAACCCAAGGGGTCAGCCTCGTTGAACCTTTTAGGTTGTGTCTGGAGAGCAACTGGAAAGCTACTGAACAGCCTAAATGGGAAGGGAGCTGTGATCTGAACACTTGCTGGTTTGGCCAAGACCCAGAGTCATCTGGGGGTAATAGTGACCTTGCTGGCAAAGCTCAGACCCAAGAGACCAGGGCACCAGGGAACACCCTTCCCCACCCTTGCCTTTAGTGGAGCACATGTTCTGGCTATTTATATAGAATTCAGAAGAAAACTAAAAGGTCTTGTTAATCAAAAGAGACAGGCTCCTTAAGAATGTAATATTGTCTGGAAACATCTTCTAGGAGCCGACTAGGGCTGGGTCTTTTGGCTGGAGAGATGGATGATAGCTGACCATCCTGACAGGGTAGGACAGGAATTATTGAGGCCTGTGAGGTGAGGCCCAGCCACCAAGGGGAAGATACTTTCGCAAAGCTCTTAGGATGTCTTCTTTCTGCCCTTGGGCCCACAGAAGGACAGATCCCCTGTGCAGTGTGGGTCTGGGTTCACTCCCTCCTTCAAAACTCTGGGAGGTGTCTAGCACAGGTGGGGCACTCCCCAGACACCTCAGTCCTTCTTCCTTTGCTCCCCTATGCCAGGCATGAATCTCAGCTTCACTTGCCCTCAGTGGCTCTCGACTACAAAATCTGCCCTTTCAGAGCTCTCCCCACTTATTTGGCAGAGGGTGGGGGTACAGCATAAAAATAAAACCTCTTGTTTGTGAAGAACTGGCTATGGTATCTGTTTTCAGCTTCCGACCTCTGGGGTGCCTCACTGGTTTTGTTGACTGTTGGATCCCTGGAGCAGAGCTGGCTGAAGCCTCATGTCCCCCTGGTGGCTGGTGTTGCTCCCCCAAAACAGAAGATCCTCATAGGAACCGAGGTGTAGACTTCTTACCGACAAAGAGAGTTTCCTGCCTGGTTCTCAGTAGTGGCTGTCCTTGTCAAGGTCACCAGGGCGCTATCTGCAACTCATACCATTTGGCCCCACGCAGGCTCCTCCACACAGCCAGCACCTGGCTCCTGTCGAACAACAAATGTGAAATAAAGAAATTATCTATCAAATAGATAATTCAGAAGCACTCTAGAGCAACTAGCTGTTCTGGTGTTTTCCTCATTATGAAAATTTTCAAACGAATACAAGAGTAGAGAAAACAGTGCATCAAACCCTTTGTGGCCACCACCAACCTCAACTCATGGCCCATCCTATTTCATTTAGACCCCATCCACAATCCCCCAACTGCATTTTTATTTTTTTCCAGGGTTTTTCATCTTTTTATTTTATTTTTTTAAGATTTTATTTATTTATTTGACAGACAGAGATTACAAGTAGGCAGAGAGGCAGGCAGAGAGAGAGGAGGAAGCAGGCTCCCCGCTGAGCAGAGAGCCCAATGTGGGGCTCAATCCCAGGACCCTGGGAACGTGACCTGAGCCGAAGACAGAGGCTTTAACCCACTGAGCCACCCAGGCACCCTATTTTATTTTTTTAACAGTTTCCTTTTTCTTTTTTTGAATGGAGGTATAATTGATGTCCAACATTTTGTTAGTTTCAGTAGTACCACATAATGATTGATATTTGTAGCACCCAACTGGATTTTTAAAAAGGTAATCATGTCATCCTAAAATATTTCATTGTATATCTTTAAAAGGTAAAGCTAACAGGGTAACGGGTAGTAAGGAGGGCATGTGTGGTGATGAGCACTGGGAGTTATACGCAACTAATGAACCATCGAGCACTACATCAGAAACTAATTATGTACTATACGCTGGCTAACCAGACATAATTAAAAAAGAAAGAAAGAAAAAAGGTAAAGGCTCAAAAAAAAATCACACCATTATTATGTCTAAAAAATTTACACTTAATGTCATCAAATATCTAGTTAGTGTTTAACTTATCCCACTTTACTCTATTTTATTTTTAGCTCTTTATTTTGCTCGAATCAGGATCAAATGAGATTAGCTTTTGTTAAATGCATCCTAAATTTCTAGTTATGCTATACCATCTTTTGGAAGGCAGACAGTTGGCAAATTATTCATGGTAGCCTATTCGTATTTATTAAATTTCACTTTCCAGACAAAAATGTTTTTCAGGATTCTTCACTTTGTTTCTCCTCCTCTGTCAGTTCCCTGAAACTCTAGGACTTCTCTGGAATTAGAAACTTGTTTTTCCTGATTTTAGCACATTACTAGGAATGATCCTAAACATGGGCCTAGAAGAAATAAATACATGAAAACAAAAAGAGATCTTCAAGTGAATGTTTAATTGAGAAATATCTGTTGCAGAATAGTGTCAAGTGTATCTCAAAACTCTGACAACCTTTAGCATTTCTGACTTGGTAGGAGAAAAAAGTTCTTACCTCTAGAAATCATAAAAACTCCTTTGAACATTTCAGAAGTGAGAACAGAGTCTCTTTTAAGAATTAGGCAGGGGCTCTGGGTGGCTCAGTTGGTTAAGCCTCCAACTCCTGATTTTGGTTCAGGTCGTGAGCTCATGGTCCTGGGATGGAGCCCCACGTTGGGCTCCACTCTCAGCAGGAAGTCTCCTTGGGGTTCTCTCTCTCTCTCTCTCTGCCCCTCCCCTTGCTTGCTCTCTCTCTCTCTCTCTAAAATAAGTAACTACAGCTTTACAATAAATAAGTAAGTAAATGATGGGTAAATGAACATTAAAATATTACCTGGTACAATCGAATTCACAGAGGTTGATTGGAGACCTCTCACCAATGAGTTCCCTATTCTCCTCAAACTAAAAATGAATGTATTTTCTTTTTTTTTTTTTTAAGATTTTGTTTATTTATTTGACAGACAGAGATCACAAGTAGGCAGAAAGGCAGGCAGACAGAGAGGAGGAAGCAGGCTCCCCGCCAAGCAGAAAGCCTGATGCGGGGCTTGATCCCAGGACCCTGGGATCACGACCTGAGCTGAAGGCAGAGGCTTTAACCCACTGAGCCATCCAGGCACCCCTAAAAATGAATGTATTTTCTGGACATGCCTACAACTTCTCCTTTGAAGGTGGTTAGTATAAATGTGTGTGTGCGTATGTGTTCACTTATACTCTCTTATAGAATGTGATTTATGGATTTCTTGCCCATTTACTACCTGTAAATCATCAAGAGTTTTATGTCCCAAGCAGTCAGCAGTTGGTTATAAAATCAACAGAGAGCTGTACTAAATAAACCTTTCCTGGATTGCTCTTAAGAATTGATGACAAATCAGAAAGTGAAGACAACTCCATGGGAATGATTCTCACCTGCCTCTGGGATACCTCAAAGGTCTCAGATACAGGAATTTTATTTGTCGTGAGCTTTTAAGAAGATTAATAACCAGATGAACTGGGAAGGAAATCAGTTTTCTAGGTGCCAGAAGATTTCTCTGAAAGAAAGAATTTGTCCTCTAGCACAAAACTTACACTTGTGTAAATCATAGACACAACTATGTGTGCTGGGGTCTGATGATACACAAGGGACTGAAAATGAAGCTTATGTAAGAAGTCAGTGATCTTCCTGTTAGAATCCTCACATTTATTAGCTTAAAGAAATAAATTTTAAAAAGGAATGTGTGTGTGTACACTTTTTTAATATATATGTTTCTCGATAAATATATAAGAACTGAGAATGGTCATTTCTGATGCTAGCGTGGGAGACTCATTTTTCACTTTAGTCCATGCTAATTAATGATTTTTTTTTACCATGTTCATTTACAACCTGTTCAAAAAATTGTTTTTAGAATAGAGGAAGAAGAGGGGTGCCTGGGTGGCTCAGTCGTTAAGCGGCTGCCTTCAGCTTGGGTCATGATCCTGGAGTCCTGGGACTGAGCTCTGCATTGGGCTCTCTACTCAGTGGGAAGCCTGCTTCTCCCTCTCCCACTCCCCTTGCTTGTGTTCCCTCTCTCGCTGTTTCTCTGTCAAATAAATAAATAAAATCTTAATTAAAAAAAAAAAAAGAAGGAATAGAAAAAGAAGAGAAGGAGATGATCTCTCTCCATGTGTTTTTACTGTTAACATCATCTTCTTCAGTCCCGAGGTAATAATGTTCATTGTCACTGCTGCTTATATATCCCACAGATAAACACACAAGACACAAAGATGCAAATTCAGTGTGTATACAGATGTGTGGACACAAGTACCTTGTAATATGAACCACACTTTTACATGGACACACACACATAAGGGCTCGGGGGACAGAACCGAGTATTCACTGTCCATCACTCACCATGTGTGTGAAAGAGTTTTCACACATCCATGTTGTCACTGAAGTCCTCTGTGGGCTCCTGTTCAATGTTAGGTAAACACAGACCAATGTCAACATAGCCTCAGCACAGAGTCATGAGTCAGATTCCACAGGTTCTTTCTTTGATCATTTTCTCAACTCAGCCTCCACGGTCACACCTTGAAAACCTGCTCACCCCAGCAGCCATTCATTTACCTTTGTACCTTTGGAGGTGAAATAGAGAGCAACCTAAGTTACCTGATTCCTCATTGGAAGGAGCTACAGGACTAACTGTGCACCATTTTTCTCCTCTTTCCTCTCTGGATGGGCCTGCAAGGACATCAGTGCCTGCAGCAGCCACCCTCAGCCCTTTCCCTCCCAGTCCCTGCCTCCCCGCTCCCCAGCTTCCTTCTGGGCCTCTGAGGCTGGCCTGATCCCACTTCAGCCAGGAAGGATGCTCTGATCCCTCAACAGTCTGAACAGGAGCCAGAAAAACATGATTGGAATTTTTCAGAGGGCAAATAGACTATGAAGGGAAAACAAAAGCTCTCTCTGCAAAGCTCCAAAGAGAACAGGTTTAGACTAGGGTGTGTCTGCATCTCATTTGGCCCCTCGGAGGCCACAGGTACTCACCCTCGGGGGTCACCTTTCTGGTCCAGATGCTCCTCTGACGCCCAGACGGACCTCCCAGCTTCCTCTGTGGTTCTCAAAGGCCTATGGCAGGAGGCACCCCATGGCTACTTAGACTTGTGTATTCAGCTGACATCTTTTCAAACCTGAACAAAGTGAGTCTGTCACTTCAAGAGAAGCAACTGACAGCATTTGTGGCCCACAGTAACATTCAACCTTTCAAGGGAAAATGAGAATTTCTCAAAAACTTCTATCGTCATGAGCTTGACAACTTCTTAAAAATGTGATTTAAAAAAAATATTATATAACAAGATGCGCCAACATTCAAAAGGACCGTATAACACAGTGAACAAATATTTTCCACATGAGTACTAGATGATGTTTCAAAATCATGCCCCTGTACAACATGCGTTCAACATGCTAGATGGACCAATGGGTTTTCATGTACTAGAGTACTAAATATTCATTGATATGATTTCAGATTCCACACTGCAACTAGCCTTTAAGAAACTTCCATGTGAGTTTTGATGTAGTATCGAAGAATAATACCTACGATTATCTGAAAATCTTTAAAAAAACTTCTATATTTTCCAACTTATACATCTGTGTGAAACCAGATTCTCTTCATATAATTCAACCAAAACAACGCATTGCAACAGATTCAATGGGGAAGCAGATATGAGAATCTGGCTGTGTTCTTGGATATTTTTCAAAAAATTAAAAATTAGAAAGAAATACCACTCTTCTAACCTTTTTTTCCATATAGGAAATAATATGGTATTTAATATGTAAAGGGTATATAATTGTAATTTTTATTTGTTTTTTCCTTTCTCTATTTTTTTTTTTTTAAAGATTTTATTTATTTATTTGACAGAGAGAGATTACAAGTAGGCAGAGAGGCAGGCAGAGATAGAGAGGAGGAAGCAGGCTCCCTGCTGAGCAGAGAGCCCGATGCGGGACTCGATCCCAGGACCCTGAGATCATGACCTGAGCCGAAGGCAGCGGCTTAACCCACTGAGCCACCCAGGCGCCCATCCTTTCTCTATTTTTTTAAAGTTACTTTGTTTATTTAAGTCATCTCCACACACAACATAGGGCTTGAACTCACAATTCTAAGATGAAGCAAGAGTTGCATGCTCTTCCAACTGAGCCAGCCAGGTGCCCCTGAAATTTTTATTTTATTTTATTTTTTAAAAGATTTTACTTATTTATTTGAGAGAGACAGAGAAGGAACAGGGGGCGGGGCACAGGGAGAGGAAGAAGCAGACTCCCTGCTGGGATCATGACCTGAGTCAAAGGCAGACACTTAACCAACTGAGCCATCCAAGGCGCCCCTGTAATTTTTATTTTTATGTTTTAACTTTTTTTTTTTTTTTAAAAAGACACATTTATTCAGCGTCATGATCAGACTATTACATTTAGCAATCAACAGCATGGGTGCAAAAAAAAAAAAAAAATCTACATTAAAACCCTTTGTTGGAATGCTTTACACTTTCCACAGAACAGAAACTAAAATAACCTGTTATACAATTAGTCACAAATACAGTCCTCGAGTTTTTTTGCCCATACACATGAGTATTGTCTAAAACATGTCTTCTTTGTAGCAGCTAGGCCCTGCCACCACTGTGCTTGGCTGAGTTCACAAATCTGTTGTAACCTGTAGCTTCCCTGTCACTTCTCTGGCTCTCCTCTCCTGCTAAGCTTTGTTTCCTGGCAGTAATTAAAACCTTCTGCCACTGCCATAGCTGCTGCTGCTGCTGGAACCACCATAGCCACCTTGGTTTCGTGGTTTGGCGAAGTATTGGCCTCCACCACCATAAGGGCCAGAGCTTCTGCCTCCAAAATTGCCTCCTTTCATGGGTCCAAAATTTGAGGATTGATTGTTGTAATTGCCAAAATCATTATAGCTTCCACCACCTCCAAAGTTGCTTCCATCATTACCAAATCCGTTATAGCCATCCCCACTGCCACCATATCCACCACCACCTCTACTGCCACCAAAGCCACCTCGACCACTGAAGTTTCCTCTGCGACCAAAGTTGTCATTCCCACCAAAACCACCTCCACGACCACCACCAAAGTTTCCAGAACCACTTCGACCTCTTTGGCTGGATGAAGCACTAGCCATCTCTTGCTTAGAGAGCGCTTTCCTTACTTCACAGTTGTGGCCATTCACAGTATGGTATTTTTGAATGACAATCTTGTCTACAGAATCATGGTCATCAAATGTTACAAAAGCAAAACCCCTCTTTTTGCCACTGCCTCGGTCAGTCATGATCTCAATCACTTCGATTTTCCCATACTGTTCGAAATAATCTCTTAGATGATGTTCTTCAGTGTCTTCTTTAATGCCACCAACAAAAATCTTTTTCACAGTTAAATGGGCACCAGGTCTTTGAGAATCTTCTCTTGAGACAGCCCTCTTTGGTTCCACAACTCTTCCATCCACCTTGTGTGGCCTTGCATTCATGGCTGCATCCACCTCCTCCACAGTGGCATAGGTGACAAACCCAAAGCCTCTGGAGCGCTTGGTGTTCAGATCTCTCATTACCACACAGTCCGTAAGTGTTCCCCATTGCTCAAAATGGCTCCTCAGACTCTCATCGGTTGTTTCAAAGCTCAGACCTCCGATGAAGAGCTTCCGCAGCTGTTCAGGCTCTTTGGGAGACTCTGACTTAGACATGACGGCGGTGGGAGGGGAGACTTTAACGATGCTTACTCGGCGGCGTCCACAGGCAGAAAGCTGTTTTAACTTTTTTGAAGATCTTAGTGCTTTCTAAAATTTTTTCAGCATTATTGAGGTATAACAGACAAGTAAAATGGTAAGATTTTAAACTGTACAATGTGATGATTTAATATAAATAATGTAATTTTTTAAATGCTTAAACAAATAAATATTTAATCTTTTTTGGGTTTTAATTTCTAATATGGTAAGTACTAATAGATGTCCCATAAACAAAAATTCTTTGGTTCCTCAATATATTTCAAGGGTATAAGTGATTTCCAAGAGACAAACCGTTGAGAACAGCTGGTCTATATGATTAGGGACAGATAAGAAGCAGGGGCAATGATACTACCTAAAATACCACGTTTTCTAGCCTCCTTTGCCGCTAAGTTTGAGCATGTAATGAAGTTCTGTCCAACAGGATGTAAGCAGAAATTTGGGGACAAGACTTCCAGAAAGACTCCCTGGAAAATAGATAGCTAGGGGAATTCCTTTTTTAACTTCTTGCTCTTCCTCATTCTGAAAGACTACAACTTGTATATAGTCACAGAACACCTAGAAGCCAACTCAGAGAGCAAGGCGACCCTAAGAATAGAAGCTACTTATAAAGATGGAGCAGAAAGACAGAAAATGTTGAGTCCTCAATGACTGTGATGCTGGTTGTATACTCTAAGACTTCTTTTAAACAGAAGAGAAGAAAAGTTTTGAATCTTGTTTAAGCCACCATTATTTTGACTTTTCTGTTACATGTAGGGAAAGCAAATTATTTCTTTAAGTGTGAGAGTGTGCTAATATTAGCCACAAAGGGCCCATCTTTATATGGATTATATAACTATTTATGTGTTTTTAAGACTGGGTTTCACTCCCATGCCAACCATTGTATCAAGGTATGATATTGAGAAAACATTTCTCAGGGTTAGCATTACAGGCACTCAGAAATTCATTCAAGTCTTTATCAGCAAACATTCAGGAGGCTCATGCTATTGGCAGATAGAGAGCCAAGCACTGGGTCTATGTACACTCAGAGCCCTCGGGGTCCATGGAGGGAGCCGCCTCACCCCAGGAACTAACACGGCCCTCACGGCTCTGCTGTGGGCCCCACAGTGAGATAACCAACTATTCTCAGTGTAGAGAGAGAAGTGGACAGCTTGTCCCTTAATTGGTATTTCTGGGGCAGGCCTTAAAATTCTCTTGAGCAAATTTCATTGTCACCCACACTCACTGAACCAGAATGGCCCAAATAAACAAAGAGGCTTGCCCTCCCCTCTCCTTAACGCTGATAGGTTGACAGACCGCATTCCCATGACCAGCCATGTCAGTTACTGCGGGCCGTCTCATGCTACACCATCACTCCAGTAACCAGCCTGATCTGAACGTACAGCTGCAGAAGGTCAACAAACCTTGTCCATGGGATCACCTGTTGCTAAAATCTTTTAAGCAAATGTAACTTCTTGTGGAACCCTAGAGCAGTCTCCTCCCTCCTGTTCTACAGTCTATAACCATTTTCTGGGAGCATCACAAGTGAGGATGGGATGAAGGAGAAATGTACAAAGGACTTGCTCATGAAGGTTGGCACATTCCAGAAGGGGGGGCATCTCCAGAGTAACCAGGTTTCCCTCAGACTCCTTGGGTTCGTGGTGGACTCAGGCTAGACCTGACCACTGCACAGCCTGTTAGGGACCAGACATGGTGACACTGTTGATCAAGAACTATAACGTCTGCAGAGTTGTGATTAGTAAGACATGCTGCCCTGACAGGGAAAGCAGGGTCAAATACAATCCTGGGTGGGATGCCACTTATTAGCTAGGTGACTTCAGGCAAGTTGCTTCACCTTGCTGAGTGCAAGAAATAGTTACATATGGTTCCTCAAATAATGCTGTTCACTCTAGAATTGGGGGTATAGGCCAAAATATGCTAACATCATTAGAGAAATTATTTTTCCATTAATTTTACACTATCATGATCCATCAGTTGGAATTAGATTTGTTTTCATGTCACTAAAAACCCCGAAGAACAGCAACTCAAACAGGAGAAGTTTATTTCTCTCTTCCATATAAAAGCCCAGATGTAGATAGGACAGGGCTTATCCCTACCATTGGTGGTTCGGATGCCGATCTTCCCACTGTTTTTATTCGTTACCTTGCTTTCTTCTTCAAAGTCATCTCATGGTCCCAAGTGACTGTGGAAGCTTGGCATTATGTCCCCATTATAGAAAGCAGAAGGAAAAGAAAAGAAAAAGAAATGAAAAAAGGACAAACCTCACATCTGATTAGATTCTCCTAAAGAAAGCCTTCCCTGGAAGCTCCATGTTCTACTTCCACTTCTGCCTCACCAACCAGTTTGGTCCTGTGGCTTCACCAAGCTCAAGGCATTCTGGGAAACAGGGTTGTTTTTGTTCCTGCTGTTCTATTGCAAAGGGAAGAGAGTAGAATGGATGCTGGGTAGCAGCTAGCGGCCTCTTCCATACTTGGTCCTTCCTCTCTCACTCAGGCTAGATTCAACTATCCACTCAAGAATGTGGAACTTTGCAGAAAATATTTGTTTTGAATCCCTCTGCTGAACCAAAAATACTAACTTTGAAATGCCAAATCTAAATACACATGCCAGATGTAAGGTTTTAGCCCAAGAAGCTTGCCTTGTAATTTTAGAACAACAGATGCACTCATCAGCGGGAAGCATCAATGAGTTACAGAGCATCTAACTCATAAAACAGGCAAGGTTTGGACTGTACCATGACACCAAGAACTTGCTGTGTCACATACTTGTCTCATTTCTCTAGGTTTTTGTGGGATTTTCCATGTCCTCCATCTTCACATGTGAAGGACATTAGTTGTTAGGGAAACAGTGACATTAAATTCACATGGCAGGATTTAATGATACTGACATATTCAAAACAAAGTACATTCATTCCAGAAGCTTGGATTTAATGATTTGAATTGCTCAGTGTTTAACTGGTTCTCTGAGTTCAGGGTGGGGAGAGAGGGGGGAGAGTATAGGAAGCCAGACACCTTTGGGAGCTGCCATAACTTCTTTGGGGCATCAGAGCTATATTTAGTGCAATTAAGTTTCTAATTCAGTAAAAACTACTACAGTTCCCTTGTGGTCTGACAGAGTAAAATGCAGCTGCTAACCATGGCTGATTTATAACCTAGGCATCAGGGGAAACAAGCCAGATTCTTCTGAGGGCCTAAATCACTCAGCCAGGAGATCAAAACAGCATGCTTCCCCTGGGTAGAGTGACAGACCGGCAGCTTCCAAAACCCAGCTTGACAAACTCCCCATTTTCAGCAGGATTAGACCCCTACCTCTCCCTCATCCTTCAGAAGGATGCAGGAAGTATAAGAGAGCCTTCAAAGGCTCAGAGGTAAGTACCTACACTCTCTTCAACCTCAGGGAAACTGACTCAAGAGGCAGAGAAGTATGTATTTAATCTGTGATCTCCCCTACTAGCAAGTTCAGGTCATTGAAGATGACATATGTGTATGGGCAGGGCCAATTTGACAGGCTAAGACATTGTATACCACACATCCCCCAGTGGACACCATTCACAGCATAGTCTAATTCAGTGGTTCTCAAACATGGCCACATATTAGAGCTACCTGAACAGCTTGAAAAATCCCAGAGCCAACACTGCATCTCAGACCAATTAAATCAGAATCTCTAGAGGAGGGAACAAGATGTCAACAATATTTAAAGTCACCCAAGTGATTCCAATGTGCAACCAAGTTTAAGAAAACCAATGGTCTGACTCACGTATACTTTGATGTGAATGGAGTCCCCTGCAGCTATACTGGGGATAACCTGCCCAGACTTATGCCATAGCCTTGAGTGTGTGGGTTGAGGCCCCTTCCCTATCAGACCCAGATACCATTAGAAACAGAGGACTGGTTTTCTATGAGCCTCTACACAGAGCTTTTTTGTTTATGTTGTCTGAGAATCTTTTTCTTTTCATTTTCCTCTTTGACTTTTCAATTCCTACGCAAAGACTTAGAGGCTAGAGTCTGTGGGTGAAATCAGCCCTGGGGATGTAGCCTCCTCCTTGGGAACCTCTTTCTAGAGCTGGGGCCTTAGGTCAGACGGCCCCACTGACCCCTCTCTGCCACCCAAAGGCCCCATGTCTGGCACAAGGGAAACACTCAGCAGTGCTTCAGAGAACATGTGTATAGGGGAATAATGCGGGGACAAACCACGCGAGAAGGTGGCTCTGGGCGCTGAGAAGTAGAGTATGCCCCAACAGATGAAGTGTTAAATAGCTGTAAATCTGGCTGAGCCCTCTCCGGGCCTCCATCTCCACTCGGCCTTGTGAAAGGGGCCTCCTACACTGTCCTGCTGGATCAGCAGGCACTCTGGGACCTTGGTGGCCCTCGAACTCACCCACAGTCACCAGATCTTGGGACCGCATGCAAAGAGCAGAACAGTCAAGGGCTGACTCCCATAGTCCCAGGATTTGGCTTCTTACTGGCTGAGTAACTTTGAGTATTTCTATGAAAATTGCCATACTTCTGTCCCCTTTATCGGTTGAGTGGAACAGTCTGGGCCTCTTGTGTTGCTTAGCATGTGCCTGGAGCCACCATAGGAGCTTTGTAAAGTAAGGCAATGGTATTCTCTCACAGGCTCCAGTCCAAGATTTCATTGCCTTCACCAGGGAAAACCGGCGGAGGGAACCTGGTCACACCCACCCCCGGTTGGGGGCCATGTCTCCAGACCATGGGGTGTGTTTCATGGATCTAGTGATAACCAAACTCTTTGAGTAGAATACAGTAAACTCTGAGGTCCTGGCTCCATCTTTTTCTTTAAGGACATGGAGTAGTGTTTTTAAAAGTAGGTTCTGGAGTCAGAATGACTTCATTGTCTCATTTCATCACTCTGTTAAGACCTTTGGTGAATTCTTGCCTTCCCTTAGTCTCGGTTTCCACATCTGTGAGATGGAAGCAACACTAGAATTCAGGTCAAATACACGGTTTATTGAGAGAACCAAAGGATATAATGTCTGGAACATAATTAGCACCTGATAAAAATGACTGATTTACTGGGAAATCTTATTTGCAACCCCTGCCCCTATGAGCTAGGCCTATGGCCCTCTTCTGGCCCCATGGCTTCCCACAGCAGTTCATGCCCACCTCAGGCCTGCTTGGCTTCAAGTACTCCCAGAGAGCTCCATTATCCAGGAGTTCTCCTTCCAAAGGGTCCGCACCTGATAGAAATTCCTCACGTAGAAGAGAGTTCTGGCTTCCTAGGACAATCATCACTCAAGAAAATCTTCCCACAGTGGATCACTTATGTCCACAGGCCCCCATTAAATCACCTCTCTGTGCCTATTGCTCCTGTTGGCAGACCAAGTCCTGTTTCAACAGGGCTGATAGCTTTATTCCAAGATGCCCGTGCCTTTGAAAATGGACACTTTCCCCCAAGTGTGCTACCCCACAGCCGGCCAGCCTGCTCCCTGCAAACACGGGGGCAGGAGTGCCTGCCCAAACTGGCAACTGCTAAGTCTAATAATAACTTGCACCCTGTGTGATGAACTATTTTGTGTTTCTTCATGGTCGGAGTTCCACCCACATCAACTTGACATCACTGTTTCCATAGTAAATAATAATCTTCAAATGGAATACAGTGGGAGCTGAAAGCCCCACAAAATGCAGCCAAATGAGACAAACATGTTCCTTCCACAATGGATACAATGACGTGGTAGGGCCACAAGCCTATGTATTTATGTTCCAGATGACTTCCATATCTCAACCCCTGGTTCTTCCATTCAACCAGGAATGGGAGGATTTGCAACTATGAAAACAATACACCACAACCTCACAGACCCTCTGGGAGCATATATTTATGTAGAGAGACATGACTCATCCGTTAACTGCTAAGACTTATTCTTGCGATCCCATATCCGGAGCATGTGTTAATCCTCAATGTTTCAAAGGAGGTATTTGGACTTGAGTTCTCTGAAGCATTTAAAGCAGACCCTGGGGTCCTGCTTTCATTCACTCACCGTCTAGAGCCCTTGCTTAGCTGGGGATAAGTTCTTTTCACAGCTTGGTGTTGAATGCAAGCTCCTTAAGGGCAGGGCCCAGTCTTGTAACAGATACCTCGATTTCCCAGAACCCAGCACACAGAAGAAGGTGTTTAAATTTACTTATGGACAGGACAGAGTGCTGTCCAAGGGAAAAGAGAACCCTTTTGACAGGTAACATCTGAATACATTTAAGGGCACTTTTGTTTCTGGATATTGTATAAAGACATTAACTCACCCTTACCTTCTTGTCTCATAGTGTGGTCCATGGATTGGCAGCATGTCATTACCTTGAGGTTGTTAGAAATGGAGACTCTTAGGCCCAGACCTCCTGAGTCAGAACCCTCATTTATTTATTTATTTATTTGGTCAGAGAGAGTGAGCACAGGCAGACAGAGTGGCAGGCAGAGGCAGAGGGAGAAGCAGGCTTCCTGCTGAGCAATGAGCCCGATGCGGGACTCAATCCCAGGACGCTGGGATCATGACCTAAGCCGAAGGCAGCCGCTTAACCAACTGAGCAACCCAGGCATCCCCAGAACGCTCATTTAAACAAGATCTTCTGATCATTCACATACATATTCAATTTTGAGAAGCCCCTGTGGGTCTACACCACCTTCATGGTGATGGTTGAGAGGGCTGTTCATGTAAGGGTCTGGGTATGTGGAAGGCAGGTGAGAGAGAAGCTAATAATAACATTTATTGAGTTCAAAAAGAGCCTCAGCTAGCAAGATGTGGAGACAGAATCAAACCTATAGAGTGCATGTTCATAAACCATTATGTTATATTCACTAGGAATTAAAGAAATCTTCTTATTCCAGTAATACCTTAGATGAATTCCAGCTTACAGTCAGGTAGTAGCTTCCTACGTGAAGCATTACTATATTGATAGGACTTAGGGCAGCCTGTATTCCATACCTTACATGAGTAACAAATGCTTATTGTAGAAGAATTAGAAAATACAGATAAGCAAAAAGAAGTAAAAACTACCCAATAATGACAGCATAGTTAAGATTTTAATAAATAATCTTCCATATGTCATTATTTTATTATTTATGACTACCTATATGCAGATGTATATATTCATACTTTTTTTTTTTTTTAAAGATTTTTTATTTATTTATTTATTTGACAGACAGAGATCACAAGCAGGCAGAGAGGCAGGCAGAGAGAGAGAGGAGGAAGCAGGCTCCCTGCTGAGCAGAGAGCCCGATGCGGGACTCGATCCCAGGACCCTGAGATCATGACCTGAGCCCAAGGCAGAGGCTTAACCCTCTGAGCCACCCAGGCGCCCGTATATATTCATACTTTTTAAAAGATTTATGTATTTATTTGAGAGAGAAAGAGAGAACAGCAGGGGAAGGGCCAGAGGGAGACAGAGACAAGCAAACTCCCCACTGAACAAGGAGCTCAATGTGGGGCTCGATCCTAGAACCCTGAGATCATAACCCAAGCTGAAATTGAACTGGATGCTTAACTGACTGCACCCCCCAGGCGCCCCTATTCATACATGTTTTTAACAAAAAAGGAATCATGGTATCCATACTAATTTGTGACTTTCTCTATTTTACAATACCTTTAGCGGGCACCTGGGTGGCTCAGCTGGTTAAACATCTGCTTTTGGCTCAAGTCATGATCCCAGATCATGGGATCAGCCTGCATCAGGTTCCCTGCTCAGTGGGGAGCCTGCTTCTCCCTCTGCCTGCAGCAACCCCTGCTTGTGCGATCACTCACTGTGTCTCTGTGAAATAAATAAATACAATCTTTTAAAAAATAAATAATATAAAATACCTTTAGAAGTTTAGGTCTCTCCATCTCTCATAGTCTCCCCTTCTCTGCACATGTTTTTAATTCCCACCCCTTACTGTTGCTCCTTCTTGAAGGATTAGCACAAGACTCACTCCCTCCAGGAAGCCTCCCCTGACCACCTAGAACCATGGGCGGCAGTGATGCTTAGCTGATGCTGCCAGCCTGGTCACTTCTGCCTGTGTGTAAGTGTAACCCTCATTCCCAAGAGTCTGAACAATATTCACAGGACACTGACCTCCAGTTTCTGCTCATGGAAATGCTGCAGCCGCAACAAGTTTCTTCCTACAGGCTCGAGGGCTCTCTTGAATGTCTCACACAAGTGTCCCAACTGTCCTCTTTTGTAATCCAGTGTGTCTGTCTTCCCCATGCTGGCTGCCCCTGCTCCCTGCATTAACTGGTTCACTGAGTTCACCTACCCTCTCCAGCCACAGTGGGCAGTCAGCTCCTGGCTGGATTGGATTAGAATTAACAAACCAAATTGCCAATATTGTTTTTGACCTACCTCCCTGGCATTTACAGAGGTTCACCCACACACTCCTATTCTTACACTGAATGTGACCACCTCTGTTGAGCTCTGACAGCTGTTTCAAGTACCTAGGGCAGACTCTTCCCACCTTCCTTATATTCCACCCTTAGGGCACAAAGCAGAGCAAGGCTCATCTTGGCTTCCAAGTTTCTGGGGGACCAGATCTTTCACTGAACCTGATCTTTTTTTTCAGGCGACAGTACCTTCTGCTGTAGAGGCTGCCTCAGGGCCTTTGGGTGAGCTGCACAACGGTCCCAAGTCACTCACTGCAAACCTATTAGCCTGGCCTGGCTTGGGCATCACGAGGGTGGAGCCTGTCCACGGTCAATGTCTGAGAGGTGCAGGGTGCCCTGCTTCCCTGCCTGCTAGGCATCACCATCTCCCCCATGAGGCTCAACCCTGTGGTCTCTCTCCTGTCCAAACACCCAGGAGAGATCCTGGATGTCAGCTTGCACCTTTGCTCTGGGGTCCTTATTGTAATTAGCCTCCTCCTTCTCCCCACCCGCTGGGTAAGCGACCTTGAGATCCCACTGACCAGCTCAGCCTGTCTTTGAATTCTAGCTCCAACACTTGCTAGCTTGCGTCAGTTTCTCTGGCCTCTCAGTGTCTTGTTTCTCTTATCTGTTGAAAGGAGGTAATAAGAGCACCTGCTTCACTGGGCAGTTCTGAGAGTTAAACAGAATCACCCATGAGAGAGGCTTAGAGCTGCACCCAGAACATGGCGAGCACTTGAACCTAGCACTCAGTCTGTGCCTGATACACTGCGGTGGGTGGTTAAGGCTACCTTTGGGAACTGGAGGCAGCTGTCCTGTGCTAATTACAGAGAACGTGCCCTGCAGCGAGGGAGAGTGAACACGTGGAGGCAGGTGGGAGTCTGCATCCCAGGGGTGCTGCACCCCGGGCTCCTGGCCCCTGGTCACACCTGTCACACCAGACCTCTCATCTCCAGGGGATATTTTTGTCCAGTACCAACAAACACCTAACCACCTGCAGGGGGCTTCTGGGAGCTTCCAACTAGAGCAGTGCGAATTTTGGAACCTTGGAAAAAAGCATCCTCTTTCCATAAAGCAGTCATTTAAGCCCCCAAAAACCTGGAAACTAAGTGAAAAACATCATAACCATCACGATCTGACAGCTTCAAAAGTAGATTATTCAGTTCCAAATATATACAAAGACTCTAGATTGATGTATAACTTCTGAAGTTCTGTGCAAATTTCAGGCCTAAAAACAAGTGGGGTCTCTGCAGGGAGAAATGCCCCAAACCGTCAGCATTCCTGGGAGCTGTCAGCGCTGGGTGAGCACTCATTCCTGGGAGCAGACCGGGGCTCTGGAGACGCATATGTCAGGGCTCACCGGCACTTTCGAGCCTTCAACACCGAAACCCACAAGAAAACACCTCCCTGCTTCCACCCCCAGCAGCTTCGCTTTCACCGTGGCCACCCCTTTCTGTGTACCACCATGGTTTTCATATTTAGTGTCTTCATGACACATATTCCCTTTATATTTAACCCTGTTTTCATGGGAGAGATGTATCTAGGCAACCCCACAGTGGCTTTGGTCAGTAGTTAGCATTCTCATAACTGCTCCTGTTCTCAGTGAGGATTTCTCCTAAATATAGAAAACTTTTGGAATGTCTGCCCTATGGGCATACAGCAGACATGCATTTTCATAGGACCCGCTATGTAATTTGCATGACTGCAAAATGGAAGTGTGGGGCTCCTTCTTCAAAAATTTACCAAGAGTTTTAAGATGGTGATGGCAGAGCATTAAACCAAGGGCAGGGCTCTGGGTGACCGTATGGGTTGCATACCAGTATCATCAGCCCGGCATTTGAGGCCACAATAGCCAATTCAAGGAATGACACTTTCCTTTATTTCTCCAAAACAAAATTTAGCATCCCAAAGATTAGGGTGTTCCCTCCCCCAATCCTGGGAACCTACTAGAAATGTGGGCTTATGTCATGCTACCCAATGGCAGGGGTGGGAAGGGAGGCCATGTCCTTGGGCCCTGGTGGTTTCCCTCTTTACTGTTGTTCCTTCAGCTACATGAAGCCACGGCTGACCCCAGCTCCTCACCACAGGTCTTCCAGGCAAGCCTGGCAGCTCAGAGAGGGACTTACGCAGACTTGGCAACCACTAGCTACCCTGATCTCTGCCTTCCTGTGTTCCTTGACCCTCCTACCCCTTGCAAGTCTGGGATTGGTTCAAACCCTTTCTCAGGATCTGGCTGCTTCCACCCAGCCAAGAAATGGCCCTTTGCCCTCTCCTCTGAGATGCTTCCAGATTAATGCCCCTCAGAGGGCCTTCAGGAATACACTGCTGCCGTCTTTTCTGAGGTAAGAAGAGGGAAAGCAGATGTTTACCTCAGTGAGGGAAGCTTTTTGTATTCTCTCCCCTGTGGCCTTCACCAAGGTTTTGGTGAGATGTGGGCCTCCCATCTTCTGGGTCTTCCAGTGTCTTTCACCCTTTGCATCTGTAAGGGACTGAGGAAGCCCCATGGGAGAGGAGGAGGGGTGAACAGGGGGAGTAGATGCAGTGTGATGAGGGGGGAGAACTTACTGAATTTTGAGTCTGTTGCTTCTGTTGCTATGACCTTAATTCCCCCATCTGTAGGCTGGGTGGTAGCACCTGCCTCCCGGGATGGTTGGGATGAGGAAATCAGAGGGAACATGTACCAAGCCCTTTGCCACTATTAGCCCTCTCTCCTCACTTCCCCTCCCCTCATCTTCTAACTTCAAAGCCACTCCAAGCCAGAAGAAATCAAGGAGTTTTGCAGATTTGGACAACTATCTCAAGGTGTTCATAATTGACTATTGAATGAAAAGGCAGGGAATAAACTAGCCTGCCAGATTCCATTTATGCAACTTTGCACACATATCCATTTGCACCAGAAATGTTTGGAAAGATATTCATCAAAATGGCAATAGTGGTTTTCTTTGAGTGCTAGGATATCAGGTGATTATTACCTTTTATGAACACTTTTATGAACCGTTTTAATTTTTTGCAATGAATATGTCTTTTTAAAAAATCTTTAAAGTGTCATAACACGCAACTATGTAGATAAGAGTGGTTAGTTTAGAAGATTTCTAAAGGTGAGTGCATAACATTGTCTGCATGAGGACCCAGGGCAAAGATATGAGAGTAAAATGTAAGCTCTAAAAATAGCTGCCTTCAGTATACCTTGTACAGCCTCTTTAAGAATCATTTGGCAATACCAAGCAGTTCTGAAAATCGATATCCTCTGTGACCCAGTAATTCCACTTCTTGTTATGTACTCTGAAGAATCTCTCATGCATGAGCACAAAAAGATACTGAAAGGGTGTCAGCCACAGCCCTGGAAACTAGAAATGACACAAACATCCATTGTCTGAGTCTGTTTTGGCTGCTATAACAAAATTACCTTAAACTTGGTGGGTTACCAGCAACAAATATTTGTTTCTTACAGCCTGAAAGCCAGGAAGTCCAAGATCATGGGATCAGCAGATTCAGTATCTGGCGAGGGGAGACATTTCACATTTTAGTGTCTAGAACTAGTCACACGTCCCTGCAAGGAGTTCTTTCAAATGAGAATAGAGCTAAATGTATCTTTATGTTGCAATTATTCTTTAAAAGGGGTCATATGTAGCTTTGTCTAAACATGGGAAATCAGATTCTCCACATGTTTCCAATCATTTTTAAAAATGGGCTAAAAAAAATCTTGTAATGATTTCTGGGTGGGTTCAGTAAGCTCATTGTTATGCAAAGAAATTGCATTCAGAAGCAGGAAACTACTTTGTCTAAGAAATCATTTCACTATCCCAGACAGTGGCAATGAGCATTTCTGAAACTCATAGTTCCCTGTACGGAACTGAACCACTGTGGGAAATAGATAGTTAACCCCACACTTCTCCTTTCTCTTAAGCATATTTCACTGTTAATCCCTGCTACTACCAAAGAGTAGAAGCCCTTCTGGGCCTGCACATCTATTTTTGCCTCCACATAACTACAGATTCACTCTTGGTTTGTTTTTTACTGTTCATTTTTATATGTTTAATTGTCATTACAATTTTCTGCAAATATCTGCAAGGCATCTTGCCCTGCAGTTGCTAAAAGGCCTTGTCTATTTAAAGAACCCAAATCTCACCTTATGAGCAGACAGAGGGCCCTCCCTAGCTAGAAAAGCAGTGCTCCTCAGAATCTGGGCACCCTTCAGGAAACATAGTACCAGGCCAGCAGGGGGCCTTGCCTGCAGCATTTGTGTTTTAAGGAAGTATCAGGATACTCTTACTGGGGGAGGCACCAATGAGATAACCTGGGGGGTGAGCCTCCCTGCCTCCCGCCAGAACTTGTGTTCACATTTCAGGCCCTGTGAATTCCGGTTCTGTCTGTGGAGCCATCATTTTCCAGTCACCCTGTGGCAAAATCAGAGCTCCTCTCTACCTCCTCTCTCTTCCCCAGGCCTCAAGGGGAAGATGACCCTGCTTTCTTGGAATCTGCCCTTCCCTGGCCCTTGTCCGGGCTCTCCTCCTTGCATCTGCCTCTTTGCACTTGCTGCCTGGCTCCAGCTTCTCCCACACCCTGAGTCCTCTCCCTCTGCCCTACTGGGACTCCACCTTCCCTCAAAATTGCAGCAGCTCCCCCTACAGGGAAAAGGAGGAAACACAGTGGGGCCTCAGAGCCTTCTCCAATGGATCCAGACATACCCATTTCCCCAACTCTACCCTGCACAGACCCTTAGGCACACTGTGTCATTGACTGTTACCTGGCAGGAGTGCCTTTGGCTCAAACTTCATTTTCACAAAGAGCTTCAGATTTAGACTTCCGACCATAATCTTCAAATGAGGCTATGCGTAGAGTCTCAGAGACAAACTAACACAGGTTCCCATGTGACTACCATAGGTCTCCTGTTTCTGGGCCACGTTATCTGTGGGGAACCATATAATGTGTTTTAGGTAAATGATGTAATTATTCTGTAATTATATTTTTCTGTAATTGTAAGACATAATTATCTAGCATTATATTTTGTGTTAAAGTAGTTTAATTGTTCAGTGTAACATTTTTAAATGTTCACAAATGCTATCACTCTGTTGAACATTTCTTTCTCTTTTTCTCTTATCCTCCTTTCTTCCTCCCTTTTTTTTGGGTGGGGAATGGCAGGGAAGGAGAGTCATTTTTTAACACACAGAATCATTTTTTTGTTTTGTTTTGTTTTGTTTTAATGGCTTGTTTTTCTTTGTTTCTGCCTTGGTATGGCTTTCTCCCCTCCTCCCCCACAGCATCACTAAGCTCCCCCTGCCAAGACTTCTTCCTGCTTCTTCCGGCGAGCTCACACCAGGTTCCCCCAAAGTCTCACCTCCTCACCTTTTAGCCTTGCTACAGTGCACAGTCTCACCTCCCTGCGCTCAGGGGCACCCCTTGAGTGGGCTTGGAATATATTACCTTGAACCTCTGCACAGTCATGTCTTTTCAACTAAACTGGAAGCAGAGCCTGTGTTTCATGCTCAGTTCTTGGATCCATGGCTTCCCTCCAGGTGCCCTGAAATACCGTAAGTCCCACAGTGCCCCATAAGCCTTCACTCAGCCTGCTGAGGATGAAGCTCATCGTGCCTGTCTGTGGACTTCCCTTAGGGGATGTCCTTTAGGATGGACATTCTTTTTTTTTGTTGTTGTTTGTTTGTTTTTTAATAAACATATAATGTATTTTCATCCCCAGGGGTACAGGTCTGTGAATCTTCAGGTTTACACATTTCACAGCACTCATCATAGCACATACCCTCCCCAATGTCCATAACCCCACCAACCTCTCCCGTCCCCCTTCCCCCAGCAACCCTCAGTCTGTTTTTTGAGATTGAGTCTTTAATGGTTTGTCTCCCTCCCGATCCCATCTTCTTTCATTTTTTTCTTTTCCTACCCCCCAAACTCCCCACATTGCATCTCAACTTCCTCATATCAGGGAGATTATATGATAGTTGTCTTTCTCCAATTGACTTATTTCATTAATAATACCCTCTAGTTCCATCCACGTCATCGCAAATGGCAAGATTTCATTTCTTTTGATGGCTGCATAGTATTCCTTTGTATATATACACCACTTCTTCTTTATCCATTCATCTGTTGATGGACATCTAGGTTCTTTCCATAGTTTGGCTATTGTGGACATTGCTGCTATAAACATTCGGGTGCACGTGCCCCTTCGGAGCACCACGTTTGTATCTTTAGGATATACACCCAGTAGTGCAATCGCTGGGTCATAGGGTAGCTCTATTTTCATTTTTTTAAAAGATTTTATTTATTTGACAGAGGGAGATCACCAAGCAGGCAGAGAGGCAGGCAGAGAGAGAGAGGAGGAAGCAGGCTCCCTGCTGAGCAGAGAGCCTGACGTGGGACTCGATCCCAGGACCCCGAGACCATGACCTGAGCTGAAGGTGGTGGCTTAACCAACTGAGCCACCCAGGCGCCCCTCTATTTTCAGTTTTTTGAGGAACCTCCACACTGTTTTCCAGAGTGCTTGCATAGGATGGACATTCTTAACCAGAGGTTAAGAGCACAGGAGTTTCCCTGGAACCCTCCAAAACTGGGCAAAATCTTCTGTGCATGTGCAGTTTTGCTTTGTAAAGAGAACTGCTTTCATCAAAGTCTCAAATTGCCTATGACCTAAAGCACAGAATGAACTCCTGCCCTGAAGGGCTCTGGTGTACAGCACAGAAATGAAGGAAAGAACTCAATTGCCTCATCTGCAAAATGGGAATGAAGATGCATGCCTGCATGTGAAGGATGTCCAGGAAATGGCAATTATTAGTACTCCTGATCTAGTCCCAGAAATTCTTCACAGGAAAGAGTCCCCCACCCCAGTGCCTTAGGTCAGAGGTTTCCAAACTTGGGTAATCATCAGAATCACATGGGGAGCTTTAAACATACAGATTCCTGCCCTCCATTCCAAGCCCAAGGAAAGAATCTCTAGGAGAGAACACAGAGATCAACATCTCTACCCAGCCTCTTCCCTGATAGTTCTGATGGTCAACAGGGTCTGGGAATCATTTCTCCCTTGCTCCCCCAGACTGGCACCCTACCTTCCACTGGACTTCCTCACCCCTGCCTTTACTTGTTCTGAGAAGGACGTGTTCAAGGAAACGGCCAGAGCCTCTGCAAGAACAGCAGGCTGCAAAAGTCTTTCAGAACAAAGAATTAAGTATCTTTATAATTATATCCAGGCCTATATTTAGGCCATGGCTCACATGGCCTCTTGAACTTCAAATAAATATCTATTTTGTTCCTTGTTTAAACAGGTGTAGCAATATCGGGGGATACTAGATTTATCCAGGCAGGAAGGCAGCTCCCACAGCTGTCAGAAAGCACACTGCCCTTTCATTCCTCACAAGAGGAAAAGCTAATTATACTGTCATAGAGCAAAATAAATGTACAATTTCTACCCCTGAGCTCACTGAACCACTCAGGGCAAATTTTTTTCTAAGCTGCTCTCTGGCAGGACTCAGGGCCAGCTGCCTTGGCCCATGCTCAGATGTTTTAGAAGCCACTATAGTGGGCGACTGTGGGTTGGTGAGGCCCCCTGTCCCCAGAATGCCTACACTCTCACTCATACACATGTCCATACACACTCAGTCACACTTCTATCTCATGTACTTGCACTCATACACTAATGGGCAAATTCCTCACACACACCCATGTGATATTCACAGACTTCCACACATGCACACGTGTGCACACACACTTTGGCACGCACACACACATAGACACACCCTTCCTCTGATGCCGGAACATACCGCCCAACCACGAGAGTTTGCTCCTGTGGACTTCAAACTTCCAGTTCACTTTCAAAATCCCTGAAACTTGCCTGTTTTTAGGACTTAAAGTCTCATGTCTGGAACACCCCATCTCCCCTAAAGTCCTGGGCAAATGGAGATATCTGGTCACCCTAAAAAGCATCTTCCCAGGCAGATACCTAATATGCTTTCACAGCCAAGCAGTGTGCTACGAATGTGGGTCTACCTGCTCTCCTGACAGACACCCTCGGGCTCAGACACCAACCACGGTTACTGGCTTCACAGAGCAGATGCACCCAGAGAAATCCTCACAGTGACAGCAGGCTCTGGCAAGGGATAAAACCCAACTGGGTAGGGATCCTTCAGTGATCCTGACTGCACGTTAGAGTGGACCTGTACCTTGATGCCCAGGCCCCACCATACACAGTACGGTTTAATTGCCTGGGGCAGTACCTGGCATTGACAGGTTTCTCTAGCTTCTGAGGTTATTTGAATGCAGTCAGGCTGAGAGTCACTGAACCCAGACCAAGTGCCCATCAGCCAGGTCACTCGCTGGTGCCCTCCTCACCCCTTGCAAGTATGTGTGGGGCTTATAAAGCTGGTGGCACAGCCAAGGTCATGTCAGGAAAGAGGACTACCCAATTTACTCAATCTCCCCACTCTGGGACTTTGAAAATGGACGTTATCCTGTAAACTGATAGAGCCAAGTCCAGTTTGCACATGAACAATGTCTGATTATGCCCCTGGCTGGAGGTTCAACCCAAACCATATTGGCAACTGAAAGGAGCTTTCCAAGCAGCAGTATTGATGGCAGTTTGCCACCTTCAATGGCAGAAAAAGGCGGTTCTCTGACAGTGTGAGAGTGAGCGTTCCTATAGACAGAACAGCCTGGGGATGAAGAACAGTGGCTTAGAGGGGCAGAAAAAGGGTTGGAGGAGATAACAAGGACTCTGGAATTCGCTAAAGTAGAAGGTGTATCCTTTCTCTCCACCGGGAGGCACTGGTGTGGGAACTACACCAAGCCTCAGTTTTACCAAGTGCCTAACAATACCAAGTGCACAAAAAGTTCTTGCTAGTTTATCAGTGACTAAGCACAGGACCTGGCTTAGGGTTGGTGATAAGTTAATGACGGATGACAGCTCTTGAAACAAATGAATGGAAATGCTGTCTTTGTCTTGTACCAGAGTGTTCCCATCAAATCCAGAAGAGAGGATTCTATTCACAAGTCACATAAACAATTAGTTAATGGAGACTACTGATTTCCTGTTGTCATTATAACAAATGACCATGAGCTTAGTGACTTAAAATAATACAAATTTATTGTCTTAGGGTTCTGGAAGTCAGAAGTCTGAAACGGGGTTCACTGGACTAAAATCAACATGTGGGTGAGTTGCATTTCTTCCGGAGGCTCTGGAGGCTGACCCATTCCTTTCCTTTTCCATCTTCTAGGGGCTTTCAGCATTCTTTTGGCCTCTTTCTCCATCTTCAAAGCCAGCAGTTCAGTATCTTAAATATTTCTCTGACTCTGATGTTCCTACCTCCTCCCTGTCAGACTTCGCTGATGCTGCCTCTGGCTGGGCTCATAGCTCCGGATTCCTTGTCACCCACATCACTGCTGATTCATCAGAGGAAGGAGTTCCTGCCACTCTGCTCCCTGGTCTTCTTCAGGGACCTCAGCTTGGCTGGACTCCCACTTTTGAGCATTTCCCAGTTTGGAGTTGAGGTTCCTCTCTGCACCTCTGCAGGTCTGGGGCCTGCTGCCTGGCCCTGAAAGTAGAGAGTGACAGGTGAGGGCCCAAACTTTGGGCTGCTCTGAGATCAAAGAAACTTGTGATCTCACTGGTCCATGGAGGGCCATCTCCCCATCTCAAGGTCATTAACTTAATCTCATCTGCAAAGTCCTTTTTGCTATGCAAGGCAACACATTCACAGGTTCTGGGGAAGAAGAAATAACTTTTGGATGGCCACCATTCGCCTACTACATGGGGACAGCTTTGTCACTTCTTAGTTTTTTATCTTCCAAAAGTTTTCCTCCAGTCTTTGACACCTGCTCCCACTTAGCTGGTAGCAAATGCTGGCAGAAAGCTAAAAACATCACTGAACAAATTAGTATCACCAGAACATTCAAAAACTGCCAGTCAGGAGCTTCCATCATTTCCTCTGGGTGTCTATGTGCATCTGCTTATTGATGGTTGTGATTTCATAGTACATGCCATAGCACAGGCAGAGTTTTTGCTTGTAAAATGGTTTCTAGCACATTTGAGGGGACTAATCAGTGACATGGTAGCCTGCAGAGATGACCTTGACAAGTCTGAGGACCTGTAACTGGCTGTCAGGACTTGAACTTTACAAGGCCACTCTTCCCCTGAGAGGGGAAACTTTGGCAACTCCTCCTGTGTGTTTTTTTTTGTATTTCTGCTCCAGGAAGGAAAGGCCTGAATATGCAGCAAGCTCTTATGTTCTTCAGTTGAGTTGAGAACTTAAATCTGGAGTTTGGACAGGAAACTGGAACGCAGTGGGAGGTCTGTAAGGGTGGAGGATGGGGTGTTTCCAGGCTTTCAAAACACAAAACAGGTGGTTTTCAGCGTTGCTGGCTGGCTGGGGAGAGGTGGGGAGGGGAGGGGTGAATACAAAGTAGGCGGGCTTCTGGATGGGTGGGTCTGGGGCCTGCTGCCTGGGCCTGAAAGTAGAGAGTGACAGGTGAGGGCCCAAACTTCCCTGCCTGCCGCTCTGGAAAATCTTGGGAATGCCAAGAGGTGCAGAGAGGAACCTCAACTCCGAACTGAGAAATGCTCAAAAGTGGGAGTCCAGCCAAGCTGAGGTCCCTGAAGAAGACCAGGGAGCAGAGTGGCAGGAACTCCTTCCTCTGATGAATCAGCAGTGATGTGGGTGACAAGGAATCCGGAGCTATGAGCCCAGCCAGAGGCAGCATCAGCGAAGTCTGACAGGCTTTAATTATTTTAGGGTAAGAAATCTGCGCTTTGTAAACTTGCCAGATGTCTATGCTTTCGTATATTTGATTTCTTGTTTGTTTTACTTTCTGTTGTTGTTGATGATGTTGTTCTGGTAAAACTCTAAATAAGAAGAGTGTCACAAAGCCCTTGCCCTTTCCTGGGAAAGCCCAGCAGGAGAATCAAGGAATCCTTATGCAGCTGAGGCCCCTGGTGAGGTAAAACATAAGAATGTGACCAATCTCCACTCCAGCAGGGGCGTCTCTGCTCATGAACCTCCTTGGAAGTCTTTAATTACCTTTTGAACACATTGTGTGAATGAGAGAAATGGTGATTTTAGTGACACATTAAGCATAGGGACAATAAGCACAGACCCTGAAACACACAACCTAGCCATGTCCCATCCTAATCCTCCAGAAGGCTGGATGACAGTGCTTTTTAAAGTAGCTTGGCAGGTCATGCAAAATGCCGCCTGGCTCCCCTAAGGGCCTTAGCTGCCCATTTTCTCTTTACCCTCTCTAGCCCTTATACAAACAAAAAATAAATAAAAGTCTACAGTCTTTGCAACAGACCTGCCTGACATCAATTAACACTAACCTCTGGCAAGTGGCAATCCTCACAGAAGCTCCAAGATGTTTTCAACATGAGGCTTGTAATGCGCTCTCTAAAGTCGGAGTATGAGTAAAGTATGCGTATGCTAACGGCCATTTTCCTGACAAGGCGACAGGCTCGAGATACTAAATGGTGAAACTAGTTAAGTGATCCTGTGAGAAAGGGATAAATCTGTGCACAGAATAAGGTCCAACGGCCCCCATTCCCTGCATGTTCCACAAGACATTTGAAATCTCTCAGTCAAGCATGTAGCAAATGGGTGTCCCAGGACTGGCAATTGACTGATCAGTCCCTGAGCTCACATTCCAAGCTATTGTCTAGAGAACATCTCCACAGTTCACACTTGAGGGGGCAGGGGGAGTGGCAGCAGAGAGAAGGGCTGGGTAATTCATTCAGGAGCTGCAAGCTGAGAAACAGACTTGGTAAGCAAATACTTCAAAGCTCACTAGAGAACTCCCATAAAACACAGACCCTCTGCAGCAACCAGGGAGTGATTTAAATCCACTTGGAATTTCTAGGAGGAAGGAGTAAGACGTATCAACTCTGTTCAGAGCCTCATGAATAATTTCACCTGACACAGGACACTGAACAAGCAGAAACCTGGGACGTACAAAGGACAATAGGTCTCCAACTAATCTTTGTTACTCAAGTCTTATTCCTAAGTGAGGAACCAGGGTGGGTAAGGGAAGCCCCGACAGGAAGTTCACCATGTTTAGACTCATCATCATTATCATCATTATTTGTCTTTGTGAGAGAAATGTTGAATAGGAAACATTTTCTGGCAGCCATCACCTCACTGGCTGCATTAGCTAAGTGAAAGGTGGGGGCACCCACCGATTACCAGAATGTGGACCTCATTTGTGACTCTCTCTGGGCCAGCAGACAGCCAAAGGGGGACTTCAAATGCAGTAAACACCTAAGCCCTGATCTGCAAAGGTGGTGGCTACAAGTTACTCGCGTGGCCTTAAACCCCAGGCTGCGAAACCCTCACACTCCTCCTTCTCCGTCCACACTGGAGACTGTCCCCACCCTTCAGAGGCTCATCAAGTCATTGTAAGGAAGCAGCCAGCCCTGGCCTTGTGAAAAGTGTGTCCCTGCCATCCTCCCCACAGGCGCGGCATGGGACATCGCCCCATGCCCCATGTTGCGGCATCACCCCTGTCCCCCCTCGAATAGCAGCCCTTCCTTCCCACCCAAGCGCAGCGCATCCACGCAGGACCCAGGTACCCACTGCCGAAGTGGCAGTGCTGGCGGCCCTGGCAGCCACGACCGAGAGGTCGTGCTGCTTTCCCCCCGATGGCCGCAGGGGGGCAGGAAAGAAGGACTAAGAACAGTGGCGGAGGAGCCAGGGGCGCGCGGGTGAGGATGAGGGGAGGCGGGGGCTCGGGCGGCCGGGCCGCTGGTGAGCGGGGAGCTCGGAAACCGCCCCTCGGGGAGAGCTCGGCGCGAGACCCCCCAGACCCCCCGCCGTCAGGCGCCTACACACCCGGCTATACCCCGCAGCGGCTCTAGATGCACCCCTCCTTCCGGCCGCTGCCCGGCCAGCGCGAGGGACGCTCGGGAGCGGGAGAACTGTGCGGGCCGAGGGGCCCAGCAGCCAACGAGAGCCAGGGGCAATCACGGTAGCCTCCGTGGGGAAGGTCCTTGCGTGCCTTCTTTGCCAAGGTCCACATCCGCCCTCCCAGCCTCTGGCGCTGGGCATTACTTTCGGGTTGACGATATGGAGTCCCGGAGGTGGCGTGGGCCGAGGGGACATAATTCTGAACATGACTCAGTTATGCTAATCCTGAGCTCTGTGGTTCAGAGTTGAAATTCAGGAGCCAGCTTTTCACATCTAATTGACTGGTCACCCCTCCTTGTTCTGTTTTTGCCAACCGTAGCTCCTCCACGCTGGTCTTTTATCTCTTAGTATAGTACAGACTTCCACAGATTTCCATCATCCCACCCCAAAACTTTACAGTAAACGGGCTCTCTTCCCTTCATCAAATTGTCTCCACTTCTCCTCTTCCTGCTTCCAAATTTAATTCCTGACACATCTGAACCAAAACTCTCCAAAAGTTATGTGGAGAGAACCCAACATAAACGGAAATGGCCCAGGAAAAGGGGGAAGGAGATGAGGCTATCAAAAATCAAACTGTGTGTGTGTGTGTGTGTGTGTGTGTGTGTGTGTGTTTTACCTAGTAGACATTAAACTACTTCATACAATGTTTCATCTGCTAGAAAACATTATTCTAAAATGACTTGCACTGATTTGTTTCACTGATATTTATTTTGAAATTTCAGATAACCCTTATATAGACCATGTACAACTTTTATGTTCATTAAAATTACACCTAGGGGGTGGCTGGGTGGTTCATTCGGGTTAAGCAGTTAAGTGGCTGCTGAGGTCAAGATTACAGTGTCCTGGGATGGAGCCCCTTCTCAGGCTCTGCACTCACCAGGAGTAGTCAGCGTGTCCCTACCCATCTCCCTCTGCCCCTCCACCTCCTACTGCTCTCTCTTTTTCTCTCTCTAATAAATAAAATCTTAAAAAACAAACTACACCTGGGTTCAAAAAGATAGTGAGACATTGCTGTTATGACCTTAATAAGCCACTGTATTAGAAAAACCAGAAAGCAGCAAGAGGAGAAACCAATAAAATGCAAGCCAGTGGGATTTACAAAATGGTCCTAAAAACAGTCTTTGTTTCCTCTTCCTTTCCTCATCCTGTTAGCAAATTCTGTTCAAGTGAGGAGAGAGCACTTGGATCAATCCACTGCCTGGTCCTTCTTACTATGAGCCAGGAAAGCAGGCTTCTGATTATAGCTTTGTCTTGTTCACCCTGGATGAACACACAGCTGGTCACACTGGGCAGACAGCATGGTCTGAGTGTGGCAGCACCACCAAACAGCACGGCCCTTACTCCTGGAAACCCAGTGCTCCCAGGGTGTGGCTCTGTGGGTTGCTCCTTTATGCTAGGCTCCAGGGCCTTTCAGCTCCTCAGCATCTGCTTTTCTACCTTGGCCATGGCCCAGGCTCCTGATTTTTCAGTTTCCTTTCTCCTGGCTTCTTTTCCAGCAGTTTGGCTGATTCCTTAACTTCTCCATCAGAGGGTGGTCAGGAGAATAGGGAGCTTGAAACTCCACTCAGCTCTTCTTAATGGTCCTTCGAGTGCTGGGCTTGGTGGGAAAAGAGCCACACTGTTGGCTAAAATGAGATTTTGGGATTATCTGTGGATTTAATCTGGTCTTCTCACATCTACCATTTCCACAAATAATTAGAGATTACTAGATACATTCAGAAGTTGCATTAGCCTTAAAGAATTTGGAGAAAATCTAAATAGGCTTAAATACCATCTTGGAGTCCAGAATGTTAAGCTCTATGCTCCAGATAATTAACATTTTTAAGGCCTTCCCCCACTCCGCCCCTAGAACCCTGTGGTTAAAACCACTACTAGGAAGCAATTTACTGAACACATTTTATATATATAATATATAATATATTTTGCAGGAAGGGTGAGCAGAGTAGAGAAGCAGTAAATGTACTACTGTTGGATAAAGAGAGATTAGGCCAGGCAGCGATGGCATTTTGAAACTTTTCTATCATCAGAACATATATTCTGATGTCGGAAGTTTGAGAGGATTTTTGATATTAACCTATGTGGGAGGCAGGTAGAAGACGATTTGCAGAGCTATGTTCTCTCTGTGGGCACAAGAATGCTGCCCCTCCTCCTGGAAAGCACCCTGGACACAGAGTGTCCATCCAGAGCAGTGGGTGATGCTCACTGAGCCAGCAGGGCCCTTCCTCCATACTCCGAGGGCCCCTTCCAGGGAGCAGCAATGGCCTTCTTTTGATTTTTCAAAAGAAAACCCAGTGGGAGTCCTCCATTAGCAGTGACATGAAAATGGCATTCTATTATTGCAGGGTGGTAGAGAATATGGTAATAATAGTATCTTGTGCTTCTGAGTGTTTAACAGTTTTCAAAGCAATTTTGTATTTGTTCTCTTATTTGATGTTCATAGGAACTGTGAGGTAAGGATGTACAGTATGATCATCTCCATTTCTTTCTGATGAGGAAGTTAGCCACAGTCAGAAAGCCAGTAAAGAGCAAAGTAGAATTAGAATTCAGTCTTTCTGACATGCCTTTCTGATGTGCCATTAAAGTTCTGTACTAAGGGTGCATGGGTGGCCTGGTCGGTTAAGCATCTGCCTTTGGCTCAGGTCATGATCTCAGGGTCCTGGGATTGAGCCCCACTTGGGAGAGCGGGGGGGTCTCTGCTCAGCAGGGAGCCTGCTTCCCCCTCTCTCTCTGCCTGCCTCTCTACCTACTTGTGATCTCTCTCTCTGTCAAATAAATAAATAAAATCTTTAATAAATACATTAATAAAACCTTTTAAAAATAAATAATAAAGTTCTGTGGTAAAATATCATAGTTATATAACTGCATTATCACACCTGCTCTATGTTCATTAAATACCCTGTACTCAAGCATGCTCATTTTATACTGATTTAATTAAGCAAATTACACTTGTGAAAAAATTTGTGTCCTTTCTAACACTCTGTCTCCTTTGGAATACCATTATTGAAGCTCTGCCCTTTATTTGTATTTCCTCTCCTTAATAATCAGCAAGGTGTTAAGCTAGTCATGTGGGACAATTTCCCAAAGTCACTTAAATTGACTTAGAAAATGCCACCCAGTGTTCACCTTATCCCATAGCTCTTCTTTTCCATTACTAGAATCTGAGTGCATAGTAAGATATTCCCCAAACAAATGGGCCAAGATCACACCTTACCAAGAGCAAACAAAGCAAGCAAAAAACTCTGCCACAAATGAAATGTCTAGTAGCATCACAACTGTAAGTTTTATACTTATTGATATTTTTAGAAAGATTGATAAGAAATTCTCTGACATACCCACGTGGTGATAGTCCAATTCATGCTCAAAAGAGCACTTCAGATTTTTCCATCAACACCATTCACATTTTAGAAGAATGACTTTGCAGGGGCCTCCCCAAAGAATTTCCTTAAACCTTTGCCAACCTGCAGGGAGAAGGAGTGGAGATATTACATAAATATCTACATTGAGTTCTTGGATAGAGTTGCACAATGGCCATATATGGTGAAAGGTAGATTTTCCCTTGTGACTATACTCTTGGAATATGTTAAATGCATATGTCTCCATTTCTGCTCTCAAGAAGCTGGCGTACAGATGTTTAGTATTGGGGTGGTAGAAACACTGCTGTCTACAGTTTACATGATGTCTAATAGGTCTCTAGAATGTGCTTAAAAGGCAATGTTCAGAATTAGGCCTCTAACCTTCTTTGACGTAATTGTCTTTCTTTGGAGTCACATCTTGAAGGAAAGGATGAAGATTTGGAAAGGGCATTAATTTTCTCAACCAGACTTACTATTTTCCTTCTGTGCTTTATGTAATCCTTTAAACTCAATAAAATTCAGCTAATTATGGATTTCTACCTGAATAATGTTGCCATTTGAGTGGCTGCATGTCACTGTTTCTTTTTTCTGACCCCCTGTCAGGCCAATTCTGCCTGATTTCACTCATGTGCTGCTGCTTTTTATAATCTGAACATTATTTCCACTCAAATGTTTCCAGCTTTGCAGAAAACCTAGGAATCTGAAAGGGGGGGGGAACCTCTCTTAACTATTACTTGGATAATTATCATTTGGAGTTATTCTGATTTTTTTCTGCAAAAAGGATACTATGAGAAGAACATTTGAAAAAAAGTGAAAGGTTTTAGTTTGAAAGCTAAAATTTTCTAACATTTTAAACAGAGCTTAGGCAGTCTCTCTGGTAATTAAAATATGATTTCCCCCTCTATTTCCTATGCTCAATAAACTCAACTATTACAATATATTTTGAAAAGTACAACACTGAGTCTAGGGCATTAAACAAAGAAATTAAAAGGCTTTGAGAGGATTTTTAAAGATCCAGTTTCCTAATATGTAAAATGGACCCTGGAAAGACTTTATGGTGTATAATATGTTTTTTCCCTATTTTCTAAATGCAATAATCTCTAACTGCCACTTGATCATTAGAGATTTATATTCACTATAATTTATGTCAACTTATATCTGGGATTCCTTTTTTTTCCCACAACATTTGGCAGCAAACTGCTGGTGGAAACTAGAATGTTTCACATTAGCAGCCCTCTTAAATTATTTCTGTGAAATAATTTACTGTGGATTACAAATTCTTATATGGCATTTCAAGTTAATGATTAGGCAGAGAGATATATCAAAAATACGATTAGTCACATATGTACCTGACTTGCATGGCTTTAACTCTATGTGTGTTTCACAAGAATTGTTTTTCAAAAAGATACTTCAGGGCTTCTCTTCTATATTTTTCCAAAGAAAGCCAAAAGATTTTTAAAGGAAAAAAAAAAAAGAGATATACATGCTCTTATAAACTATCTCCTCTAATTCAATATCTTTAAAGTTATTTTCCATTTCGTGATGGCCACTGACAGCACAGGTACTACTGTGTGGTCTGAAACTATAAGATCTCACAGTGGTGAAGACTTCTTGCAGCATGCTTTGAAGTCAAGATGTAAAAATCCTGAGAAAACATTAGATTTTTAATGAAAACTGTAATGTCTCTCTTTCACTGCAAGGAATTAGCCATGAAATGGTGTACCCCCAACAGAACACAAAATGAAACGGAACCAGGCACTCCTCGTTCAAATCTCAGAATGAGCTACTCCCTAACTCATTTTCATTTTCCTACATAGTTACGGTTAAAGCCTTTAGAGATTTCTTTGTTCAATTTCCTTTATCACCCAGGGAAGTAAGGTTAAGTAAGTGTGGCTATGAAAGTTGGGTTCCAATTTTATTTGTATAGGAAGGAGCTCCCAGATCATTTCTTTTGTATCTCAGACAGATATTTCTTTTTCTCTTTCCTTCCTCGCTTTTCCTCTTTAACAGTCGTTCTCTTAACTCAGCTATTTATGATTCATTTCATGAAAGGCCAGGTTTTCTCTGAGGGTACTATAATGTCTTACAGTGGTTTTAGAGACCAGCAGCAAAAAGGAACTACTACTTTCTTTGGTGTTGTAAAATAAAGTCATGGTTAAGAGCCTACAACCTGCAATAAACTATTAAAAAAGGAATTTATGATGGCTGGTTATTATCCTCCTGAAATAATGTTGTTACAAGTCTGCCCTTGTCAGTCATCTGCAGGATCACATACTGGATCTCAAACAAAGGGAGGGTCTGGATCCACACAGGGGCTCATGGCAATTTACCCAAGGATGGGATGGCCTCGCCTGATAGTCCCTTATGCCCTTCATCACCTTTTCAAAGCAAGAGAATAATAGCCACATGTGTATTTTATCCTGATTGCACTCAAAGGCACCTGTTTGTGAGTCTGGGTTTGAATTGCAATTTCAAAAAATATTTGCATGGCCAGTGACAGCAAATTATGTGGGAGTGCCTTGGGGCCACTGGGGCACCAGCAGGCAAGGCTTTCAGAAAGACAACTGGAAGCATCATGCATACCCTGAAAACTGCTTGTCAACTCTTTTCCTTCTTTTTAACATTAATTTAAGTCCTCAGAAGAACTGCTTTTTCCTTTCCTTGCTTTGCAAGCACTTTCCTTCGCTAAAGCTGGGTCTGTCTGGCAAGCTCCTTGTGAGTCCTCTTTGGCATCTGGCAAGGTAGAGAGGAAGAGCATCCTATCACGCTGCTGAATGTGGTTGGGGGTGGTGGGGGAAGGAACAGGATTATTCACCAGAGGCTGAATTAGGCTAAGGCTCAGGAACTGGAACAGGTCTGCTCAAGATGCACAATCACCAAAGGTAGAGGGTCTGGCTCAGAGAGAGAGAGTTAGAGAGAATGAAGAATAACGAGATTGTGTGTGGCTTGGGAAGGATGGGAGATGGTCTAGTGGGTGGATAAGGAGGTCGAAGGGTTGAGAAGGAGGAGGATTAAAGAGGAGACAAAGGCCTGAAAATGGTTTGATTGATTTCTAAGAGTAGAAGATAAAAAATTCCAGGTTCTAAACCCTTATAATGTAAATCATCATTTCCTAAAGAAAGTAATAGAATTTCTCTGGTAAAGTAATAGGTTTCTTTATTTAAAAAAAAAAATTTATGTTGTGCCTGAAAATGTGAAAAAATATAAACTCTCCAAGAGTTGGATGGATATTGCTTAATATTAAATGTTAAAGAACAGAAAATTGGCTTTAAAATGAGAATAAAAGTGAAAAACCAAGAACCATCACTTCCTAGACCTTCATTTAAATAAGCCCACTCTAACATACTGTGCTGTTCATGACTTGTTTCAGAAAGTTATCAGAAGCATCTGTTAAGTATGTTTTGGAAAGCCAACTTGCTTAGTTCTGTGAAGCAATGTCTGGGTCAGTGCCTATGGAAAACAGAATAGCACACACACGATTCTAATCCCGTTATTTTGAAAACTTGGAAAAGCTTTGGTATCATCTGAAATGGCTGATTTTCTTTTGTGTACTTAGAAGAACATTAACAATTTTTTAGGAAAAAATTATGTAGATTTAGAAAATTGAAAACCAAAATCTAGAATTGAAATCATCACTTAACATAAAGCCCTGATTTTTAATTGTCTCAGTATCAGTGACATCACTTTACCATTCCCTCATAGGATTAAAATTCATCTCCAAAGGAAAATCTAAAATCCATGAAAATAGTGTTATAAAAATTTGGAAATTAAAGATCCCATAGAAATGAATATAATAAAAGAATACCTGTCAGCTGCTAAAGTAATGCTGATTTATACACTAGTAACCTGTACGGCTTTTTGATACAAATTTTCAGAGCAGCCACTATCCACTACTGTTTATGGAATGATGGCCTGTATAGCCAGTACTTGCCCTACACTTAATCACCCAATAAATCCAAAGTTGGAATATTTTCAACAACATTCACCAGGGGTCACCTTTAAGTGACTGGAACCATCAGTGATAGCCTTTTAAAAGACCATCTATTTTTGGTCAAAATGTAACTACAAAAATCATTCCCCTTCGAAGTGCTATGTATTAATTATATCTGCAATCATGCTGTCAAAATAAAGTGTCTTTAAGACAGGAGAGAATTTCTTACTTAACTGTAGAAGAAAAGCACAAAAGATGATGTTCATTTTGTAACGTGCTCTTATTCCATAATTATCTGTACAGTCAGAGCAAAAGAGACTCAGATGAGTGGCCGTCTGGTCAAAAGATAGAAATTGATATGTTTAGCCATTGAAAACTTATAAGAACTTGTCACTGTATTAGAAAAATACAATCCAATAGAAAATACAGTTTTCTAAAATGTTTTTCTAATTATCACCTTGGCTCTCTGTGGTTCTGCAAATACAAATAAATAGAAAGCTAAGTTCTTCATTTCTTCCCAACTCCCAGCTTAGCTACAAAACTCCTAAATGAAAACACAGTTTTCTGTGTTGTTGAAGTCAGGAGTGATGATGACCAGAGACGTAAGGATTCCAGGAAAGGCTGTGGAGGGGCGCAGAGGACTGTGGGAGCAATTAGGGGGTGTGCTGGAGACTGCTCCTTTGTCTCAAATTGTCTACTTATATTGATCCACTTGCCACACTCTGCTATTTCAAAGAGTAGAAGGGCTGATGTTGGTTGGATACCACAAGAAATGCTGAACTTGGAATCACCAGCATCACCATTGCTCCCTGGTAGCAAGAAAATGCTGAAGTGAGCAGTTGCTGAATCAAAATATTAGAGCTGGAGGGGACATTAACGTAGTTTCTCTGGATACAGAGAAATACAGTTTCCTAAGTGTATCCACTTCTCTGGATACAGAGAATCTCTGGAAATAGAGTAACTCTTGACTCTCAATCCACAGTTGTTTAATAAGGAAATATCACAAATTGGTTTAGCTAAGGGGTTATAGATTTTAACATATTTTGTAAGATTTACACCTAAATAGTTCATGGTTTTCTAGATCATAAATTAGAGTCCAGCTCCCTAGAGTCCTAAATTAAACATAAAGCACTTGTCTCCCATCTGAGCCACAGAGACCAGTGTTGTCCAAAAGAAATACAATGTGAGCCACACATGCTATTTAAAATTTTCTGGTAGTCACATTGCTTTTTTAAAGAGTGGGAGGGAGAGAAAGAGAAAACGAGAGCACTAATGGGGGGGGGGCAGAGGGAGAAGGAGAGACAGAATCTTTTTTTTTTTTTAATTTATTTATTTGACAGAGATCACAAGTAGGCAGAGAGGCAGACAGAGAGAGAGGAGGAAGCAGGCTCGCTCCCCGCAGAGCAGAAAGCCCAATGTGGGGCTCAATCCCAGGACCCTGGGATCATGACCTGAGCTGAAGGCAGTGGCTTTAACCCACTGAGCCACCCAGGCACCCCGAGAGACAGAATGTTAAGGCTCCACACAGGCTTGATCTCACAACCCTGAGATTGTGACCTGAACCAAAATCAAGAGTCAGACACTCAACCGAATAAGCCACCTAGAGAGCCACACTGTAAAAAGTAAAAACTGAAATTAATTTTCACAATTGTGTATTGGTTATTTATTGCTGTATAACAAGTTACTCCCAAACTTAGCTTGAAACAGACATTTACTATCTTAGAGTTGCTGTGCATCGGTGATTTAGCTGGATCATTTCTGGCTTAGGGTTACTCCTGGGTTGGCAGTCATACTATTGGCTGGGCTACACTGACTGGGGCCAGAGGGTCTGTTTCCAAAAAGTGTTACTCACATGGCCAGCCTTTGGTGCTGGCTATTGGCCAACATGCCTCAGTTCTCCTCCATGTGACTTCTCATCCTCCAGGGCCTCTCATCTCCATTTGGCATCTTCAGCATGTCCGTTATTGGTGAGAGGGCTCTAAACAGAAGAGAGGGAACAAGCTAATGTAGGGGAGAAAGAGCATCCGAGATAGAAGCTGTGTTTTGTAGATTTTGAAATCTCATCTTAGAAGTTATATTCTATCATTCCTGCTATTTTTCATTTGTTAGCATTGACCTGTTATGTCCAGTTTACATTCTTGGGGAGGGAATTACATGTATAGGTTATTGGGAATCATCTTAAAAGTAGTCTACCACAACTCTGTTTTAATTACCACAATATACCTAAAGTTTTATAGCATTATAGAATCAATACAACAATTGTTAATGAGATACCTTGTATTCTTTTTTTTTTTCATCTTAAGTCTTCAAAATCTAATAAGTATTTTACACTTACACTATATCTCCATTGGACGAGCCACATTCCAAGCACACGTGGTCACGTGTGGCTCATAGCTATGATAGCAGAGCATGTATCTAGATGTTCTGGAGGCCCCTAAAGACCCAAAGACCCTGATGAAGGAGAGCTTCTCTCCCAGGAACTGAAAAATTGAAGTGACTTACCTGATCCATATCAAGTATTTACCATGTCCAGGCACGGTGCTAAGTATGGGGAACCCTAATTCAGTAAAATCATTGTGCCTGACCTAAAGGAACTCAGTCAGACAAATAAGAAGCTAAATTCTAAATATGCATCAACCGGGGGTACCTGAGTGGCTCAGTGGGTTAAAGCCTCTGCCTTCGGCTCAGGTCATGATCCCAGGGTTGTGGGATCAAACCCCCTCATCGGGCTCTCTGCTCAGCAGGGAGCCTGCTTCCCCCACTTTCTCTGTCTGCCTCTCTGCTTACTTGTCATCTCTGTCAAATAAATAAATAAAATCTTTTAAAAAAATAAATAAATATGCATCAACCATTCTGGGCCTGCTTCAGGGAACTTTAACCCAAGATGGGTCCTAGAATGAAGAACTCAAGTCTCTCCCCATTCCTTGGGAAGGTAGATAACCCAGAATCTTTTTAGCCCAGCAAAAACCTCCGACAATGACCACATAGATCATTCACCCCCGGCCCAACTGGGGACTATGTCTCCAGCCCTAAGCTGGAGCCCATATGTTGGCCTGAAATTTGATTTGCCTTGGACATGGAGCAAATTAAATATTTGTTTAACTCAGAACATTGTACTTTCCACTATTCTCCATAAGCAAGACCTGTAAGGGAAGAGAGATCTAGGGGCTAACTTAACTATTTCAGGTTTCTTGGGTGCTTTGGAGGTACATGTCATAGTTGCACCAAACCTCATACACATGCAACTAAATGTATATGGAAGAAAAGTTCTAAATGATCTTACCAGCTATGAATTGATGTAGCAGTAGGGAGCATTATTTTTAGTCTAGTCTCTGTTCTAACTCTGATAATGCAAATATCTTTTGCTTTTGCAAAATGTACATATGTATTTGACTTGAATATTCCCTCACAGTTTGTGTCCTGAAGTGTATCTGTGTTGTTATAAGCATAACTCTGCACACCCAGGACCTACCAGAGGAGCTTCCCATCTCCCAAAATAGCACTTACATTCTATTAATTAATGGTGATATACCTGGCAGTCCAGTTAAAGAATTCTGGGGTTCATTTGGTTGAAATACAATATACTTTTCATTAGCAGAGGGGGGAAAGTAGTTTTCTGAGTGGCTTTTCTACCAATGTCAATAGTAGTCACTTACTTTCAAGTTAGAGGAAAATCATCCTGCCTCAGTACAAAGAAATCAGTTTCACTCAGAAGGCATCTGGAAAAATAATCTTGATACTATCTTTCCCCATTGCTTGCCTTCATAAAAATATTGTTTAGGGGGAAAAAATGTGTGAAGACAGTTTCAAGTGAAGGACTACACACAAAACATGTCTTTCTTACACGTATATCTCATTTCCAAGTTTTTATCATATATATATGTATATACATATATACATATACATATACATATATATATATATATATATATATATATATATATACTGTTTCATCAAGGTTATTGTACCTGTATCTTTAAAAATATCTTTGTTCCACAATGTGGACACACACACACACACACACACACACATATATACCTGATAACACATCTCATTTCTGTGCTCAATAATGTCATGATTCTAGTTGAGCTGCCATAGGCTAAGGCTCAAACATTTAATCTGGAAAAACAGTCAGGCTGTCTGGAACATAGGAAAACCCCTTATGCTGTTCTGCTGGAATTTGAAGAGTGAGAGTAAAGCTTCTGTTCTGTGTAAATCTGTCTAAATGTAGTGTTTTACAGTATCAGGCACTACTCTAGGAGCCAAGAACTGACTTGGCCTAAAGGCCCCTGCAAGAAGACAAACCTAACCCTACCCCCAGTACCCTGGAGTCAGCTTAGAGAAATAAATGAATTTTAAACATCTCATTGTGAATACTAGTATGCACATCATTTTTTCACATGTAGAGTAGCTTCATCTAAAAGCACAGTTTGTTCCTGTTTTGGAGATTCTAAATAAAAGAAAACAGCGTTTTGATTGGTCTTTGGGAAGGCCAGCATGCTCAAGCATAGCACATGTGATGGGATCCACAACTATTTTTGCTGAGTTTTAGAATGCAAATTTGAGCCCACAGTATGCACTCTAGCAAATATATATATGCCTCTATGTACAGACTGATAGATACCACCCACAAACATAAAATGTGCAGAAGGGCAGTGGCAAAAATACCTCTAATTTTTTTTTATAGCTTTGGTTGATATTTATTCTAACCTAACCCACAAAAGAAACGTTTCATCGCTGTAGTAGTGCCAGGCAGTGTGAAGGACCGGGTGTGCGCAGCTCTTTGGAGAAAGAGGGGGACTCCTTTAGCCTTTTCCATCTGAATTTTTATTTGCTTCTTAAAAGTAGAAGCTGAGTTCATCAGCTAAACCGCTAGACTTGAGATTTGCTCTAAAACTGTAACTCACCCCGTTTGGTAGGCGTAGGAGGTTGCCAGCAATGTCCCCGGGGCTTCCAGTTCCATGGAACGTTCGCGCGACCTGTTTACCCGACCCGCTTTGGCGCGAACTGGAGCTTCCCATCCAGAGAAAGATCTTGTTTGCTGCCCTCTCTCCCAACCCCCAGGCCGACCGTGCGGCGCGAATCCCGAGAAACGCGCCCTCAGCAGGGCCCTGAAGCGAGCTGGGCCCGGCGCCTCCCCAGCGGGAGGCGGGAGCAGGCCCTGGCTCGCCGGCTCGGCTGGAAGAACGATCTTGACATTGCGCCCTTCTCGCCGCGACTCGTAGGGCACAAGAGCAACTGCAGCCGGTCCTGACCCGCGCTGGGAGACCGAGACTGCTGGACGCGGCCTCCCACGCGGTGCTCACAGACCTCCGGGCACTGGTCAGCGTAGCGCTCTCATGGGGTCACAAGGGGTGGTTGTGGGGGGAACCCCTGCCTCCTGGCTGGAGGCCTTTACGCCCGGGTCTCCCCACTCAGACCTTCGAGAGAGACTTTCCAAAAAAGCCCTAAGCGGGAGGACATTCGTGATGACGCGGATTGTCCCCACTGTTCAAGTGGCGCGTCCACGCGGACCCCGCGCAACGTAGCACTAGCTGGCCTCCACGGGGGTCGGAGGGGTTCGGTGGCCGCCCTGGCGGCGACTTGTGGAGCAAAACTAGTATGTTTCGAACCCCTAAATGAATGTATCGTAAAACTCAAGATTAGGCACCGAGTCCTTCACTGTCCTTCCCTGCTCTCCCTCTTCTCAAGCCCGGGGAGGGGCGCTAGCAATTCTCAACTCCGAACTGGGCGGGTTAAAGTTCTCCCGCGCTCCAGGAGGCGACCACCCGCCTCGCCGCAGCCCGCCAGGCCCAATCGCCCGCCCCCCGCACCGCGCTCCCGGCGCGCCCTGAAGGCGTAGCCAACTGAGTAACGCCGAAACGCCGGCGCGGAAACTCAGACGTATTACGTCATTTTCACACCTCCTTTCTCGGATTGTCTCGCGTATTTTGAGCCCACCGGGGAAACGCGCCCACACCGCCGCTTAAGCAAAAGTGTTAAAATTTCGAGGAAGTGTAGATTCGACGGAAATTCTTATTTTCCTCAGCATCAGTTGTAGTTTCTTCGTCAAATAATCTCATCTTTTGGCCAAGGTTCTGAAACTGAATATTAAATATCATAGCTTTTATATGTTGTTGAAACCAGTGTGGTGTAATAAAGTGTAAGCAGTATTAAATCTCAAAACCAAAACAATACCCTCAACCAAAAGCTTCTCTTTAGGGCAGCCTGATTAAGCAGCCGGAGAGAGAAGAGGGAGGATTTCGGAATCACCAGAAAGGAGCAGGAAGGTCTCCCTTGCTGTCATCAGAATATTACACGCACCGACTTCTAGAACAAATAAATAAAGCACTGATTGCCTCTAAACCTGAGGTCTCGCATGGAAAAAAAAATGTGATGGAGTCTGCAGATTCAGAGAACTTCACCATTGCAATGCAAGGAAGAGGGCCCAGTACTTTGCAATTAAGGCTTTTAAATTTCCTGACTTTCTGGGGAGGAGGGGGGGGGGGAGTCATCCTTATATGGCAAAGGAACACAACACTTTTCCTTGTTTAGAATCTTCCCAACTGTCCTCTGGCCAAGGAAATTATCAGAAACCTATAATTAGAAAAATTTAGAAAGGTACCTACAGTTTTAAGCTGTATTTTGTATTTAATCCTCAACAGGCTGAGGATATTTTAATAAATAATGAAAATAGATATTCAGCAAATAGCATTCTTTCTCTATCTGTTAGAAACGTTGCTCTCATAGGATTTTCCCAAAATCGTAGGGATGGAAGGAAAGAAAAATGTGAGCAAGCGCGCGTTTTGCTGGCCTAGTAAACTTACTGATATAAAATCTTTGTCTCCATTGCAGTAATGTCTAGAGTCAAAACTGGCTGTGCTTGGCTTGCTAAACTGGGTTTCTGCTGTATGGACTCAGAACCAGGAGTGAGTTTAGCTGATCCCTGTGGGGTGGGTACTAAGTCTAACGCCCCTGTGGAGAACCCAGGTGGCCACAGTGATCCAGTGAGAAGCCCAGAGGTCACCCCAGCCACTTCACTCAGTTACAGGCCTTAACCGGAAAAACATCTAACCTTGAGTTCTTTGTTTTGTTTTGTTTTAAGGCACACCGTTTTCACAAGCCAGAGCCTCTCATCTAGAGCAGCAGGCCCCAGCGCGTGTCCTCTGCTGCGTGGGGAGGGCCTGGCAGCTGGTGGATCTGTCTGGGCCACAGCTGCAGGGTCGGGAGCTCCTCTCAGACTCGGCTTCTTTCAGAAAACTCTTTTCTTGTCGGATGTGGTTTCCCTTTAATTAATCACTCATGCCCGCGTGTCCGCAGCGCAGCTTCCCCACTCTTCCCCCAGTCCCACATATGATCGTATTTGGAAGCGGGAGCACAGGCGGAGTAACTGGGGGCGACGTGGGTGTGGACTCCGGCGGCTGCAGAGCTGCCAGCTGCCCTGAAAGACCCCAGTTCGTGGTTCTCTGTAAGACAGGCTTTCTGGAAGATCCACAGCCGGCTCCCGGACTTTCTAGCCAGTTGGCCACGCAGTTCGAAGCTTCGGCCTGGGTGGTCCAGGTGTTCAGGGTGGTCTAGACAGACCATATTTGCGTCAGGTTCTCTCCTTTCTCCACTTCCCTCTCTCCCCTCCCCTCGCCTTAGGAGCTGGCATCGTGCTGGCAGGAACCACCTTTTGCCCCCCCCCCCCCCCCATTACCCACCGCACTCCTTCAAGGATCTCTCCAGGCTTGGCCTGGCCTTCTCGGTACTGTGGTTTACTGGACTTCGCAGGAGAAACTGGCCAAGCTTCTAGAAAGTTCGGCCCCTGGAAGTCGTTGGCTGAGGTCTATGCAGTCTCCTCTCCGGAAAGCCCTGGCCCCAAACCCCAACATCAAGGTAGTCTCAGGACTGTGGGCCCTGATGCAACGGGCATACATTGAGCCCGTTTCCCTCGTTGCGTTCCATTCTTTACTTCCAAGCCACAAAGAGAGGCCTCCTAAAACGGGCCCCAGCTTTAAGGGCGCAGCCGGTTGTGGCAAGGACCACCCCGGGGACTCGGGTGTCTCCAAATGCGGCTTCTGCCGCCCCACGCCAAGCGAGGTGGGATGGCAGAGTCCCGTTTGTGAGCGGTGGTGGGTCTCAAGAGACCACGTGGGGCTCCGTGTGCAAACTTAGTAGAGTAACGACCGGGCGGTGCGGCTGCCTCGGTACCTCAGGCGGCCCGGGCGCCACGTTCGGGCCCCAGGTCCCGCCAACCCGCGGCAGGGCGCTGCGCGCGTGCTTCGGGCCACCGCAAGCCCGCCGCGGGCCTTCTGGGCGCACCACACTTCCGAGGCCGCGGGTGTTGCAGTTGCGGGGAAGACAACCCGCTCCCCTCCCTGCCCGAGCTCCGGGAGGGCTGAGCGCGACAGTGGGGCCCCGTGCGTGGGCTCCGCCCGGGCGGTCGCCTGCCCACCCGCGGCCCGGCTCGGCCGCGTTCCCAGCAGCCGGGAGCGCTTCCCCGCTCGGTCACGGATCCAGGCCGCTGGTCCAGCTGTCAAAACAGGGGGTGTCTCTTTCATTCTGGCTCACAAAGTCCCAAAGGGGAACAGGGGGCCTTAATGCTTGTGTTTGGACACAAGCAATTATCCCTAATTATTCTTTTTCTTTTGAGCCTGCCCGTCCCGCCGGCGAGCTCGCCACGGAACGGGCCCCGTAATCCTCCCCGGTCGGCGGATCGCAGTGGGTTCTGTGCGGCCCGAAGCTCGGGCGCTTTCATGTCACTGCGGGTTTAGAGCTGATTCAAACTCATTGCGATGGGGGAATTAACCCCAGGGCCCGGGCTTTCAGGGGCCTCTGATAAGAGATTATACGTGTTGATGGCAAGCTTTTCTTGGCAAAATGTTTTCAAAGGGCTTGGAGTTGTTAAATCAAAGCGCCATTGAATTGCTCCGGATCGCCCCCGCCCCCTCCCCCTGCCCTTCCCCCTCTCCATCTCTTTTCCCTTCATCCCTCCGCCCTCCTACGCCGCCCGAGACTGCCCATGGTGAGCCGCCCAGCCTTCCCGGAGTTGCAGGACACTTTTCCTTAGTAAGATTTTCCCTCCGTGCCTCACCAAGTGAGGATTGTTTTTGTAGGTGCTCCTGCTGCTGGGCACGTTGGTACCCCTTTCCCCGCCCTCTCCCTCCCCCACACTTGCTCTGGTAAAGAAAACATATCCCAGATGAAAGACCGTTTTTTTCTTTCTTTCTTTCTTTCTTTTTTTTTTTTTCTTTCAAAAGTACATGTGTTTTGTAGAAAACGGAGGTGACAGGGTGGGATAACGAGGAGTAAAGGAAGGTTGGATTTCTTGCCTCCGCCCCACCCCAAAGGTCAGCGCAGTCAGAGGGGTAACCGTGGGGTTAAACAGTGTTTGGGCAGAGTTCAGATGTCCCGTGAATCTCACGGTCCTGCCCTGGGGGCAATCTGGGGCTGCCCAAAGGAAGAAAGCAAGTGTTGGGAGAACTGTGTGGATGTAAACTCTGCACTGTGGAAAGTCTCTTTATTCAGAGAACGGGGCCCAATTATAAATTACAAAGGCTTATTGGGTATTCTGAGGAGCCCAGCTAGGGTGCAGTGGGGAATGCAAAACTTAGGTAGGGACTGTAAAAGTTTTATAGGAGCTAGAGAGACATCTCCCCTTGAAAAAAATAAGATATTAAAAAACAAGTGCCGGATATGTAAAGCTGTGTTCCCTGTCCTCTCCTTCCCACCTCCAATATCTTCCATATACCACACTATATTGGTCACTTTCCACAGCTAGACTTCTTGGCCATTGTCATCTTCATCCCGGTCACCTACAGCGCCTCCCAAACCACTGGACTGGAGTCTTGCCTTCCACCCATTTGGTTGGTTTGACACCCTGCCTGGTTCCTGCCACGAGCCCTGAGAACAGGATCCTGTTCTTATACCTTGGGCCGTGGTTGGGGCCCTGCTGGGAATAAGCTGGTCACTGGAAGAGCTGACTGCATGACTCTGTCCACACCCCACACTGGATTGGACCCCGTGGCATACCAGCTGCTGCCTAAAGTTCACTAGAATTCTGCATTGCATCAGGCCTCTAGGTTAATAGCTCCCCACCCATGCCTCCCCTTCCTGTTTACTTTTCCTTCCCATTCTAGCTTTGCTAAGACCCCAAGTAGAAGCCTGCCCCTGAGTCTGCCCAAGTTAAAACAAAACTTGGTGCCAAGTTGGCACCCATTTGGTCTGCTGGCTTCCTGGAGAATAAACTGGTCCCTTGATTCGTTTTTCTGCTTCTTTCATAGTTAATGGGCTATGAGCCCTGTAGTATGCAAAATTCAGTTATGATTTTTTGATTACACTGCCATAGAATCTTTGGCCCTGTGTGGCTAGTAGCTGGCTAATCTGTAGCTCGCTTTGTTCTTTTCTTTTCTTTCCTTTCTTTCTTTCTCTTAGCTTATATTGTCTAGCTAAGGTACACATGGTTTTTGTCATCTTAATCTACTTCAATGTTAAAATTTTATTTAAATTTTTTATTCTGCTGAGACTCATACTTCCCCTTTTCACTCTGTTGTCTAGTTTTGGTACTGGTTATACTAAACACATTCCATTCGAATCCACAATTATTTATTGAGTAGGGGCGCCTGGCTGGCTCAATTGGTAAAACATGTGATTCTTGATCTCAGGGTTGTGAGTTTCAGCCCCATGTTGAGTGTAGAGGTTATTCACAAAAAATAAAACTTTAAAAATATATCTCTATTGAGCGCTTTCTATGTTTCAGGCACTCTTAACAGTAAACAAAACAGATGAAAAATGGCAAAAATCCCTGCCTTCATGGTGGTCACATTGTAGTGGAGAGACAATTAAAAAGGAAGGAGATAGTATGTTGGAAAGTGAGGTATGGGGGAGGGCCTGTGGAGGTTTGAATGGAGGAAACACATGGCCTGACCTACTTTTTAAAGAATTTCTGGACTGCAGAAGGGTAAGGATGATGAAGGAAGACCAGGCAGGAGGCTATTACAGGAGTCCCAGTGACACACAGAAACTCAGAGCTGGGTGGTAGCAGTCTGAGTAATGATAAGAGGTCAGATGTTAGATCTATTTTGAGGTACAGCCAATGGAATTTCTTGATGGACTTTGATGTGAAACATAGGGAGAAAAGAATTTCAGACTACAGGGTTTTAGTGTTGAGCTACCAAATGATGACACTGCTTTCAATTGAGATAGGAAGACCAGAGTGGAATAAGTTGGTGGGGGAAGGTCAGAATTTCAGTTTTTGACATGTTAAGTTTGAGGTTTTCACTGGATATCCAAGTGGAGATGTCTATTAGGCAGTTGAATCTGTGAGTCTGGGGCAGAGGGGAGGCATATGGTCTGGAAATAGACATTTATCAACAGTTGAATATTGATGGCATGTAAAGCCACATGACTAAGTGAGAATAGAGAAGGAATAAGTATAGACAGAGAAGAGAAGGGGAGGAAGAGCTGAGCACTAGTGTTGCTCCAATATTGAGAAGTCAAGGAGAACAGGAAGAACCAGCTAAGGAGACTGAGGAAGGAACAGGGACGTAGGAGGTAAATGAGAGAGGGGAGCATCCCAGAAGCGAAGTAAAGAAATGGTATCAAGCAGGAGGGAGTGATCAACTGTGTTTAAATGCTGCAGAGAGATGGAATGCAAATATGTTGAAATTAGTCATTTGGAGGATCCGAAGAGGTCCTTTTCAGTGGAGTGGTGCAGATGAAAAACTGATGAAAGTCTGCAATTCAAAGAGCATGGAAGGAAAGGAACTGACATGAACATAGGCAGTGCCATTGAGGAATTTTGCCAAAAGATGAGCAGAGAAACTAGGTAGAGCTGATGGGGGAAGTAGGGTCAAAAGAAAGTTTCTTTCAAGATAGAAGGTACAAACCACATGTTTATATGCTAATGGAAATGATCCGGTAGTGAGAGAGAGAGAGAGTTGTTGCTGGTGAGATGTCCCTTACTAGCCTTAGGTAAGCAAGAAGAAATAATACCTATTTCTCAGGTGGAGAGATTGACTTTGGATAGACACCAGGCTGGGTTATGAGTAGTAAAAGGTAAGAAGAGAGAATATGGACTCAGACTGTGAGGAAGGCAAAGGTAGTGTTAGGAATCTGCAAATTCTTCCCTGACTGCTTCAGTTTTCTCAGTGAAGTGGAAAGCAAGATCATCACTGAGTGGTGGGAAGAGGTGTTGAGAATTTGAGAACAAAGGGTATAAAATGGTCGAATATGAAAATAAGAGATAAAAAATATAGTATGTCTGCCAGGGAACATCAAGGATCCACTTGAGGTTTGTGGTCTTGAATTTAAAATGGCCAGTCAGATTTGCTGTGTCTCCCTTCCGTAGGATCAGAGAAGGTGAAAAGTTGATCTGGGATCATGGTTTTGCCAAGTCATAGAGGAATTTAGGTGGGTAAGATGGAGAGAGAAGAAAGCAGGGTATGAGAGGTTGGGAAAGAGGTGCCCAGATGAATAGAATGGAAGTCCTGTTAGGTCAGAGGGTTTGCTGAATTCAGAGTGCTACAGTGAATGAGATGGAAAGGTAAGAGGGGATAAGAAGGTCTTTATTTCCCCTTCACTTTTGACCCAAGAGTTTAGCTGGGTACAGAATTCTACTTGTCAGCATCTAGCAGGTATTATTCTACTGTCTTCTGGCTTCTGTTGAGAAGTCCCTAACCTAATTGCCATTCGTTTTTTAGATTATCTCTTTCTTTCTGGTAGCTTTTAATTTCTTTTCTTAAAAAATATTTTATTTATTTATTTGACAGAGAGAGACAGCCAGAGAAAGAATACAAGCAGGGGGAGTACAGAGGGATAAGCAGGCCCTGAATCGATCGGGAAGCCCGATGCGGGGCTCGATCCCAGGACCCTGGAATCATGCCCCAAGCCGAAGGCAGACACTCAACAACTGAGCCACCCAGGCAGCCCAATATCTTTTCTAAGTCTTAAGGATTTCTCTTTCATTATGACATGTTTGGGGATGCCTTCATGTTGATTTATACTGTACCTTCTGAAAAATTAGTGACTTACATTACTTGTGAAAAATTTTCAGCTGTTATATTTTTTTAAAAACCACCTTTATTGAAATATAATTTGCATACCATAAAATTCACAAATTTAAAGTGTACACTTCAAAGGTTTTAGCATATTCACAGAATTGTGCAACCATCACCATCCATTATCTTTTGAATCTTATTTTTCCTTCATTCATTTTATTCTCATTTTAGAATTTCTTCTAAACATATGTTGGACTATTGGGGTTTGAATGGGCTGGATCTAACACACTCCTTTCCCACTAAAAGTCTGAATGAAGAGATAGGCAAGGAAACTAAACACATGGAAATAAAAATTACAGCATTTATTAGCAAGGATGTGGCTTAGATCTTTCAGAAATAAACCCTAGACTTGGACTCACCCACATCCTTTCCACAGGTAGCAGTGGACTACCACATGCTCCCCACATGGAACTTGCCCCATAAAATCTGTGGCCAAGGGGCGCCTGGGTGGCTCAGTGGATTGAGCCGCTGCCTTCGGCTCGGGTCGTGATCTCAAGGTCCTGGGATCGGGTCCTGGGATCGGGTCCCGCATCGAGCTCTCTGCTCGGCGGGGAGCTTGCTTCCCGCTCTCTCTCTCTGGCTGCCTCTCTGTCTACTTGTGATTTCTCTCTGTCAAATAAATAAATCTTTAAAAAAAAAAAAAATCTGTGGCCAAGAGTTGTAGATGAGAAAGCATGTTCTCTGTGGGCAGGCTGGCTCCCAAGTGGACGGCAGGAGGCAGGTTCCTGCTCTACCCCAAATTCACCAATAAGATAAGTCACTCTGGCAGAAGGAAGCCACATTGTCACACTGATGGATGTCCTTCCACATGCATGCAAGGCTACCCAGATTATTTGATAAAGCAAACACAATACTGGTACCAAACCCAATAAATAGAAAGAGACAGAAAATCTATATATTTTGAAAATGGAAGAATTTGGGAAACAGAATTGAACATTATATGTTGACTGCAAAAAGAACACATAAAATAGGTGTGCCTGGGTGGCTCCGTGGGTTAAGCCTCTGCCTTCTGTCCAGATCATGATCTCAGGGTCCTAGGATTGAGCCCCATATCAGGTTCTCTGCTCTATGGGGAGCCTGCTTCCCCCTCTTTGTCTGCCTGCCTTTCGGCCTACTTGTGATCTCTCTCTCTCTCTCTGTCAAATAAATAAATTAAATCTTAAAAAAAAAAACACCAAAATATATTTATCTAAAAATTCAAGGACATTATAGTTTAGAGAATTATATTAAATATAGTGACATAAATGTATGTTAATAAGAGTCACTAATAAAGAATATGATCAACTTAATAACAGTTCATATAAAAACATTAAAGGACACAGAAGAGAAGGATACATTCTTAGGTCATTATCCAAACTCATGCAAAGATGTATCAGACATGTCCATAGGTACATCCAGAACAGAGCTGTCCTCAGTAACATTAATACCATTTTGGAAATTCTGGCTTATAAAAAGTGATTAAAATTGAATGAATAAATATTTCATCAGTCAAATGACATTTTTGGTAGATGACTATCTAAGAAGAAAAGACAAAGGAACTAATTAGAAACCTCCTTGGAGTAAAGAGTAAAACAGAGGAAATTTCACTTGTCCCAAAATTGATGGTTAGTTTTAACTTGATCCCAGTGAAATAAAACCAACACATTTTTTTTGCAAACTGAAATTTTAATAGAATTTATAAGAAATATAAATGGATAAGAATATCAAAGACTATTTTGAGAAAGAGGAACAAATGGGGATGTCAGCTCTGAAAATATATTTTAAAACAGTAATAAAATAAGATCCAAATACTAAGTAACACTAAATACAGATATCAATTAGATAGAATAAAATGTCCCCAAATAAATCTTATAGTAAATAAAAATGTAATATGTTATAAAAAGTAATAACCAAAGAACTATAAAATTTAATAAACAGGTTATTATATTTGGGGGAATTTAGGTATGTGTTCCCACCAAACTTTACCCCCTAGTTTTAAGTGAAACCAGAAAATTAAATGAAAAAGAAAGAAAAATCACAGAAAAAGTATAAGAAAAGATAAATATGTCTTAGGTTTTTGAAAGGGTAAACACAGTGCATGCTTTGAAGGAATGGAAGAAATTAGAAAGAAAAATCAACAGATTTAACTCTATAAGAAAGTTTACACTTCAGCATAAATAAAAATAATTAAAATAAGGAGACATGGAAATATTCACTGATAGTGTATGCACGTGTTTGCATGCACACACACACCAACCAGAAATAGGGTTAATATATATAATCATATAAAGGGTTCCTCAGATGAAAAACATAATTTGTATATTCATATAGTAGAATTCAATTTGGCCACTAAAATGAATGAGCTGTATCTCACAGTTCATCAAAAAATGGATAAATCTAGCAATATAACACTGAGTTTAAAAGGAGTCATTTGCAGAATGCTAAGTTTAGTATATTATCACTCAAATAAAATATAAAAACTTACAGAGGCGCTTGGGTGGCTCAGTGGGTTAAAGCCTCTGCCTTCAGCTCAGGTCATGATCTCAGGGTCCTGGATTAGAGTCCCACATCAGACTGCTCAGCAGGGAGCCTGCTTCTTCTCTCCCTGCCTGCCTCTCTGCCTACTTGTGATTTTTGTCTGTCAAATAAATAAATAAAACCTTTAATATACATATATATATGTGTGTGTGTATATATATATACTTACAGTAGCAACACTGTATGTGTGTGTGTGTGATGACCAAAGACTCAGAATATTAAAATGTGGAAACAAAAGCTATATAGCAACTGTAAGTGGTTAACTCTCAAATCAAAGAAGGGGTGAGAAGTGGGATCTGAGAAGTTTATAAAGGAGTTCTAAGTATATCTTTTCCTTAAGTCTAAAGTATTCCATAATAAGAAAAGGGAGATTTAGGAATTGATAAGGGGGGGGGAACCCTTGAAACTCCAAAATATGTATGTGAAAAAAAACAACATGAACAAACAATTCACAGGACAGGAAATACACACACAAAAAGATGTATAGTCCCTTAGTAAGCTAAGAAGACTAAAATGAAATACCAGTCACATTTATTAAATTAAAAAAAATTTTAAAGAAGAAAATTGTCCCACATAGTCCAAAAGGTAGTATGCTGTTTTAAAATATGTGTACAACATACAGAATATTCAAATTTTAGAGAGGATGATATGGTCATCTAGTTCAAGAATTTCACGCAGCATTTGAGATTTTTTTTTTCACTTGTCATTTCTTTACAGTTAAGACCACACTCATCACCACTCCTGAATCTCAGGAGCAAGTTCCTCTTCTAAAGGACTTCAAACTTTCCTAGAAACAAAGAAGACTCATGAAAGTAGCTAGGGACAGTCTGCCCTAAATGTTTCCCAAATAACCAATGCTTAATCCTTAAATGTCTCTCAAATAAGACTTTTCATTCTCAAATACCCCCCAAATCCTCAAAACTTTTCTCAAAACATTTGAGATAATTTATAATCCTGCAAATCAAATCCAGACTCTTGTGGAGCCCTCCTCCCACCTATCTGTGAGTGTCTACACACACACACACACACACACCAGAGTTAACTTGTGGTTTTTGTTTTTAAGGGCCTGTCAGTCAAGACAGAGCTCATCTTCTGTGAAAGAGCTTGCCTCTTCTTTACTGGAACATACCCTAACCCCCCAGCGACTGTCATCAACACTTGGCTTTTTCCATTTGTTTTTAAAGAGAATGGTGGGGGGCATCAGAGAAATAGAGATGTTGAAGCAGTGGGAGGCATTTTTATTTTTGTTTTTGTGTTTTCACAAGGGAGTCCTAAATATATTGAATTTCTGGATCATCTCAGCTCCTAACGTTGTTTCTTTGGGATTCCTTTCTTCTGTAAGTTTCTTCACCCTCCCACTCCTCCAAGGTGGCTACAAAGAGAGGCAGCAAGGAAAAGTCACACTTCCTTCAGAATCTAAATATTTGAGTTCATGTGTAAACGGAGACATGTTTGTGTGACAGTTCTCACCAGTTCACGCTGCATAGTGATTTCAAACCAAAATAGAAGGGAAGTTGGCAGTTCGCAGGTCCAAAGATGTCTAAAAGAGAATGCCCAGAGCCTATATAGTGATTGAACAGGGAACAAGTCAGGACAATCAAGTGTTAGCAACAAAAGAGTTGGTTTGAGCAAAGCCGAGCTGAAGCTGAGCCAAGAGCTCAAAGCAGGTTATGCTTGGGCAAAACGTTTTCAGCTCAAGTAAGGGCATGGAAGCAATGGAAAAACAGGAGCCAACTTTCCTAGAATCTGTACCACACACCAAATACAATTCTAAGCACTTTCCATGGATTCATTTATTTAGTCATCCTAAAAACCTGTGATGAAGATATCAGTACCACTCCCCTTGTCTGGACAGAGAGACTGAGGCTCAGAGAGATTGCTTTACTTGCTGAAGACCACACAGCAAGGAAGCAACAGAGCTGGGCTTTCACTGGGCATTCTATTTAGAAGGTATATCACTAGCTCCAATGTGCCACAGCACCCAATATTTGATCAGAATCCAGATGGGAAGATGTAAAAAAGAAGAGAGTTAAGTTGAATGTTCTTGGTTAGTTACTCCCAGGTGTCCTGCAGTCTACACTACAGCTGTAGCTCTTAAGGCTCATACTCTGTGCTCTCAGCTGTAAGGAACTCTGGGGTCACACAGCTGAGGAAAGCTTGTGTTGTGCTCCCCAGGCTCTCATTCTCCGGTGAGATGCAAGGCTCAGATGAACTCAGGGGATATAGTGGTATACTAGCCTCTGAGACCCAACTGTTAAAATATTTAGGAATATTTTTTCATCAACTTTTTATTTTAGAACAGTCGTCAATTTATTTTAAAAATGCAAAGAGAATGCAGAGTTCTCATATACTCTGCATCCATTTTCTCTGTAACTGAGGTCTCACATTCATATGATATATTTGTTAAAATTAATGGATCAATGTTGATACATTATAACCAACTAAAGTCCATACCTTATTCAGATTTCTTTACTTTGTACTTAATGTCCTTTTTTTCAAATCCAGGATCCCATCCAGGATACCACATTACATTTTGTGGTCATTTCTACTGAGCTGCCTCTTGACAACAGCTGCTGAGATTTTACTTGGTTTTGATGACCTTGACAATTTTGAGGAATACTGATTCAGGTATTTTTTCCACTGAGATTTATGTGAGGTTTTTTTTTCATGATTAGAGTGGAGTTTTGCATTTTGTGGAAGAAGACCACAGAGTTAACGTGCCATTTTCATCACCTGATGTCAAGGGTACGTACAATCAACATGTGTTATCACCAATGTTGGTTATCACCAGTGTTGGTTAACACCAACACTGCTGGTGTTGATCTTGAGCACCTTGCCGAGACAGTGTTTGTCAGATTCCCCCACTGTAAAGTTACTCTTTCTCCCCTCTTTCCATGCTGTCCTCATTGAAAGGAGGTCATTATGCACAGTCCACACTTAAAGAGAATATTCAAGAATTCTGTTAGTCAGTTGTTGAATCTTTGGTAGCTTAAAATCAGCCTGGATGAGAGTACACCATAGAAATCAGCAAACTCTATAAATCTGGGCTCTTTTTGGAGAGCTGGATTCTAAAGACCTCAATGTGAGGCAGGAATCTATCAAAATCCAGGGGGTGCCTGGGTGGCTCAGTGGATTAGGCCTCTGCCTTCGGCTGGGGTCATGGTCTCAGGGTTCTGGGATCGAGCCCCACATCGGGCTTTCTGCTCAGCGGGGAGCCTGCTTCCTCCTCTCTCTCTGCCTGCCTGTCTGCCTACTCGTGATCTCTATCTGTCAAATAAATAAATAAAGTCTTTAAAAAAAAATCCTAGAGCAGAACATAGGCAGTAACTTCTTCGACACTGGCCACAGCCACTTCTTTCAAGACATGTCTCCAAAGGCAAAGGAAACAAAAGTGAAAATGAACTTTTGGGACTTCATCAAGATCAAAAGCTTCTGCACAGCAAAGGAAACAATCAACAAAATAAAGAGGCAACCTGCAGAATGGTAGAAGATATTCACAAATGACACTACAGACAAAAAAGGTGATATCCAAGATCTATAAAGAACACTTCAAACTCAACACCCAAAAAAATCAGATAATCACATCAAAAAATGGGCATAAGACATGAACAGACACTTCTTCAAAGAAGATATACAAATGGCTAACAGACACATGAAAAAGTGTTCATCGTCATTAGCCATCAGGGAGATTCAAGTCAAAACCACCTTACACCAGTTAGAATGGCCAAAATTAACAAGACAGTAAAGAACAAGTGTTGGAGAAGATGTGGAGAAAGGGGAACCCTCTCACACTGTTGGTGGGAATGCAAGTTGGTGCCACTTTGGAAAACAGTGTGGAGATTCCTTAAGAAATTAAAAATAGAGTTACCCTATGACCCTGCAATTGCACTACTGGGTGTTTACCCCAAAGATACAGATGTAGAGAAAAGAAGAGCCAGTGATACCCCAATGTTCTTAGCAGCAATGGCCACAGTCGCCAAACTGTAGAAAGAGCCAAGATGCCCTTCAGCAGACAAATGGATAAAGAAGATATGGTTCGTATATACAATGGAATATTATGCCTCCATCAGACAGGATGAATACCCAACTTTTATATCAACATGGACAGGACTGGAGGAGATTATGCTGAGTGAAATAAGTCAAGCAGAGAAAGTTAATTATCATATGGTTTCACTTACTTGTGGAGCATAAGGAATAACATGGAGGACATTAGGAGAAGGAAAGGAAAGTGAATTGGGGCAACTCGGAGGGGGAGACAAAACAAAAGAGACTGTGGACTCTGAGAAACAAACTGAGGGTTTTGGAGAGGAGGGGGTGTTGGGTTAAGTGAGCCTGGTGATGGGTATTAAGGAGGGCACGTATTGCATGGAGCACTGGGTGTGGTGCATAAACAATGAATCTTGGAACAGTGCAAAAATAAAATAAAGTTTGGCCTATATGTGGCTTGGACTGAACCTCACAAGATGGTAGACAAGGAGACAAGGGGCTCACTGGGTGGGAGTGAAGAAGACTCAGAGGCAGGAGGGGTGCTGTGCTTTTAAGACACAGACTGGGACTAAAGAAGTGTGGCACAGGCAGACAGCCACCACAACCCGACAAACTGTTACCCAAGTGGTTTTAACATCAACAAGGCTGGGACCCCGATGGACCTGTATTTGTGTTTGCTGTTTCATAGTAGTAATGACTGAGTTAACTGATTATCTCCTTTGTACAAGGTGCTTCCCAAAAATACAACCAGCAAGCATCAACACTGAGATTTACATTTCCACTCTTTAACTTCAAAATGTGTTTCCACCAGCCTTGCTATTCTCTGTTTTGATTACTGCCTCCTTCCCTGAGTATTGGTTTACTCATCAGATCTGTTTCAAGGTGGTGGAATGGTGATTGATGGTGAGTTTCCAGGAGTTGATCAGTGGTGAGAGTGAGCTGCCAATTGCTGTTGGACATTCTGTCTCAGTTCTGCTTCTGGAAGTGCGTGAGAGCTGAGACAGCCACCTTGCTCTAGACTCTGGGGGTTTAATTTCAAGTCAGGCAAAGTTTACTGACATTTTATCGTGTAGTCTTCCACACCAAAGTCCTTCTTCTTAATAACTTTATTTTTCCTGTGGCTGTATCATTAAGGAAGCAGAAACTATAACACCTTTCAGCTTTGGATCTCCCCTGAACTGTGTCTGTGGTGTCTTTCTGGTCTAACTTGATGCACAACTTCCTTCTTTTTGAAGGTGGTTTTTAAGAAACAGTTTTATAAAAAATCATCACTAGACTCAATCATTAGGGGTTTGGTTAACTTCACAAAACTGCAGGATCTATATGCATTTTGAACAAACATAAAAAACACAACATATTTCATTTTAAAATTCAAACATAAAAATCACTTAGAGTTCATGTGATATTTAAGGCAAATGAAATGTGACTTGGCAGGTTTCCATTTGAGTCATTCAGGGAGTTTAAAGATATTTTAGGGTAAATAGTCTTAAAGAAGTCTTAGAAGGTTAAAATGAGACTTGCTTGGATTAGGGGTGGTGGAATCATAAATTTCGGTTACTATTTTAAACTAAGACTCACTGGATTTATTAAATCTGGGCAATATTTGGGAACTGTTCTTAAATGATGGTAATGCTATTTTTACTTTCTCCTCACATCACTGAGGCTGTTTTTTAACAGTACAACTAGAGGTGAAGTGGTACAAGAGTTGCATTCAAGAGAACTTTGTTTTATTTGGTCCATTTCCCTCTCTCCACTGCTGCAACCCTGCCCGCACTCCTAGTCCCAGCTGCCTCTTTTACTCAGGGATCTGGTCTGAGATGATCGGACCCATGACAGACACCTGACCCAATGGAGAGTCAGTTTATGGACCAGCTGAGCCAACCCTCCTCCCAAGAGCATTTGCATTTGGTGACAAAGACTGAGTCAGCCTGTTGATGGATGGTGATGACCCAAAGGTTATAGGGAGTCAGAGCTGGAGTTTGTTCATATGCCAGAAGTCATGAGGTAGTCAACCACAGGAAGCAGCAGAAGCTGCTCTGTGCAGAGGAGAGGGAGAGCAGAGCCATGGCATGACAGAAGGAGGGAGGTGCCTAGTTCTTCATTTCCTGATTTAGACTCCTATGGCCAGATGACCTTGGTCTTCTAGTACTGAATTCCTGCAAGATTGCTTGTTCAGTTTATTAAGCTTTTTAGGTCGGTTTCTCTCACTTACAACCCAACTGATTCTAGCTGAAGATAACTCCATATACCAAATGTCAAGTCCAGCCTACTAAACAGTTCCTACTCCTACAGCACCACACCAAATTACTCAAGGGTCCATGGGACAACACAGGGATGATTATGGGAGATAGGCAAGGTATAGGAAATGGATATATAAGGAGCTTTGCCATCTGTTATGGCTTACAAATGGCCCGCTTTCAGGTTGACATTTCTGATAGCATAGTCTTTTTCACTTGCAACTTCTGTGGGCCAGTGAGTATGTTCTGCCAAGATCAGAGCTCGGCACCCGCAGCATGGTCTCTGCCAAGCCATGAGTGGCATCATTCCAACATGGCTCTCTCCTCTGCTCTTCCTGATAGGTGATGGCGGAACTTTATAGGGGCTCTTGAGACAGAGGCTCATTTATTCAAGAAATATTTATTGACAGCCTTCTCTGGTTAGGCACTGTGCCAGGTGCTAGGGATACAGCCAGGAGCTGAACAGTAAAGCTCTTACCTGAGTGGAATTTAATCCTGGTAGGTGTGAGGGGGCACTTGTGACAAACACTAAGAGAAACTTAAATAGGGCAATCTTAGGGTGCCTGGATGGTTCAGTGGGTTAAGCCTCTGCCTTCGCTCAGGTCATGATCTCAGGATCCTGGGATCGAGTCCCACACTGGGCTCTCTGCTCCGCAGGAGACCTGCTCCCCCACCCCTGCCTGCCTCTCTGCCAACTGGTGATCTCTCTCTCTCTCTGTGTCAAACACATAAATAAGTAAAAAATTTTTTTAAGATTTTATTTATTTATTTATTTGACAGAGAGAAAGATCACAAGTAGGCAGAGAGGCCTACTTTTCCAATGTATTAGTCTTGTCTGGAATACTTTCCCCCCAAGGAGAATATATTGTCCCCCACAGGACTCCCCATCACACATCTGGAACACTGTAGCCACCTTCTAACTGTGGGGGCCAAGACTCTATTCTGTTCGCTGCTGTAGACCAGCATCCAGTATTTGGTATCAGTAGGCACTCAAAGATATTCACTGAATGAATTAATGAAGTTTTCACTTCAGACTTCATTTTACCACCGATATCCCCTCATTCTGCATCCTCTCTTCTGTCAGGATTATGTTCTAAAACAGAGATCCTGTTGCATCATTGAACCAAAATCCTCTGGTGAGTGGTCCCATTGACAAAAGAACAAAATCTCAATACAGCCTTTATGAGACTTCGTAATTTAATCCCAACCTGCCTTGTAGGCTCATCTCCTGAACATTAAGCCTAGCCACGCTGAGACACCATCTCTTGAGACACCATGCACGCCCTCTGCTCCTGTCTTGCTCTCTCTACTGGGATTGCCTATCTGCCAACCTCTTAGCCAAGCTGATAGTTCCCATTCTTCCAGTGTCACCTTCCATGCATGTTCCCATTACTACTTTCTTCAGCTAGTGAAACTCACCATCCCTTCTGAGCTCAACATGCTTTGTTTATATTGCTCCTGTGGTATATGTCTGTTTCTCCCAAGAGACAGCAAACTCTCTGAGGGTGCAGGGGTCAAATCTTATCCATCTTTGTGTCCCCATTTGTTTTTAAGATGTTCTTTTTAGGGTGCCTGGGTGGCTCAGTTGGTTAAGCAACTAACTTCAGCTCAGGTCATGATCCTGGAGTCCTGGGATTGAGTCCCACATCAGGCTCCCAGCTCCATGGGGAGTCTGCTTCTCCCTCTGACCTCCCCTCTCATGCTCGCTCTCTCTCCCCCCTCTCAAATAAGTAAATAAAATCTTTAAAAAAAATAGATGTCCTTTTTTATTTTTAGAGGAGGGGGAGGAGCAGAGGGAGGGAGAAACTCCAGCAGACTCCACACTGAGTGTGGAACCAGATGCGGGGCTCAATCTCACAACCCTGAGATCACCATGTGAGCCAGACCAAGAGTCAGTCTCTGAACCAGCTGCATCACCCAGACACCCCTGTGTCCCCAGTTCTTAATAATTAATGCTAAAAATCTACGGAGTGCTTACCATGTGCCAGATATTTTACACAATTAGCTCTTAATCCTCAAAATAACCATAGGAGAGAAGTCACATTGTGGCTCCTCTGGTAGAGTTGAGGAAACGGACAGAAGCCTGGGGAAGTGAAATGAATTGCCTGGGGCTGCACAGGTAGCAAGTCACCACTCGGCCCAGAGTCCAACACGGGCAACCGACTCCTCAGCTTGCAAGTGCAGCCAAGGCACAGGCTGTGCCCCAAAGTAGTCCTGGACTGCTGACCAGAATCACCCAAGGAAACCATCCGGATTGCTGTGGGGCCCACAGTGGAACCGCAGCACCAGTGGAACTCTGGATTTGGGCATAGGCGCTTTTCAAAATATACTCAGGGTTGAGAACCCAGATGATAAATGTCACCTGGACCATTTGTGAAACGCATTGATAACCATGTCTCTTTTCCAGAAAATCCTGCTTCACTAGATTGGGGTTGGAGCCTAGCAATCAGTGGTGTAAGGAGCAGCACAGATAATTCTCATCTTAAAGGCAGCTTGGGAAATACTGCTAGAGGTCAGGGTTTCAAGGACATTTCAATAGGTCTTTAAATGTCAATCCATCAATGATGGTATGAAGAATCTGGAAGATTTCTGGCTCTTTCTCACATGGGTGAACCTTAAAGCTTCATTGGCACTGCCCCTGAGGGGAACTGGGCTGGAGTGGTTGAGAGCACTGCACGTGCGCACAACTCTAAAACTGTCCACTGGCGTGCCTGACTTCAAAACCCAGTATTTCGAAAGTACGCATTTATCTTGAACACTCTACATACTCTAGCCAAAAACCAGAAGAAAGGCCTCATGCCTTCTTAATAAGAGTGAAAGGAGATCCTGTAGACACGGGGCAAGCAGTGCTGGAGGCCAAGGACTCCTCCCTCACCCCTCTCCCTCCCCTTCTGGGGCCACCTGAACTCATCTGCCAGTGCACGGGCACACATACAGAGTGGCACAGTAGGTAACACAGTGAGACTATGGTCATCGCCTCGATTTCCCTGGACATAGACCTGTAAAGAGCCACATGTTACACAGCCGTGTTGCCTGTTCCTGTCTCCCAAAGAGCCCACTCATGGTCCCTTTGGATCATCTCTTATCAATGACTCTCTGGAGTCTTGTTCCGCTTGTTTCTGAGCTATTTTCACCAGGACCATCTTGACCAACTCCATTTTCTGCTTTCGGACTGAAGTGTTTACTGACCCTTCTCCAGATTCAGAGGGAAATGCCCAATCTTTCATACTCGATGCATACAATTTCACCCCTGCAACTGAGAAAAATCTCTCCTTTGCAGCTTTCTTCTCTTTTCCCCTTCCTCACCCCAAGAAAAGTTGTGAATCTATTCGTGGACAATGTGCCCATTCTAGGATTCACGCTGCCAGAATAATCTTCCTAATGGGAAATCTAGTGGGGCCTCCCACTGCTGGAGGAGACCACCCCATCTGCAGCTGGGGACAAGAGACACTCCCAGCCCAGATGTCAAGAGACCCAGATCAGGGCTTGATGTATATTCATTGCTTATTTAATATTCGAGCATCTTTTTCTAAAGATATTTCTATTGAACTCACTTGTGGTGTCACCATCTGGAAAATATCAAGCCTCACCCCACTGAGGTAAACCCCTATTGCGTATTTTTCCACTTTTATGTGAGCCCAGTGGGCATGGAGCTTGTATCTCTATGTTTAGCAGAGTTCCTTGCCAAGGCAGCTCTCAAACATATGATATTCTCTAAATAAATCAGTGTTGTAGAGACACATTAATAACCCCTCCTAATTGATGCTAACAGAGTTTAAATGGGGTTCTAAGGAGCTCCCATGACTTCTTAATGTGAGGTCCTTTTAAATTTTAAAGTGGTGGATTAGGGTTTTAAGAGAGAATATGCTGTCCAAAAATTCATTTATTTCATTACAATCAGTTTTTAGATTGGGTCAAATCTTCTCCCAAGGTCTAAACCCTACTTAAAGGGTTTAGTTAACTCTCAAGGACACAGACCAAGAAGCACACATTGTCCTATAGACCATCCAACCAATGGGAATTGAAAAACCCTTAGCTGTTAGACAATAGGGATAAAAATTCATATTTGGGAGGAGGGAGTAATCATATTTTGCTTAGCAGGCTTATTGTCTTTGTGTTTGGAAATAAAATTAATTCCCATTCTCTGGGTGTTCATAAACTACTGGTGTGGGGAAATATCTCAGATATAATGTAATTGGCAAATGAAAAATGAGTTCTTTTTTTCTTTCTTTCTTTTTTTTTTTTTTTTAAGTAAGCTCTAGGTCCAATTTGGGGCTTGAACTCATGACCCTGAGATCAAGAGTCACTTGCTCTGCCGACTGAGCGAGCCAGGTGCCCCAAAAATAAGTCTTAATTTTTAAGCTTGTTGCAGATAAGGCAAAAGTGAATAAAATTTATCCATCTAAAAATTCATGTAAACAGTTGCTATGTGCCAGTGGTAATGTGGTTCCTAGAGAGATTAAGTCAGCCCCATAGGACACACTACCTAGCACACTGAGTTCAGCTCAAGTGGACCTGACATGGAGCAAAAGATTATGTCTCACAAAAATATGTTTCAGGATATTGCTCTAAAAAAGTATCCATTCACTGAGTGATAAGCTCATTTTCCTCTATGTCTATTAAGTACTGCATGGAGATAGTAAAAAAAAAAAAATTCTAGGTAAAAAGGACAAAAGTGAGTAATTTAGGAAGGAGGAGCCAAACTTGTCCTACTTTTTTTTGGTTTGTTTGTTTAAGTAGGGTGTGAAGCCCAACACAGGGCTTGAACTCCCAATCCTGAGATCAAGACCTGAACTGAGATCAAGAGTCAGACACTGTACGACAGAGCCACCCAGGTGCCCCAAAACTTGTCCTACTTTTGCCCAGAATTACCGCGGAGATGGAGTGGGGAAGTTGTAAAGTAGCTGATGCTGACAAGGGTGATCCCTGTGCCAGCGTGCTCGTCCTCTCCAGCAGTATGGCCCTGATTGCAAAGGGAAGCCCTCTGTGAGTGTAACAGATACATCGGTCCCTTCGGAGCCGAAGGCAGTGCAGGGTCAGTGGGGGAAGCTGTGCACTGCGCTCACACTGTTGCCCTTCTTGCGCCACCTGCTCCCACGGATTCCACTGCAGCGCCCCTCCCCGGCTCCCCACTCAGGCTCCTTCCACGTCAACACGGACTTGTGATTTCTGGCACATTTCTCTTCTTGAGGCCATTTGGCAATTCCTCTGGTATGGCACTTGGCAACAATTTTCCATTCAGCATGAAATCCTATCAAAAACCATTTTGTTGACATTAAGACTGAGATGATATTAGAATCCAGATGTGATGTGATGTCATCTGTTGGTCGTATACACATTCGGGGGCTGAATTCGAATCGTTTGCTGGCTGTCTCTAAGATCATTACACATATCCGATAGAAAAGCATTGTTCTAGCACCGTTGGTTCGAGCATAGATTTTGACGTTCCTGAATTATGAAGTAAAATTATGTTTCTCGGATGAGAAATGACCCTCTTGAGACTATCATATGCATTTCTCCTTTCCTTTAGCAAAAAGAGCTTTTGTTGGCAAATGGCAGGTGAAATGAGATTTTCACCAGGAGGCTTTTGGGAAGAGTAACACACCCTCTGTTCATGCACAACAACAGTGAACCAACAATTCAGGGTTTGTACACACTGGGAAAGGTGCTGAGTATGTGGACAGAGAGGGGTACGAGTCACACATGCTCCTGCATGCAGGACCTGGCAGACCAGGGTGTGGGGGGGTGGGGGGGCTGCTAACAGGTCAGCGAGTCATGACCTCACAGTGTGGAAAGTGCTAGAACATAGGTCTGTACAAGTCTATGGAAGGGCCAGAGGAGGCATTACTAAGACTGCCGGAGAGTGAACAAGGAAGGATCAGAGACAGGATTCACATATTCACCTCGTGTTTGTGCTTTGGAAAGGTTTGTTTGTTTCTGTTTCTGTCCATTCTTTGGGGTTTTCCCCATAGACAGGTTATATTATCTGCAAACAAAGACAGTTTTATTTTGTAGTGGGACATCTGAGAGGCGCATTTTCAAGATGCAAGTTTTGAAAGAAGGAGAGAAGGAGGCAGACCCCCCCCCCCCAGCATGAAAGAACTCAGTATAATCCTGTGGCTGGAGATTAGGCTAAAAAGTAGGAGGGACAAGAGATTAGTAGGTGAGTGTGAGGTAGGCCTCCAAGGATGGAGGTGGGTCAGAAACTAGCGACAGCCCTTGAGGGCCATGGAAACATTTTAGATTGTATCCTGAAGGCAAAGAAGAGCTAGTGAGGGGTTGAAGCACAAAAGCAACAAGGCCAGATGAGTTGTGAGAAGATTCTGGCAGCCATGGGGAGGATCGAGTGGGGGCAGGGAGCAGGCGGGAGACCAATGAGGACAGCATGGCTTTGGTCTGATGGCAGGTGATAAGAGCTCGAACCAGTCTCAGGCCCCGGAAGCTCAGAATGTGACCTTATTTGGGAGCAGGGTTGTGGCTGACTTTAACAAAACACCAACTAAGATGAAATCCTCCTGACGTCAGGTGAGCCCTTCATCCAATACTGGTGTCCTTCTAAGAAGAGAAGAGGCAGGTATAGAGAGGCGGGGGCCTGGGGTGCAGACAGAGTGGACACAGGGCGGGTGCATCACGGATTGCTGGCAAACACTGCAGCCAAGAAGAAGGACTGAGACTTCTTCCTTCCCTCGATCCTTCAGAGAGAGGATGACCCTGCTGACACCTTGATTGTAGACTTCTAGCCTCCAGAGCTATTAAAAAATAGATGTCTGTTGTTTCAAGCCACCCCAGTCTGTGGTACTTTTTGATGGAAGCCTTGGGAAGTGAACACACAGAGTAGAGTGGAAAAGCCTTTATTTTGCTGCCAAGCCAGAAAGGTGAGTCTTCTTCAAGCCTGGAGGGAAGGTAAGCATGGTGCAGAGCTGAAACGTTTAGAGGTGGGAATGATGGAGGAGGAGATGGAGAGAGTTTCAGCCTGTTGGCATCATTTGCTCTATGAAGCCAGGCACTCTTCACCTGCTGAGTGTGAAGAGTGCTGAATGAGCTCACAACTTCAGTTACCACTTGTATTAATCTTCTATCGTGGTGTCACAAATTGCCCCCAAATTTAACAGCTTCAAACAGCAAGCATTTATCATCTCACATAGTTGCTTTCTAAGAGTTGGGAATCTGAGACTGGCTTAACTCTGTGGTTCAGGTTCCAGATCTCTCATGGAGACTACAATCGAGGTGTCAGACAGAGTTGCCGTTTTCTGAAGTCTCCCCTGGGGCTGAAGGATCTGCTTCCACAGTAGCTCATTCACATGGATCTCTCTATGCAGTCCTCATACGTGGCAGCCTATTTCCTCTCTTGCAAATGATCAAGAGGGTAACCAAGACATAAACCGTAGTGTCTTCTACGACCTAAGGTTGGCAGTCATACCCTGTCACTTCTGGGGTGTTCTACTGATGATACAGACTACTTCTGATACCATGAAGGAAGAACTACACAGGAGAAAATACTCGGAGACAGGTATCATTAGGAGCCAACTCAGAGGCTGGCTACCATGCCACTGCCATCCTGAGGCCTCCCAAATCTTGTCCAGACCTGGTATTTCCCCCTGAGTTTCAGACACACACCATCAAGGTGTCTTCTGGCCATCCCCTCTTAAAGGTCTCACAAGCACTTCAAAGGCAACCTGTATAAAACCGAACTCTTCATTCTACTTTGGGAGTAGAACCCAGAATCTTTCCCTAACTCTTCGTCAGAATCTTCAGCAGTGACTCTAACACCCCAGCTAGAAGCTGACATCATCAGGGTGCCTGGATGGCTCAGTGGATTAAATCCTCTGCCTTCAGCTTAGGTCATGATCTCAGGGTCCTGAGATCAAGTCCTGTATCGGGCTTTCTGCTCAGCAGGGAGCCTGCTTTCCCCCCCTCTCTCTACCTGCCTCTCTGCCTACTTGTGATCTCTGTCAAATAAATAAATAAAATCTTAAAAGAAAAAAAAAAAAAGAGGCTGACATCACCCATGGCCATTCTCTTTCATCAACTCTTCCAATCCAAACCATCAGAAGTCCTAGTGGTTTTACTTTCTAAATACTTCTGGAATAGAGGGCCTCCTCTCCATACTTACTTTCACAGCCCTAGTTAAGGAATTTCTCTCTCACCTGGTTCACTGCCACAGCCTCTGGACTATTGGACTAACATACAGCTGTGAAGGATCATGAAGGTTCCAGAATTTATCCTACTTGTGAGCCAACAAGTTGGTTTGGATTCTAGCAATTTCATGGATGTTGACAGAATACACAAGATTCCTGGGTCAGAGACAAAGGACATAATAACTCCAGCATAGCAAGCAGCTTGACCCCATAGTTCCCCTTGCTTCCCTGAGAACCACAGGGGCAACAAAGAGTGACCCAGGCAGATGCCACATCCACAGTGGGATTCTGCCTCACCTGAGAAACCCCAAACTTCAGAAAGCTAACTATTACAGCCGGCTATAAGCAAAGCTGCCTGCCCTTTTCTCCAAAGAGAGTCACTCTCCATCTTCCAAAGATACTTTGGAACCTAGGATCCTTGGAACAAACATTCTTCAAAGAATAATCCAGAACAAAAGGACAATTAGTACTTGATTCGCAATACATGCAAAAAAACAAAGTGAGAAACTCAGGGGGGGACTGTCTCCCAACAACAGCCAAACCCAAATCAGGCCATTCATTGATTTCCCAGACCTGTGGAATAAAGTCAAGTTTCTTAAAGCAACACTGTCTGCCTCTGCAGCCTCGTCCCTCCTACTCCCTACCTTACAGTCTGAGACAGACACAACACACAGCCCTCCTCAAACAATCTGTGCCACTTTTTGTCTCCAGGTCTTTGCTTGGGTGATCTTCTTTGCCTGAATTTCTTCCTCCCTTCCCTAGAGACCGTTCATCTTATGCTCTGTGAAGTACCTTCTGAGGCTCGTATGCCTCAAAAGGGTATTGGGGTATTGCTGGGTTAATGTTTGTCTGTGGGGATGGGGTGGGGGTCCGCAGTCCTTACTCTTCACTGGACTAATTTAGCGCTTGCAACCGTTTTCTTCTTTCTCTAAATGGAACTGCCCTTTATGTGATGAAGTCACCATATGTTCCAGTGAAATGAGTCTCCAGGATTTTCTTGGCAAATTCTGAGGCTGTGTCAGGTCAATACCTCATTTCTATTCTCACTCCTGGTTCTGCTTTGCCTCTTGGCTGCCCTGTCTCCACAATAGGGCTGGAGTAGCTCCTCTCCAATCCTGGGTCTGATTGTTTTCACTCTACCAACGTCAAAGCCAAATACATATTTTCAGTTATAAAACAGCCCTTCGCACCATAGCTTTATAAACTTCCAACGGAGGCCTACTGCATGGCCAGAAGGAGAAGTTAAGATTTTGAACAGCGGCCCATGGTGCCATCTATTTCTACTTCTCCTTGGAAACAAAGCCTGAAGAGAACGTGTCACAAAAAGAGTGTAGCTTTGAGACGGCTTGGAGAGATGCTGTGAGAAAACAATTAATTCATTCCAGAAGTGAACTCTGGTGGTCATTTGACCATGTTTCAGGAATCTATTGGTTTCCAAAGAATTCTTAGGAGTGGCGCCCAAGCAATGCTGACTTCATCGAACTCCTTTCTTTTATTGCCCCTGATTATTTTGTTTGCTTGTTTTTGCTTTTGTTTTTCTGTGAAATGAACTTCAGAGCATGACTCATCAGCCTGGCCCTGGGTAAAGAGAACTAACAAGAAAGCGAAGGCATAAAGCTTGCAGTGCATGGCTGGAACGTGAATGACAAGTATCTTCTGAGATCATGCCCACGTGTGCGAACTCAAAAGGTAGGATTTTTCCCATTTGGCATTTTCTTTTTAGCTATACATGTGTCATCTTCTGGGGTGTCTGTCCTGCTGACAATGACTCTTCTTACTGAGGCCTCTGTGAGAGTGCTGGACCCCTGACGACCAAATGCAGGTAACATGATTCCAGCTCCCATCTAACTCCAACAGGCATCTTCTTCACCCCCTCACATATCCCAAGCACCAAGAGCAAAGAATAGGTAATTGTGGGATGTGAGACTAAGTGGGAAGGTCCCTCCTGTGCTGGAGGCTGGAACTAGAACATGTGGACTCTGGAGCTCGAGCCCCATCACCGGGGCTGAGGAGCAGGGAAAGGTGGAGACCACGGACCCTTGGAGAGAGATCTGGAGAGTGAGAATTTGGGCTGACCCCCCCCCCCCCATTCTCTAATTCCTGCTACCAGGCCTTTCTAAGGTCAACCTACCAACCAACAATCTTTGAATAAATTCCTTTGTGTTGGCTTAAACTAGCCCCGGGGTGTTAGCCCAACACAGCAGAGAAAATTTGGAAGTTGATCTGGTAAAATCTCCATGTGATTACCAGAAAAGAAGGTTCCTCACTACCAGTACCCCTGAAGCAAAGATGGGATGTGACATCTGGAAAGTGTTGGGTGAGCTAGCCACAGAGCACCCTCCTGAACTCAGAGCTGTGTTCTGACAACGACTAAGGACACTGGCTCAACACAGAGGAGACATGAAATGGTTACACAACAAAACCCCCATTTCCACAGAGATATTTGATAATGTTATACAGGAAATCTTGTGAAGCCCATACTGGAGCTCTAAAATCCTGGTCTCAAGTGGAAAATTTTTTTCTCTCACCACAAAGTAAAGGCAAGTAAACACCATCTCTCATTGCCATAGCTCCCTGGAGACATTAAGACGGACCCAGCATGTTTGGCGCAGAGAGTCAGCACAGGAAGCTTTGCGGCCCCATGCACAGACTGTGGTCCTGCTTGTCAGAACCAGTGGCAGGCCACTCGGCCAAATAGTTTGGAAGTGGAGGGAACTTCCAGATTTCCTGGGTTCTTTGCAATTAGGAATTAACTTACAGAGATAGAGCTGATGAAGTTTTGGTATTTCCACCCTGAACTTTAAGCATTTACAAGACGCCTTACAATTTCCTACAGCTAATACGAAGAAAACACAAAGGAAACACACGCTGGTGTGGAACACAAAGAATTTAGATGACCAGAGAAAACTGTGGACGGACTCAGGACCAAGGCCTTTCCCTTTGCCGCAGCCAGCTTAGTATTTCATCGGTACTAATGAGCAGCCGCATTACCGATCCGTGGCTGGTTTTGCTGAGTTAGGCTGCAGTCCTGAACACCCCCAGGTCTCTAGGGCTTAAGGCAGCCCGGGGTGAGGGAGGGAGGGATTTCTCACTCCTGGAACGTACCGGTTCTGTGCAGGTCGTGCTGTAGCTCCCCTGTCTTTCCCCGCTCAGGTACAGACTAGAGGAACAGTTCTATGTGGCAGGGGCTGCTCGCCTGGCAGAGGGAAGACAGAGGGCTGAACCACACCATGGCTTTTAATGGTTCTGCTCCCAAGGGCACCAGACTTCCACCCACACAGTCACAGGCCAAAACAAGTCCCCGAGGGCAAAGAGCTGCCCAGGGTGGGGCAGGAAGTCCTATCTCCCAGGTACAGCCTCTAGGGTGGGGCTGAGTCAGGAGGGGCAGTGAGTCTGTTGACAGCAGGACAATACAACACAGCATAGAGAAGGTGTATTTCCAAACCATCTGATTAATTAATTACACTTAAGTTAACTGTCGAGTGAACGGTTTACAGACTCAATCCATAACGTGGGTTTGGCCATTTCTAACGACTCCTTTTGTGGCTCCCCAAAGTGTGCGTGTTAAAGACTCCCTCAGGTATTAATAAAAACCACTGGAAGCACCAGATGAACCCCAGTTGGCAATTGTAGGCACAGCTCTGAGACTGGGGAAATGACTTTCCTGAGATCTCTCAGGCGAGTGTTTTTCAAACTGTGGTTCGTGCTCCTCCTGCAGCAGAAGGACTTGGAACATGGGCAACAGATGCAGGTCAGAGGGCTCCAAACTGAAGCTGAGTTTCTCGGGGCAAGGCCCAGGGATCTGTTTTTAAAGAGCATTCCAGGTGATTCTGACTTGTCAGTGAAGAAAATCTGCCCTCACCTGGACTCAGTCCAGTCAGAAAGGGTTACATGGGACACCCGTGTCATCAGTTGCGGTCCTCGCCCACAGGGCCATGTGCCAGCTACACCCACGTGCTGGGGGTCCAGCCAGGACTTGGAATTTCCTGCCATGTCTGACAGGAGGAGGTGCTTTTTATGGAATGGCTTTTAATGAGAGCCTCTACCCTTCCTTCATATACATCGCAGTTTATACAGTTCACTATTTTCCTCATAAATCAACATCTGTGAATCATTTTGTCATTTGTCTATTTTTAGAAATGAAATGTGACTATATTAAACAATGTTCTCATAAAAAATCCTCTTATAGTAGTAACAATTGTTTGAAAACGTATATTTTAACTGCCTTTCCTCGATAGTGCACTTTTGGAACAAAATCTGTGAGGAAAACTTAACTGTTAAGTTTCCAAACCTGAATTTGTGTGGGGTTTGTACATTGTCAAATATTTCAGTTACTGATGCCTAAAATGAAGAATAAAGTTTTAAAGTGTATATTCTGGCTCTGCCTATGATTTTCCAGGGCTTTTTTTAAAAGAGAAAGACAGCCATGGTCCATGTGACATGATTTCGTTTTAGAGTTCCGCAGCAGTGACCTCTGCCCCTGCCTGGGTCATTAAAGTCAATACACTTCTTCCAGCTATAAGTTTCCCGGCCTCATGGTGCCTTAGCCGGGCCTGGCTGAGCACTCTCATGGCATAAGCCACCCAAAAGCTGCCAGCTAGCAAGGAGGTTTCCAAGGCTTGTTGCTTCCCTGTAGACTCTGAGGTCACCACTGTGCTCTGGAAGAGGGGATGCTTAGGCACAAATCCCTTCCAGGTCTGTTCTGCTGCCCAACCCCGACTTCGTACATGAATTACTTCCCACGCTGGATTGAGGAAAAAAGTTCAGGACATTGAGATCTCAAAAGTTCTTTTCACATTATAGCTGCCTTTTTGAAGCCGTGTCTATTGTCAAAGTGAGGAGGAGACAATTTGTTACAAAGTTCAGACCAGTGGGAAGAAAGGACAGAGAAAGAGACTAAAAAAAGAAAGAAGGGAAGGAAAGTTTTTGTTTTTGTTTTTACTAATTAAATGTTATTGAATAAACACAACGCCACACAAATGCACTCAAAAACTTTCTAAAATATCAATTTTAAAGATTTTTTAAAAATTTATTTATTTGACAGACAGAAATCACAAGTAGGCAGAGAGGCAGGCAGAGAGAGAGGGGGAAGCAGGCTCCCTGCTGAGCAGAGAGCCCGATGCGGGACTCGATTCCAGGACCCCGAGATCATGACCTGAGCCGAAGGCAGAGGCTTTAACCCACTGAGCCACCCAGGTGCCCCTAAAATATCAATTTTAAAGTCCCTTCTTTTCAGACTAATGACAAACACAATACAGATAGCCACGCTCATTCAGCATAATTGGCTGACTTTATACAGCACTTACATCTTTTAGTTCACAAGGATATTATTAAATAATAGAGGCCATCTCATACAACTATTTTTAAAGAACGAGAAAATAAATTTCTAAGAAAGAGAGAGTTGATAGATCCCATATTTTATACCCCATCCCAACAATGAAAGGGGAAGGGAGGGAAGGAAAGAAAAAAGAAAGAACATAAGGGAAAAGAAAAGAAAAGAAGGAAGAGAAGGGGAGGAGGGAGGAAGACTGCTTTGACCACTTTGCCTTCAGGTTGTTTCCACTGTGCTCCCTGGGCTTAACAGCACCTCTCCACTGAGCACAAACATTCACAGTTCTGTGTGTCTCTAACGATGGGCCCTCTTTTCTGCGGCTCTTAAATTCTGCAAGTTGAGCATAGCCAGATACATGTCACAAGATGAGAAGCGTCATGCCCAAAGAACTTCTGGAACTCTAGGAGGTTGGCACCAAAAAGGACAGAGGGAGGCCTGAAGTCTAAACTCAGCCACCATTGTCATGAAATGGTTGTGAGGCTCACTTGCCAGAAAGTACATGCTCCTTTCTCTACTGACCAAAGAAGAACAGCTCCTTAACATGGCATCACAACAAACCATGTGAGCACCTGCCAACTGTTTTGTACTCAGCTGATGTAGACTTAGTTTCTTGAAATTAGGATATTTCAAGATAGCCTTATAAAAATACTCCATTCTGGTTCTTGGGCAGACTATGAGTTCAGAAAAATTGCAAGGTTTGAATTTTCAGTGTCTGTTGCATTCCTGGTTTTGTCGGCAATTTCTGAAGACTGGTAAGTAGACATGGCACTTTAACAAATACACAAAGATAAGGGTCTGGCCTTCGGTCAGAAAAACACAACCCAAATGAAAATAATCCAAGCAGAAGCAGTAACAGACAGTTACTGTTTTGGGGGGAGGGCATTGGCTTTGGAAAGCTCAGCCAAAAGTATTCCTGTTTTTGTTTTTGTTTAGAAATGGGAGTGATCAGAAGGGAAAGGGGCGGTCCTGTCCTGAGGTTTGCTCTGTGTTTAATCTACATGGGCTTGTGGTCTCGGGAGGTCACTCGATTCAAAAGCAAAGTTGTTCTTCAAACTGACCTTCCCCCCAAAGAAACTGCTTTCTACGGCAGACAACTCCTTTTTTCCAATAGCTTTGTGGCTGACCTCAGCTCCCCAGACAAGTGTAGCCTTAAATAAGATAATTGCTTTCCAAATCATTATGCCTCTCTTGTAGAAAATCTTCTTGAGCACAGAGCACACCTCCGCTGGGAGGAGACCACACCTGAAGTCGTGGCCCTGACTAGTTGTTTTATTTGCCTTCATCAGAAAGCGCCACTGGCTGCATCAGACAAAAATCAGGCATATTTAACCTCCTCGAAACAAGCCAGTGAGCCGGTATTGCGGCAAAGTCACTTAATCCAAGACACATTTTTACGCAAACCTCAAGTTATAACCCACATATGGTGGCAGATCATTATCCTAAGACTCTAAATTGGACCAGTTATATAGTTGGAGGGGGATCTATCATAATCTGGAAAACTGTTCTTTTTACTGGTCTATTTTAACAAGTGTAGGGAGGAAATAAAACTCAGAAAGCATAAACTGTTTTACATTTTGAATTCAACTTTGATAAAAATGGAAATACTCCAAAATAAAGACATACTGGCAAAGGGGCAGGGAAAGAGGCAGACAGAAATCAAGGAGAAAATGTGGAAATAAAGACGTTCTGTTACTGCTTTTACATTTCCTGATTTAGTTAAGTGAAAGGCAGGATACACAATTATATAGAGATACAATCCCTAATGAAGGAGAAAGGGTGCCAGAGAGAGACCCGGAGACACAGAAAGACAGACACAAAGACGTAAAAGACTAAAATGAAACAGATCAAAAGAGGCTCCTGTGATGATCCCTGGGACCCGGAACCATAGATAACTTTCATTTTGTGTTTGGGAATTTTTTGTGTTTTCCAGGCTCCCTACAATGAGCATGTTTCCCCTACACACACACACACACACACACACATACACACATACACACACACACAAAACAATTTTTAAAAACTGGTTTCTGATTCACACCGCAAAGATCTTTAACTCCACATCTGAGCACATAAGCTAAGAGACGTCAGGGTTCTTAAAAGTAGAGATTTTATGTGTGTTAATGCACCCCTGGGGCCCAACGAACAGGGAGCCTTTTTGAATACAGCTCACAGATAGGTAAAAAGACTTCTCAGACCTAACACACTTGAATAGTTCCAATGTAAGAGGCTGCAGTAATAGACGGACGAAATAAAGGGCACTTTCACGCTGACCTATTGCAAACTGCTACCATGGTCATCTCTGGGCACCGTCTGGGAGGTCAATTCTAACTCTCACCAGCACATTGTTTTTATACCTTATGTGTGCCACCTAACGCGGTGGGAGCTGCTGTGCTGTGTGGAAGCCAGGCTCACCATGCTCGCCAGCTTTCACTGGATTGGTTGTTTCTGGAGCCACGATCTCCAGACTCTGGGACATTCCAGTGCCTGGAAGAGGTCGAGCTGGGAGAGCAGGCAAAAACGTGCTCCGGGCATCTTATTCCGTCCACATCCAGAAGATGTCTGCACAAAGTCTCCTCCATAGACTTTTCTGTTTCCTTGGCATTTGTCCTTGAGATTGCTTTGCCGATAAAAGGTACCTTTGGAAGCAGACTCCAGATAGTTATCCTGGCCCGCTGCCTAAAACCATTCACTGCATTTATTCCTCTATTCAAAAACCCTTGAATATGAGGTTTATTTAGGTGAACAAGATCCTTTCTACAGAACTGCAAATGCCTCAAATAGGGTTATGAGCCGTCTGTCATTCCGACTTGAGCATAAATTTGTTAAATCCAATCGCTTCCCCTCTGACACCTCGTAAGCCAGACTGAGAAGCTGAAATGATGATCCGTAAAGGGAGCTAAGGGACAGGTAAGGATGGAAGGACAAAGCTTGAAGATAAAGGCAGCAGTTGGGCACTCTGACCCCAGGGGGCTGGGGAAAGAGACACCAAAGGTATTTGAAGAGACTCCCCTTTTCCTCAAACCTCAAAACCAGCCTCCTCCTTCCATTTTGCTTTCCCTCACCAGTTCCACAGCTCCTCCCGCATTCTCACCCCCTGCCCCGCACAGTCCCCTGAAGTACCCACCTCTTCCGCCATCCTTCCATCTGGGACTAGGTCCTCTGCCTGCTGGATTTCACCTCCACTGCCTTCCCAGGAGACCTCACTCTAGCTCCTTCCCGCTGTCTCAGCATCTTCAACCTCTTCCTTCACTGGCTCATTTAATCTGTTTCGCCATCTAAACAAACAAAAAGTACTCTCCTTAAACCCACCACCCACTGCAGCTTTGCCCCCCTCTCAGACTTTGGGAAAGAGTTGTTTGCACTTCTTCCTTCTATGCCCTTACTTTCTACTCTTTCCTCTCCTCTTCACTGCTCTTCTGCTCACCTCCCCACAATGCACCTCCCCACGATGAAACTGCTCTTATCCAAATCACTGGTGATATCATGATGAAATGCACCGGAAACTTTTGCTCCTGGCTTATATGACCTTTCTAAAGCCCTTGACCCTGGTAACCTTTTCCTGTTTTCCTGGATCTTTTTCTTGGCTTCTTTGGTCCTATTCTTCCTGGACAACTGGCTCCCCTCTCAGTATCCACAGGCAGATGACTCCCATGTCTGTACTCTCAGTCCAGGCCACCCTCCTGAACTACATGCTCCTAACCAGCTGTCTACAGGACAACTGACATCTCACAGATCTGTTAGTCAACACTTCCAAAATGGAACCCACCACATTATTCTCCTACTGCTGCCAGCCTGATGTCTCATGTCCTGGGGACTCTGTCCACACAGATTCCTCTAGTTATTGAGCCCCCTTTCCCCCTTGACCCTCTGAGCCCTTCACTTAGCTGACCGTTTATTCGTCCTTGAGGTCTCATGTTAGAGTTCACTCTTCTGGGAAGCCTTCCTTCATACCTCAAGTCTGAGTCAGGTGCTCCAATGATTTCAGAAGCTCCCACCTGTAATGCTTTATAATATCATCTATCTTGCCCATGAAAATATTTGTTCCCAAGGGAACAAATCAGTCTTATTCATTAAATCCCTTCACCCAGCATGCTGTGTGGCATACAGGATACTCAAGAAAAATAGATTTATTTGAAGAAATAAAACATCCGATTTCCAACACTCAGGCATCAGCAGAGGTGGAAGTGTCACTTTTCTCTGCTAGTCTCTTGTCCCCATAGTCCCTGTTCATAAGTCAGTCTCTATCAACCAAGTGATTATCCTTTGGCCCACTTTTCAGCTTCATCACGGGCTGTCTAGCCTTATGTGTGCCCATCCTAGCATTTTTTCCACTATGTATAACCATATTTTTTCTACAAGAAAATGTATTCTTAGTTCCTAACATTGATTTTACAAGAGTTTTGTGCTATCTTTTTTAAAAATTGAGTACTATCTCTACCGTATGTAAATATGGGTCACTCTGCAAATACTTTCTAGGTTGGTTCTTCCAAGTAAAATAAATAACCGTGCCACAGGATAATTATTCTTTTTTTTTTTTTCTTAATTATTTATTTATTTGACAGACAGAGATCACAAGTAGGCAGAGAGGCAGGCAGAGAGAGAGAGGAGGAAGCAGGCTCCCCGTGGAGCAGAGAGCCCGATGTGGGGCTTGGTCTGAGCGGAAGGCAGAGGCTTTAACTCACTGAGCCACCCAAGCACCCTGCCACAGGATAATTCTTAAAAGCAATTTGGTTTAGGTCTAAGTCTTTGTTTTCCTTTTTGGAGTCCAGCTTTGCTAAAGAAAAAAAAATATTCGATTCCAATAGGGTCATTTCAAAAATGCATTTTTAAAGTTCCAAATGCCCAATAGTTTTTCCTTTTGCTTTGGCTGGTTATGAAAATTTTATAGGTCCAAATACATAGACTTTGATGCTTTAATTAACACTTATGGCTACATTACAAGAGAAAGAAAATACTTTAATAAGTTCATACAAATGAGTCATATGATTTCCCCAACTGTAGCCACAACACACAGCACCCTTCACTGTAGGACATTTGTTTGTCTCTTTCAAAAAGTTGAGTATGGGACTTTAGAAGCAAATTTGAAAATGACAGAGCTACACTCACCACCCTGTTGGCAAAAGATCTTTCCTGAGCCTTTTCCTCCTCAGCTGCTCTATCAAAGGGATAGTAGCTGCTTCTGTAATCCCGTTACGCCCTTAACATACCTTTTTAAACCAATGATGGGGACAGGGGGGATATCATGGCAAAATTCTTTGGCCAGAGAAACGTATTCACTGTGGGAACAATAAGGGAAATATAAAGAAAATGGAGGGAGACAGCGGTCTGTGACTAGACAAATCCTGGCTCTCTTTGCAACCAGTGGGTGAGATTTGACTTTGGCAACCTTTTTTTTTTTTTTTTTAAGATTTTATTTATTTATTTGGCAGAGATCACAAGTAGGCAGAGATGCAGGCAGAGAGAGAAAGAGGGAAGCAGGCTCCCTGCTGAGCAGAGAGCCTGATGTGCTACTGGATCCCAGGACCCTGAGATCATGACCTGAGCCGAAGGCAATGGCCTAACCCACTGAGCCACCCAGTCACCCCACCCTTGGCGTCTCTTGAATGCTTCTCCTCTCAATAGAACTTCCAAGAAAGTGCCTCATCGCGCTGCTCAGATGACCATGGCCTGTTAGCACCAGCCTTGAAAACGCTTTGCAAGCACTGGTGCTTTCTCTCTCACTTGTTATGCTCATTTTGCAAGAGTTTGCTCTTGACCTGACTTTACTTTTTACCTTCATTTTGTTCTCTGGAAGAGACAACTATATGGAATATAAGTCAAAGGCCAGGACCCTGCCTTATTTCTCCATGTCCCTGTGATTTCTCTCCTCCAAGCTCTGTGGATCCCAACTGAAGATTTCTCTTTAAGCCTCCAGCTGATCATGATGATGAAAGAAGCCTTCTTTTTCGTCTTCTGTGGCCCCCTGAAGACGCTGAGGAGGTAGTGAGTGTCTCATTAATATTTAGACCAGTGCTACTTGGTGCTGGTCAGGGATCAGCAGTATTTGTCCTCCTTGAAAGCTTGGGAGAAATGAAAATTCTCAGGCCTAAATCAGAATCTCTGAGTGAGGGAAGAAGCAGAAATCCGGAGGTTGACAAGTTCTCCAGATCATTCCTATACAGTATGAGAACAACTGCCTGCTCTGGGAATGAAGGGGCAGTGACAGGGGGTTATTTGTGCTCTCTGCAGTTCCCAGGGCAGGGGAATCAAATACTCTGGCAGTAGGCAGCTGGGTTTTCCAAGCCGAACAGACAAGAAGTCTGCCTGAAGTCCTACACAGATGATTTTCTAAGACCAACGGCAAGGATAAAGGACCAAGCTTTACCCACTGGGAGGTTTCTCTTCGAAAAGTCCCAAAGTTTCTGTTCTTTCAACACCTTGCACCCTCTACCCCATAAGCCCTTTTCAGCAACCAGGGTAATGCTCACTGCCTGTCTAGGCCACAGTCTCGTCTTTGCCTGTGCCCAAAGAATCTTTGTAGCCTCCTGAATCTCCAGCAATCTAGAACTTCCCCTTCCAAGGCTTGGCTCTGCCAGTGAGCAAATAGTTATTGAGCTTTTGATATGTGCAGGATTTCATTACCTAGCAGCTCCCCAACCTCTTCTACCCACTGCTGCCTGTGTCCTGCAGGACCCTGTCCTGGTGACCGCCTTACTCACAGCTGGGTACTCAGTCACCAAAACTCAGAAGGCAATAGGCCCTTTCTGCAATCTCTGTTCTAATGATAATTTTTAAGATTTTTTTATTTATTTGACAGAGAGGGAGCAATAGTGACAAAGACAGTGAGAAAAAGTACAAGCAGGGAGGAGAAGGAGAAATAGGCTCCTGCCAAAAGCAGGGAGGCCGATGTGGGACTCGATCCCTGGACCCTGGGATCATTACCTGAGCCAAAGGCAGATGCTCAATGGACTAAGTCACCCAGGAGCCCCTGCTCTAATGATCTTCAAACTGCTTAGTAAACTAACCATATTAGAATGCCTACACAGAAAATAAGAGCAGCATTTTATTCAGACGAATGCATTTTGAAGTTAAAAAGAAGTTAAATTACAGGTTATTCAACAAGTATAATAATCCTCAAAATGAAGTTAGGTGGATAGAGTCACATGTGCCTCTGTATCCAGTCTACACCTGGACTAGTTGGTGGCACAATATTGAGAAGAAAAAAAAAACCTTCATTCAGATAAGTAGTTACACATGGTAACAGTTGGTTTTTTGTTTGTTTGTTTTTTATTAACCTATAATGTATTATTTGTTTCAGGGGTACAGGTCTGTGAATCATCAGTCTTAACACAATTCACATCACTCACCATAGCACATACCCTCCCCAATGTACATCACCCAGTGGTTTTTGTTTGTGTGTGTGTTTTTAAGATAACCTTCCTTGCAACCTCAGGATACTCTTCCATTACACAGAGGGCAAGACAGATTCCAAGGTATACCCACGAAGAGGTGCTTTAAGGCATTATAACGAACACATGGGCTATCCTTAGTGGGTTAAAATTTGGCAGTCATATTTGATTGTGTCATATATATATATGAATATGACTGGGGGAAAATTTAATGCAATTTAAATCAAATGTCTGGAAACTCTAAAAACCTTTGCAGTCCTCAGGGCCCTACAAAACACAAATCACTTCCCAGATGAGAGACCAAGATGAAGTCACTTACTCAGGTCTGGTGGCTTTTTGGTGTTAGAGCCGGCTGGCTGCATCCCACATTGCCTGACGCCTGGTCTTTCTTTCCTGTCTCCCGTGGACCTGTGAGACCCCATGGAGATTCCCAACGCCTGGTGTTCTGGTCCGAATCTTCCAGGGCAGGAGTTCTGCTGATCCCGCTTAAATGAATTACAGAATGGAATTTCCCCAGAGCCATCCTTCATCTCCAGCTGGAGGGTGCCAGGCAGGGGCAGGGAAGGCCACAGGGGAATGAAGATCCCCGCTAAGCGACTCTGTCTCTTGCTGGTGTCCAACCACGGGCGGGCACACACGGTCCTCTTCCAATAATCCGGTTCTGCTCCCCGCAGCCTGGGTCTGGCGCGCTGACGGAGCCCTGCTCGGCTACCCTTGCGTGGGGCCCAGTCCCAGAAAGCACTTGCTCCTCTCCACGAGCCATGGGCGTCTGGTAGACGCTGGTCCGGTCCGCCAGCAGCCGCATCATTCCCGCAGTGTGGGGGCGGGGAAACGGGACAGAAACAGGGCCCGGGCTTGCGGGGAGAGCAGAGCCATCCTAGCACCTACACGTTGCCTCACAGGCCCCTTCTCAGAGCAGCTCGCTGGTTGGAGAACAGCCACCCCCGGGGAAGGAGAGAAAGCCTGACCCTGGTGAGGGGTTCTCGGAGAGAACCGAGCTGCTCTAGCAGGAAAAGAAAGTGGGAAAACTTCTCTGCTTCAGCAGTTCAGCTTCTCTTTTTACCTCAGAGAAGTGGCAGCTGCCCTCCTGCAGAACGTGCTGTGGCCTGTGATGGGGTCTCTCCCTCCGCCGCCGGGAGCTGAAACTCTGCCCACCTCCGCAGAGCTTTGGAGATTAAACAGGTTTTGGGCATGTCTGTCATCAGGAGAGAAAAATTCAGCCACGCAGGCCCCAGGCAGCTCGCCCAATAAAGCCCCTCGGGTCTCCCAGCCACTTGCTGTGTTCAGATTTTTCCAACTACTTTTGCAAGGTGGAATTTAATTTTAAGAAATATGAGGGGCCTGTCAGTAAAACCAAAAGGGCTGGAACACAGAGGTTTAGGGGACATGGATCCCTCTAACGGCCCCTGCTTTATGAGGGAAAACTAGCCCTGGGCTAAGGATGATTTATTCTTTACTTCCCGTTAGAATTAGAATCAAATGGATTGCTTTAATATTTTTGTCTCTCACAAAGAAAAGTAATAAATCTAAGAGGGCTCCATGCTGTTATGTTCAAGCCTAACCTTTCTCACATAATCACCCCACAGAAGATACTGCTTGTTGCTTCCCCAGTACCCATGTTTTCTTTTCTTGCCAAAGAAATGGTTGGCAATGTGCTCACATTTCCAGTCTCCCCCACACCCTGGAGCAGCCATGTGACCCTGTTGTAGCTAATGACCTGTAAGTGAAGTCAACAGGATGGGGCTTCTGATTAACACAGACAGACAGATAATATCATCGGAAAGTTGCATGTCCTCTTCTTAGAATGATAGCTGGAGGCAAAGCAGCCACCTTGCAACCATGAGGATGAAGCCCTCAAACAAAGAGTGATGGATAAGCAGCCAAAGGTCTACAGGTCCTTGATATATCTACCTTGAACATTTGTAACAGCTCTTGACTGCTTGCCTCAAAAATAAACTCTCAACTAAATAAAATACAATCCATTTGGTTAAGACCTTGTATTTTGATTTCTCTTAAATGCTGTGAAATGCAATTCTAATGAATACTCTTTCAAAGCACAAACTTCACACCATCACAAGGAATGCTCTTGTCCAGCTGGTAGAGCAAGAATCTCTATCCTCATTTCATAACATGAGGGAACTGAGGCAGTGGGAAAGTATCAAGTGAGTAACTTCCCTTTTGCTAACGCTTGATTTCTGAAATCTCTCAGCAGCATATGGGCCCCTGGCCTCTCCCTCTTCTTTGAAATTTTCTCCTTCTTTACTTCTGTGATCTATTTCTTCATGCTTTTTTCTCCTTTTGTTAGCCCACTCTCCAGTGGCTTATGAGTCCTACTTCTTCTTCCTGCCCTTTAAATGCACGTCTCCCAGAGTTCCCCTTCTCTTAGTATCACATACTCAACTTGGGTAGTGTGGTCTGACACTACCCACATCATCCACTATCACTACCTAGTACTGAAAACTAAAAAAACTACTGACGTTGGAAAAGAATGTCTACCATGTACTGCTAAGAGAAAAACAGCAGCTCACAGGATAAAATGTGCTGTTTGATTCTATTCCTGTATAACGGGAAGAAGAAAAGCATATATGCATAGAAAAAAACTATCTGAAAGGCTATGTAAGCAAGACGTTAACAGGCCATGTGTGATGGGTTTAAAGTCCTTAATTTAAACATGAAATTAACCCTTTAATCTCAAAGGACTGAATCAATGAACTTCCAGTCATTTCCAAGTTATTTACCCATTTCTACTTTCCAATAACTTAACTGAGTTAGGCAGTGATTCATTTATTCATTTGGTGAGTTTTTATTATGTGACTGCTCAGGGCCAGCTCTGTGAGAAGCAGTGTGAAAATAAACCCCAAGTGCAAGGAGCTCTCATTTGAAACAAACTGGGTTTATTCCATTTCATTCTGAAACTGATAGAGGAAGGGCGTCATTTGCATACTCACACTGAAGGGATGTTTCCGGTAGGACACAGTATGTGTTAGGCAGCAGCTCCCCCTGGCATCTTTCCTGACTGAGCATGAGGCATTACACCCAGACCCAGGCTGATTGCTCCTCACAGCCCCTAGAGACTTCCTGGACTGGGGGCTCTTCCCCCGGAATCTGCTCAACCTGTCTTCTCTAGGCAATCCATGAGATGACATACCCAGAACGGTTTTCAGCTTCTCTGATTAACTCTAAGCACTCCAAAGTCAAAAGTTGAGAAAATAAAAACAAAAAAAACAAACCCAAAAGCCCTCAATATTCAAATATAAGGAATTTGTCCTATAACCCTGCTCCTTTCAGGACCCGGACGGCTCACCATTGTCCTTTCCCCCTTGCGAAGTCCCAGTTCTGCACTTACAAAAACACTCAGGGAATCTAGAACTCTTGCCTGCACACAGAAGTGGATGTGATGGCGTACAGCCTCTAAATCCTCTACTCCTTCCAGATCTACCAGCTCACTGGCAGCTGGCCTTTGCTTTCCAGCTCCCCTCGTGGGACAGTCAAACAAGCCGCCTTCCCGTTGTTTATGACCAGTCCCTGTGCTTGTTCTTGATTCTAGCTTCCTGCCTCTTCATGAATCTTTCGCCATTGCTCATCCTCTTTCCTGTGTCTTTGAGCTCTCTTTTTCTACATTGAAACACACAAAAAATCTCTTCCAATTGCAGAAACACATGGAACGGATTGATTGGGTTGTAAATTTTGGATGCTGATGGAGCTCTGCGCTATTCCGGTTGCATCTAGTGCATCTGAAAAAGTGCTGGGTCTGCTGCGGGTGATAGGCCCATTAGCAATTCCCTTTTGTACCAAATATTCTGCAACATTTTTTCAGGGCTGAGGTCTCCTTTCAGTTACTGGCACCAGATCACTACCTTGGTGGATAAGCACTTTGGCTTCTCTGCAAAGGCCTCTGATTCCCCACATGTGGAATGCTGCTCCTCTCCCATTACTGACCAGTTCCTGGATGGGCAGAATGATGATAAAAGCTGTGGCAGGCTGTGTACAGCATACCATTTACCCCACTCAGACATTTCCTTAAATATAAATCTTCAAGATGTGTTGGCTCACTACGCCACCAATCCTTCGAGGGGGGCAGGAGGGGGGCGTCTGTGTATCTAGTTTGTTGTAAATGAGGGCACTTAAATGTGTACTTTACATCTAAAGACCAGGTGAATAAGTGGGAAGTGTTTGGAAAACTGGCTAAAAAATTCCTAAATGTTACTTCTATTTTCTGAAAGGAAATGTCCATTACTATTTTTAAAAACCATCCTTCACAATTAAAAGACTAATTGTTTCCCTTGAATCATTATGATGGAACACTGATACATTTCCAAAAAAAAAAATCTCGTTAATTTACCTGGAAAGACAGTTACATCTTGGCTGGAATTCCTCAGCTGTTGAAAAATATGAAATCACTCACTGTCCGTGAGGCAGGCTTCATTCTGGGGACCCTTCTGGGGGCTCTCAAGTGGGCAGGAATAAGAAGAATTTGGGTTAGAAGTTGGCCAAGCCACAGGGTTTTTGAAGAATCTAGCATGACCTCAGTTTCCCAGAGGCCTCTTCTCAAGTCTCATCTGGAAGCTGGAAACTCTCATAACCATATGACCGCTCCATCCAACATCATTACCAAGTGTGCCCAAGCCAGCTTGCCCAGCGCTGAGATGGAGGCAACTACAGCAGAAGGGGGCCAGCTTCCAGGGGGAACTTCCTGGATTGGGTTCCTGAGGTTGGCCTTAGGCTCATGAGGTCGAGACTTTCACAAGTATGGGCTGATCCCCCAAATCCCCCACCCAATCTCCGTACCCACTCCATTAGCTCTCCTGGCCACCAAGCCCCTTCTCCATCAAAGGATGACAACCCCACAGCTTGGCAAACCAGCCTGAGCTGGTCTGCTAATGTGTTCAATAGTGTTGAAAGTCAAAACAGAGATCGGAGAAGAGAAAACAATTTGCTCTGAAAGATACTGGAAGAAGCCTGAGGGGGAGACCCCTATGGTCTGTTACAGATGGAGGTGACAGCTTTGGACAGCGTGCTTGTTTATTCATGTCTCAGGTGAGGGTGTGCATGGGTGTTTATGTGTGATCTTTCTGCCTTTGTCCAGATGTGAGTGTGGGCTTTGTTGATAACAAGTGACTTTGACTTTGAGGGTGTGGTGTGTGCATAACCCCTGGTGTATGTTTGTCCAGGCTGAAAGGACACACCAGTATCTGGTCACACACATTATCTTGACCCTTTCCTGAGGCCACTCAATTCATGGGAAGGGAGAACAGCTCCTCGAATGCTTTTCATGCCTTTCCCGCATTCCCGCATGCTCCTCCCCTTCCTTCTCAGTCCTCCCCCAATCCATCTTGATCAGTCCATCTCTCTGTATTCTGGACCATCCCACCCCCTTTGCAAGTTCTCCTTTCTGGATCAAACTGCCAAAACCCACTTTGATTTTGATGCCAGTGGTGAGACTGATTTGCTTTAGGTTTTAATAGTGGGAAACCCTGTTGGTTCTAGCACTCCCTAGTGCCTAGTTTCCCAGATGAAACTTGCTTGGGGCGGAAGAAAGAAAGAATCAGACTCCTTTTGCTACATAAATAGATGGGACACTCAAACTCAGAGCTAAACAGAATTTCTTGAACGCTTGTAGGCTCGTGTAATGACCTATGAAGTCAAAGTCGCTAAAGATTTCTGATTAATTATGTGTATGCAGTAGTTTTAATGTCTTTTAAATGAAAGAAACAAAGAAATGAAATATTTCGCAGTCCGAGCTACCTACTGAGATTTATTAAGATTCTGGTGAGGAGAACTTCCCTCTGATGACATGGAAGCCTTTTCTTTGTAAAGACCTACTGGCCACAGAGAGTTTTGCAAACAGAATTCAGAAGGAAGGAAAATATTTCGTGATGGCATGACTCTGAGCCAAGCATAGCATTCACTAAATGACTGCCCTGTGGGGTCAGCATGGAGACAACCACCAGTGGCATTTATCAAATCTATAAACAGAGGGCCAGAGGGTTTCAGACAAAGGACACTGATGCTGTCACCAGTCTTCATAGTGACAACCACCCTACCAATCTCGGGCTGTAAGAGGGGTGTCTAGGGCTGAAGCAGTAAGAATGTGAGGGAACGTCGGGTCCCTGAGGGTGTGGGACATTCCTAAAGTGGGTTGGGGAGGGAGGCGCTTTTGGCAGAAACCCTGGGCTTAACCCGGTCCTGCTGGTTTGGACCAGAAGTGGGTTTTCTCTATAAACTGACCACCAGGCCTGGGAGAAAATAGAAAGAACAGCACCCCAAGCTAAAAAGGTTTCTGACCTAGGTGTAGTGCAGTCCGGGCAGAACTGCAGAGCTGGTGTGGGGTGGGAGGCTCAAAATGTAAGAGTGCCCGGTGAGCACAGTCTGGGTGGAACTGAGTAAGTCAGCTGGGTCATGAATCAGTCCTTCCTGGCAGCCATGCCGAGGGGATTCTTGCCCTCCGGAGCGTCGTCAATCCCCGCCCCCCCATCTCAGACACAGGGAATGGCTGGGCCCTGGTGAGAACCGGCTGGCTTCCTGTTTCCCCCCAGTGTGACTTCCTGCACATACAGCCAGGAACCCTGCCCACAACACCCCCCACCCCCTGAAGAGCTCAGGAGCCCAGCGGAGAAGGAAGCAACAAGGCTGATTCATGTTTGTGATTAACTTCTCACCTAATGCTGTAATCCCAGACGCAGACCTGGCCCAGCTGTCAGGGCTTGGCGGGGAGGGTGGGGGGTGCTGAGCTCTCCCTCCCAGAGGAAGGGCAGGGGGGCCAGGGATTCCGCCCCTGCCAGCTGGGTCTCACAAGTCACTTCCTTCAGGCCCCTTCTACCATCTCCCCTGTCGGATCTCTCCCTTCAGATAACGCTGTGGCATCTTACGCAGCTCCTTCATGGCACTTGCCTTTTCTTCCCCTTCCCTTGAGGGTGACAGCCTAGTTCCCCTTCTGGTTAAAACTTCTGAGGTGCCCAGCCTAACAGCAGGCCCAGGCGAGGACTCAGGAAACAACCGTGAATGGAGCAGCACAGGGTGACAGCCCCTGAAAGCCTGCACTAGACAGAAAAGAAGCCCAAAGCAAATTCCATCTTCTCCTCTGCACCTCAGTTGGCCTGAGCAGCGGTGCAGATGTGACCTCCCTCTGCTTTTCTCAACAATAATCCCAGCCCCTTGTTATGATAAACTACTTGCTCCTTGCTCGGCAGTACATTCAGGAACTGGACTGCTGCCAAGAAAAACTCAGGAGCAATGGTAGGGGCTATTGAAATAAATTAATGGCTTATGATAAATACAGGAAAAACAGCGCTAGGTAATAAGCTTATATGCCAACAAAAAATCACATGGTTATTTAAGAGGAGGAGTTTTTGTATAAATGCGTATGATTTCAACTAAGAAGATTAATTTAAAAAAAGAAGAAATATAAGTAATTCACAACCTAGTTAGCCAAGTAAACAATGGCCCTCCAAGGTTGGTATCAGTAATGTGGGAAGCTGTGACAGCTGAAAACAGCTCATCTTCTTCTTTTCAGAGGTCTTCAGGGTTAGTCCAGGAAGGACATTAGACACATGACTTCATAATTATGCCTTTTGGCTTCAAATATCAAACAGTATTACCCACCTTGATTACTGGCCTGACTCACCAAACTTGGCTCTGGATTACTTTTGACATTTTCCAACATTTAAGCTCACCTTCAGAAAAACAAGCCTTTGGTACTTCTCAGGCTTGCAAAAAGAACGTACTGTACATTCTGGAGTTGGCAGAGAAAGAGTCCGAAATGGTTCTGAGCAAGAAAAATGTCGGTGTCGACCTCACAGGTGACCATTGCAGCTATGTGAGTTCTGATTTCTTTGTTTGAAGACCTGTCATGTCATTTTAGAATCAGAGCTCATACTTACTCATTCTGTGGAGACTGTCATCAGGTTTGGTTTGCACAAGAGAGTTGACCCGAATCCAGGAATTTCAACTTCGAATTCCAGACCAGCTATGACATTTGGATCAGTGGGAGCCTTTGCAAATCAGTGCAAAAACCTGAGCAGCCCACCCGGGCGTTCCACCAGCTGGCCACCCCGCAGGAGGCCAACAGAGTGATAACTAAAAGCAGCCTCTTTACTTCTAACATGGCATAAATTGCCCTGACTCAATTCTGAGAGAACTGGGGTGTGCAGGAGTGACTGGGCCAGCCCCAGCATTAAGTGGCTAAATGAGAAGTTCGGTGTGCTCGGTGCAGTGTTTAGGGCTGTTTTTCGCCTTCATGACAGTAGAATGCCATGACCTGCTTCCACGTGAGAGTTAAAACACTCCCAGCAGCTGCCTATGTGGCTCAGTCAGTTAAGCATCCTCCTTCAGCTCTGCTCCTGGTCTCAGGATCAGACCTGGGATCGAGCCCCAAATCAGGATCTCTGCTCAGTAGGGAGCTCTCTCTCTCTCTCTCTCTCTCTCAAATAAATAAATAAATAAATAAAATCTTAATACAACAACAACACTCCCAGCACTAGTCTCTGACTTGATACAAATCAAAGCCCAAATGCCTTGGGAGAGGAGCTTCTTCTTTTACCCAAGGCTTAATTCATGTTGCCTCAGGAGGTCCATCTCTTGTTTGCCTCTCTCTTCCTTAACCTCCTTCCTCAGAAACCCAAGTGAGTGAAAGGGCAGTCATTTACTGTGTAAATCCCCATCTGTTTGTGAAGCTAAATTCCTGCTTCCCCACCCCCGCCCAAGGCTATGGGAATAGTTCCCTGGCCCACCACCCCCACACCCACCCCAGGATAACCTGGACCCTGGGAAAACCTGTCTGCTTGGGGACCCTCGGGGTGGTGACCACTTCCAGAGGCAGATGATGTGGATTTGCACAGCTCCGAGCACATCTTTCCTGGAGAGCAAGCTGAAGCACCAACAGTCCCTCGGAGAAAGAGCCCGAGGCTCATCTTCCCTCGCTGCAGAAGGAAAATTCCCACGGCACAAAGGGGAAGATGGTGAGGAGAAGACAGATAGGGTCTGCACCTCAAAGTGGCCTGGACCATGAAACCCATAAGGGGTTCTAACTGGAACTGGTTGGAAGGTGGTTCTGACGCAGCCGTCCTACTGTTGTATTGGGGTGATGCGAGATTCCGACAGTGTGCTGGGGCCCCTGGGTGATGGCGAGTACATGGGGCTGTGGCCTCTACAGGGCTTCCATTCCATTCAGAATGATTAAGAGCATAGACTCTGAAGGCAAAGTGCATAGTTTTGAATCTGGGCCCTACCGCTGGGTGACTGAACAACTTCCTTAACTATGTTGTGCCTCCATTTTTCTTCACAGAAAGGTTATAAAAATAGCACCTTTTGTACAGGGTTACTGTGAAGATTATATAACTGAATATATCTCCAGGATTAAAATAGTGAGCTTGAATGCTTTTTTAAAAATTTTTTTTCAGTGTTCCAAGATTCATTGTTTATGTACCACACCCAGTGCTCCATGCAATAGGTGCCCTCCTTAATACCCACCACCAGGCTCATTTTTGATGGCTGAGTGGTATTCCATTGTGTGTGTGTGTATGTACCACATCTTCATTATCCATTCATCTGTCGATGGACATCTGGGCTCCTTCCATAGTTTGGCTATTGTGGACATTGCTGCTATGAACATTCGGGTGCAGGTGCCCCTTCAGATTACTACATTTGTATCTTTGGGCTAAATACCCAGTAGCACAATTGCTGGGTCATACCAATTTCCAGCCTTTTGAGGAAGTTCCATAATGTTTTCCGGAGTGGCTGCACCAGCTTGCATTCCCACCAACAGTTAGGAGGGTTCCCCTTTCTCTGCATCCTCGCCAACACCTATCATTTCCTGACTGGTTAATTTTAGCCATTCTCACTGGTGTGAGGTGGTATCTCACTATGGTCTTGATTTGTATTTCCCTGATGCCAAGTGATGTGGAGCATTTTTGCATGTGTCTGTTGGCCATTTGGATGTCTTCTTTGCAGAAATGTCTGTTCATGTCTTCCGCCCGTTTCTTGTTTGGACTATTTGTTCTTTGGGTGTTGAGTTTGCTAAATTCTTTATTGATTTTGAATACTAGCCCTTTATCTGATATGTCATTTGCAAATATCTTCATCCATTCTGTCAGTTATATTTTAGTTTTGTCGACTATTTCCTTGCTGTGCAAAAGCTTTTTATCTTGACGAGATCCCAATAGTTCATTTTTGCCTTTGTTTCCCTTGCCTTTGGAGACATATGTAGCAAGAAGTTGCTGTGGCATGGCACCAACTTTAAAACCAGACCCCTCCTCTCGAGTAGCTCTGTCACCTCGACAAAGTTCCTTTGCCTCTCTTGAATTTTGATGACAGACTAGGCAGCATAATAGCCAGCAGAGTGGTTAGGAAGACTGAGTCAGATGCCCTAGGAATACCTAAGAAGCTCCTACTGTGTGCACGGCCATAAGGGACTGTCAGGGTCCTAGTCCCCTTCTCTCATTCAGCTATCCACATTTATGCCAATACCAGGTGCGTGTGCTGTTGTATGCATGTGTGTGTATTCTTTCCATGTATGTAAATATCTTCAAGAAATGCTGTCAAGTCAAAAAAGTAAGTTGCAGAACAGTGTGTTTAGGTGCTACCATTAGCACGTATATGTATAAACAATGTTGGAAGATCTCGAAGAAAGGATTTGCACTGGTGGCTTTTAAGGAAAGGAGCTAGGTGGCTGGGGACAAGAGTGAGACTCTCACCATTTACTCTTTTATACAGTTTGAGTCTTTAACCATGTGAAAACATAGCCTACAGAAAACATTGAATAAAAAGATAGTTGCCTTAAAAAGAAATGAAGTCCATTGATGTCTGAATGAGCAAACCAAATATGGCAAATACATACAAAGGAATATTATTCAGCCTTTACAAAGGACATTCTGGATGAGACTTGAGGACATTCTGCAAAATGAAACAAGCCAACCACAAAAAGATTAATACTGTTTGGGTACACTTGGATGAGACACCTAGAGTGATCAAATTCATAGAAACAAAAAGTGGGATTCTGGTTGCCAGGGGCTGCAGGGAGGGGGCAATAGGGAGCTGTGGTTTAATTGGGTACAGAGTCTCCATGTTGCCAGATCCAAAGAATTTTGGAGATTGCTTGTACAAAGTGAATATACGTAGTGTGCCAAACTGTACAACTGAAAGTGGTTAGGATGGTAAATTTCATGTTGTATGTATTTACCACCACCACCAAATCATTAGATTGATTTCATCACCCTACCTATTTCATCAGCCTAGCTGGCTCAGACTGTAGCCAGGTAGTAGGATGTGTTGGAGGATTTCAGCGATCTGCTTCTCGGGCTGGCCTTTCCCTTGGCCGGATTTTCTGATTATCTGATTGCAAATCCAGATTATCTGATTGCTCTCTGCTTTCATTTTTTAATCTGAAAAGCAGGAACACGACTTCCCAACTCCGATACCTTAATTGGATTATTATATATCGATGCTTTTCCACTCAGGTTCCCAGCCGTTATTATAAAACCAACCCTCTCAGATTGTCTGACCTCATTTTGTGACCTACCCCCTCCCAGGCTTAGAAGAAGGCTACTGAGTTACGTGTATGAAATACTTTGAGCTCTCTTGACTTAAATAAGGCTAAGTTTAAAGGATCCTTTTGACTGTTGGGCATGCCTGATTGTATGTCTTGTGAAGGAGGGAGTAGGAAGCAGAGAGAGCAAAGAATCCTCTGGCCAAACCATGAACTTGGCCCTTAAGTACAGAAGCAGTGTCACCATCCTAAGCCCCCCCACCACCATCAGCTCCCTGAGAAAGGTAGCAGAGAGGTGGGAAAGAGGCGCAAAAGGCTGCAGTTGTTCTCTGAATGCCCCTGCCAAAAACTGTCATAACATCCTGTCCCTAGCTGGCAAACCAAATAGTACATGCCATCCTCCTGGGCTAAAACTTGTAGGTTACATTATGCCCTGAAATTAACATTAGAAACTGAACTGCTGGGGCACCTGGGTAGCTCAGTTAAGTGTCCAACTCTTGATTTCAACTTAAGTCTCAATCTCAAGGTCATGAGTTCAAGGCCCTCATTGGGCTCCATGCCGGGCGTGGACCCTATTTAAAACACCAACAACAATAAACTGCTTATTTTGAAGTGCTTTTCACAACTTAATCTCCGACTGGTGTGGTGGGCAGTTGTCAAGAGTCTCACATCTCTCCACACCAGCCCTAATTAAGAGCCTCCCATCACCCCCATTCCTCCCCCCAACCAGTCTTCCCTCCTCAAGGTGAGGACTCCGATGGAGAGGAGGATTCATTTGCCTCTCCTCTCTTGACCTAGACTGACCTGAGTGGGGTTTCTAAGGCTGGTCCGTTTTTTTCTCTTTACATAACAAGTCTAAATTCCATTGCCCGCCTTTCCACACCCCTTATGACTGGACTCTACCCTCCCATCTAGCCAGCTTCTTGGTCTCTCTTGCCTTGTCCTCGGGCCTGGGGCCTCAGGACCCTGTGAATCCTCCCTTGTGCCTCTCCTGCAAAGCCAGGGACCAGTCCAACCCTCCACCAGCCCAAATCCATCTTTTCCTCCTGTGAATTCCTATGGCATTTATAGTGAACACCCTACAATTTACTGAACCACTTAATTATAACCTCTCGGGTACTGCTAGTGATTATTTCTTGCATTTTAGTTTGGCCTCCTGAGGAGATATTGAGCCCCAGTGGGACAGAAACCGTACTTTATACATACTTATTGTGTCCATAGGACACATAATAATAAGGGTGGCCATTTATTAAGCACTCAGTGTATATCAGTACTATATGTGTGCAATTTATCTACTACTCACAATACCTTTAATGAGGCATTATTATGTCTATTTTTCAGATGAGAAAAACAATGCTCAAAGAAAGTAACAAGGACATGTGGCTGATAAGGTGTGAGTCTGGAGTTAGATCAGTGGTCTCCAAAGGCCTTAATCAAACTTTTCGATAGATAAGAAAACTGAAGTAAAGAAAATACTTCCTTAGGATCATCCCCTTATGAAAGGAGTGAACTAAAACTACTCCTAATAGTTCTAAAAAATGTAAGCTCCGCTATGAAGGAAGCTTCTGAGAACAGAACCTTTTGTCTGTCTCATGCACTGGTGTATTGCCGACCTTTGGAACAGAGACTTCTTCACACACAGTAGGTGCTCAGCAAAATATTTACTGAACAAACAAGCAAAATCTAATCAGCAAACCTCCACCAAGTGCCCACCAAGTATAAGAAATTGCTAATAGCATGAGAAAAATCATGTAAAAAAAAAAACCACTCAATTTTCTTGCCTTCAATTCATTTGCTGCAGAATACTCACAAAGAGCCAACCAGGAAGATACAGGGGATGCAAGCCTAGGTTCCCAACTTGATGCCAAATGTGTCCTTTTCACCTTAGAAGGGCTGGGGGCTTCCTACTCCCTGTCTGTCCTTCTCTTTCAGTCCTCGCTCCATTAAAACAATCTGCCACCAAACAAAACACACAAAGTCCCAAAGTGATTACTTGAGATTATTTAGGTTGTTCTGTTTTGTTTTGTTTTGCCTAGGTCACAACCATGTAAAAGCAGTGAAAACAAAAACAAAACCTTTGGGCCTAATTGCTGTCAAACAGTCATTCTCTCCAATAGCTTTGATGGTTTATTTCTTTTTAAAATTCAGGGGAACCTCACAGGAGTAGGAGGCAGTAGAGGCTGGCATATGGTGGTGGCAGCGGAAATAGGAAAGGACTGGTGTAGAGGCTTTGTGATTAACTGGGTGTGGGGCTGCAAGGGTTCCTGACAGGACTTCTGGGAGACTCGTGCCATCATTAAGAGGGTCAGAGAAATGTCAGGGTCGAGTTAAGTTGGAAGGAAAGATGATAAATTTTACTCCCTACAAGCTCATTATCTCCAGCCATACCCACTTTGTTTTTCTCTAAACCACATCACCCTCATCTCACCTATTCAAATGGAAGACGACTCTTTCTGAAATATTCTTCTCCCTGATTCCTCTCCTCCCATGGCAGGCTTAGTTTGGACGTCACCTCTTCAAAAAGACCCTCCTGACCTGATGTCACACCTGAAATGACCTGTCTCTTGTCCCTTCCTCACTTTTTTTTTTTAAGACTTTATTTATTTATTTGACAGAGAAAGATCACAAGTAGGCAGAGAGGCAGCCAGAGAGAGATGCAGGCTCCCACCGAGCAAAGAGCCCAATGTGGGGCTTAATCCCAGGACCCTGAGATCATGACCCAAGCCAAAGGCAGTGGCTTAACCCACTGAGCCACCCAGGCGCCCCTACACGTTTTGTTTTCATAAGGCACTCAGCGTTACCTGAAGTCTTCTTGTTTGCTTATTTGTTTATGGTCTACGTCTCTCCAACTACAGTGTGAGTTCCAGGAGATCAGGAACGTCCTCATCTCCTCAACTACACTGCGTCGCAGAGCCTGGATGTGTGTCAGACACAGACGAGGCGCTCAGGTGGAAATGTCAGGTGGCAATGTCCAGCTCACATTGGAGCATGTCGGTCAGGAGCTCAGGGAGGTGGGGTGGTATGAAGATGTGAGTCTGGAGTGTAACTCAAGAAGCCAAAAGCAGGCATAAACCCTCTTTGTCATGACCAACTCTGGATGATTAGCTCAAGCCAGTGTAAGAAAATGTGCTCCCCAAAGCATTTTTTTTGGATCAAAGTAAGAAGAAACAGCTAAAGTGTTCCTTTTTCCTTTCTTTGAGGAAGGTTGGCCCAATTTTAGTAAGACTGTGTGCACATGAAAACTGAAAAACATTAATGAAGGGAAAAACTAAAAAGTAGCGAGTGTGTGCTCAAATGTCTTTAGGTTCTCTGCCCTGTAGCTGCTGTGTGATGTCTTCCCTAACACATCAGCCAATCCTTGTTACCCCTGTGCTCTGATATAGAGGAGGCTCCAGAATATAGAGTTAAATCAAAAGGGCAGGTGCAGAGCAGTGCAAATCACATGCTACCTTTTGCATAAAAAGGATGTGATAAAGAAGAATATACTTAGATTTGCATGAACACTAGAGAGATGGAGAATAGGCTAATAAAAGTGGTTACATACTGAGGCAGGTGAAGTGGGGAACAAGGTAGCGAGGCACAGAATGGGAACAAGACTTTGCAATGCATACTTTTCTGTGTTGTTTTGGTTCTTGAAGTACGTGAATGAATTAGCATTTATAAAAAAATTAAAAATTTTAAATTGCATGTCATTGATAGGAATTTGCATCATGAAGCTCAGTGATCACCTTACCAAGGTTTTACACAGGTAATAATGAAGATTCAAGCTGGGAGGTCACTGTCAGCACCTTGGGGAAAAGAGTACAAATGGAGATGACATTACACTCATGTCTCCACAGATGAACAGAATTAGAGACTAGAGTGATGTTTCTAATTCTGGAGGTTGACTCCTAACTTGGTTTTCTTCTCCATAATCATGAAAATTACTGCACTGAGAATGACAAAGGCTAATTATTCTTTCTTGCAAGAACAATGGCATGACAGGTGAAAAATCATCTAAGCTACACAAACTTGGATAGGTCTGAGCCCTAATTTAAACAGGGAGAGAACAGTTCACCTCCCAACCTCCCACTGATTCCGTCCCTTTATAATTTGTAATAGAAAAACTTGTAAAGAGAGTAAATGGCCACCAATATGAGTCTGGTTAAATGAACAAGCAAATGTGATGCATGAATACAATGGAATCCTACGTGGCCTCACCATTAAATATGATAACACATCCAGCAATATCTACTAAAGTGGAACATATGTTTACCCACAAGCCAGCGATCCCACTTCTCTGCACAGAGCCAACAAGAATGCGTATATATATCCACCCCAGAACATGCAGAAGAATGTTCACAGCAGCCCCATTCATAATTATGTAATTCATAGTTATATAAGTCATAACTCATAGTTTCCCAGACCAGAAACTACCCAAATGTCTATCAAAAGTAGACTGGTGGGGGCTCCTGGGTGGCTCAGTCAGATAAGCAGCCAACTCTTGGTTTCCACTTGGGTCATGATCTCAGAGTCATGAGACTGAGCTCCCCCATGTCGGACGGGGGCTCAGGGCTCTGGGCTCCAGGCTCTGATGCAGAGTCTGCTTGTCTCTTTTCCTACCCCCCTCCCCTTTTGCCCCTCTCCCTTCTCTCTATCTCTCTCTCTCTCAAATAAATAAATAAAATCTTTTTAAAAAGTAGACTGGGTAGGCAGAGTGTGGTTACAGGCATTCAATAGAATACCATATAGCCTCGAGGATAGGTTAAGCAATAAATACCATGATATGGTATTATATATTATAATATATAATGCTGAATTAAAGCTGAAAGAAAGAATCACACTGAACGATACAGTTTATATGACATTCAAAGGAGGCATAGCTAATCCCAGGCGATCAGGACAGTGGTTCTCTTGTAAAGGAGTGGTGACTAGGAGGGGGCAAGAGAGTTTGGAGACATTCTGTTTCTTGATCTGGCTATAGGCTTAGGCATGCTCACTTTGTGAAATTTGTGCACTATAGACATAAGATTTGTGCACTTATTTGTGTTGAGGTTGAACATCAAAAAGAAAAAAGAAAGAAAAAGAAAAGTGGTACTCATCTACATGTATTGACATAGAAACGAAAAGATGTGCAGACCCTGTTCCAGGGAGGAGGAGCTTACGTGGCCTATTTGACTTAGGTTAAGTTGTAGATATCAAGCTATAAGTATTTACTTTACGTGCACAGAAAGTTACTTTAGGAGACGGTCCTCCTAATTGTTAACAATGCTTCCTTCAGGTCAGATTTTGAGTTGGTTTGTTTGTTTTACTTCTTTATACTTTTCTGTATTTGTTTGCATTTTTTGCACAGCATATGTATGTTTTTGTATCAGAAAATGGTTATTCTTTTTAAATCTTCCTTTAAATTTAAAACCTGATTCTTAAATGAAATCTTGCCATTTGCAGTGACGTGGATGGAACTAGAGGGTATTATGGTAAGCGAAATAAGTCAATCAGAGAAAGACAATCATCATATGATCTCTCTGAAGTGAGGAATTTGAGAGGTGGGGAAGGGGTTCGTGGGGAGAAGGGAGGGAAAAATGAAACAAGGTGGGACCAGGGAGGGAGACAAACCATAAGGAAACAAACTGAGGGCTGCTAGCGGGGGTGGGTGAGGGATAGCGTGGTGGGGTGATGGACATTGGGGAAGGTATGTGCTATGGTGAGCACTGTGAATTGTGTAAGACTGATGATTCACAGACCTGTACCCCTGAAACAAATAATATATTATATGTTAATAAAAAAATAAATAATTTTTTTTTTAAAAACCCTGCTTTTTAGTTTCCCTGGAAGCAAACCAATAAATACCAAAGCCCATCAACTAGGGACATAATATATGCTGTGCGCATCTAACATGCTTTGCAATTGCCTGAATATGCAAGCATTTCCAAGACTGGTTCCAAACAGAGCAGCCACCAGTCTTCACACAAGGCACAAGACAAACCTATGATAGAATCAGGGCGGACAAAAGGGGAGAGGTCAGAGACTCTAAGGGTTCAGGATAAATGCTATAGAAATTTTAGGCGATCTGTTCCTCCTCCCTTTGAAACACAGAGCAGATGGGTCCATTTATTAAAGGAAAGTAAACTCTCTAACATTTATCTTTCTTCTGCCTCTAATCCACGTGCTTTCTACACTGCTACCTCTCTTGCTCAGATCGAAGGGATTCCACCATGTTTTTTCCTCAAAGCTGGATGATCTGGCCTTGTAGTTTCTTATTTCTTCTTCCTTTCTCAACAAAAGCCTCCTCCACACATTCACATACTTGAAATTCTTTTAATGGGCATAAATTATTTTTTTCTACAATCAAAGCCCAAGCTTGAAATGTAAATAACCCTAGGTGAGTTCACATAGTACCTTATTATTCATACCAAGGTATAAATGTCTCATATAATTTCTAAAGAGTAAGATTTGGTTGGGAGATGGGGATAGGGAAAGAGAGAGGCCCAAACCTCACACAGAGCTGGCCAGGTAGCTGATGGTACCTGTGTGCCCTCTGCTGCAGCCCCTGGCCTCCTCCCAGGCCCACACAGAAGATCTCAAGCCACCCAGAAGCAGAAGGCAACTGCCATCACCCACACCAGATCTATATCCATTCCAGACTCGGGATTATGATAATTTGGGAGAGGGTCAACAGAGTCAGAGCCCCAGATGGCAGAAGAGCTGCTTTAGCTTAAGACTCTTAGCTCTTTTTCCTCAGGGCAGGAAAGGTTTGAGACAATGAAGGATGAGGCTTTCCAGGCCTGGGACACAACGCTGATCCAAAGCCTAGCCATAGCTTTAATTTTTGTAAACCAAAGCCTCAAGTTTTTCTTCACTCTTTCAGCTGAAGACGTGTTTCCCAGGATGCATGAAAACAAAATAAAAGGTACCAAATTAGAGATTGTGTGACATCCTGTGCCACTTAAACTCTTTGCAGGCAGGCAGAAATCACTGCTTTATTAAATTCCCTTTCCTGAGATTTTCCCCTCCTCCTCACCATTGTCTTCACAAGATCATCCCATACTTGGAAAACATTTGTCTAATTATCATCACACACGATGGGCCTATTGCCAGCTGCTTTTTATTTTAACTTCAGATTCTTTCCAGGGTGTTTGTTTTTTTTCATGGGGGTGGGGAGTGGGAGAGAGGAGTGTGTGTCTGTTTTTGCTATTACACAGAACCGATCAGATTTCTTTTTATAATCACAATTAAACTTCCAGATCCGATCATGTGAATACTTTGCATCTAGAGGGTTCAAATGTCTATTGATTTTGTCAATTTCACAAAGCCTTCCAAGTCTAGAAGTGAGAAACTGATCTGTGAGGTTGAGCTAATCATTCTAGAGACTTAAAGAGCGCAGATGGACTCAAGGAACCTGAGGTTGACTCTCACCTCAGTGTTCTCTCCATCAGCTGAGACTGGATACCATGGGATTAAGCCCCGAATCCATTTGCTGTAGTCCCTCCAATAGGTAAGCCCCACAAGAGCAGGTCTTTGTCTATCCTGTTCACCATGGTAGCCACAGCACCTGCTTGGTTGGCAGAGTAAGGGGTGGGCAGCAAATACCTCTTGAATAATGAATTACCCTTTGCCATGCCCCCTACCGTGAAGGGGGTAGAGGTGGAAGAAGGGCATATGTCATAGATCTCTGTACAAAGCAGGATTGTCCGGCATTAAAACTACTCAGACAAGTGGTAGCTCTAAAAGGAGCTTAAGGACAGCAATCTGGCCGAGGGGCAGGAGGTTGGGGCATAAGGATGCATGGGCATAACCAACACACTTTTCCTTCTATTACATTCTATTTCAGGATTCCTGATGGAGCCTTTGGAGAAGGGAGAAAGGGAGACTAAAGCTTTTTCCCCCTCTCCCTGGCACCCTACTGGCTCAGACCAGTAGGAGGGATGCTAATAGGAATCTGAGGACAAGTGACCAAAAAGATGCAGTAGACTTGGGAGAGATTCCCCTTCTGCTTCCGGGAGTCTGCTTTCCTACCTCTGAAGAGCAGAAAGCATGAGGAGGAACATCTGTGAAATTAAATCTAGCTAGCCATCTTAACCATGAAGTTCAGTTACAATATTTATGCATTCTTATGTGAGACCATCCTCGCCATCCACAGCCCTTCAGAATTGGAGCCTAAGTTATCATCCTCTGTTCTTCTGTGACAAACAATGGCCCAGAGTGGCCCACTCGACCTCCCTAAGTGGAGATTCACCAGAATAACAAGGGAATATGCTCTCTTAAAATACATATGTATTCTAGAGGGGTTAGCTTTGGAAATAAGTCATACCTCAGTGAGATTTACTTTAATAAGATAATCTAGTTAATATTAACTGGTGTTTAAGAAAGAGAAAAGTATTTTTAATGTTTATTGCAATTTCCCTCCTTTCTTCTTTTTGCTGAGGGGGGAAGAAAGAGAAGGAAGAGTGAGGGGGTATCATTAATTAAAAAAAAAAAGAATTGCTTTGTATGTGCTAGGAATTAACAGTCTATAACCTAGGAGAGGAAATATGACAAACATCCAAATGACTATTAGACACATCTACATAAAGAGAGACATCAGGGTGGCTCGGTTGGATATGCGTCTGACTCTTGCTTCCAGCTCAGGTCAGGATTTCAGGGTCATGGGATAGAGCATTGAGTCAGGCTCTGAGCTCAGCATGGAGCCTGTTTATCACTCTCCCTCTTCTCTCTGTGCTCTCACTCTGGATCTCATTCTCATAAATAAATAAATAAATAAATAATCTTTTAAAAAAGAAACACATCTATGTAGGTTGTATCAAAACAAATTACTTTGAGGCTCAAGGGAGGGAATGGTTGCAAATGGCTGGAGAGTGAGCAGTTTTTGAACAAGGCCTTGAAGGATTTTGATCAGTGGAGGTGGGACAAGGGTCTACCCAGTATTAGGTTTGAGAAAAGATCTGGGGACAGGAGAGCTGGAGAGATCTGGCTGCTGAGAAACGGTAGGTCAAATGCTCTCAGGAAAAGGCTGTGAGGAGAGCTGGGGTCTCAGCCAGCCAAGCTGAGGACATGATTATCTGCAATGGATCTGACGCGTTCCCGTTCTCGAAGCGTTCTGCAGCCTGGTGATGTAGTGGCAGTGGGAAGCCAGGGAGGCATTTCATCAGACATTAGGACATGGAGGTCAGCCTTAGATGATGAGATGTGGTGGTGTGTGTAGGGTGGGTTGGAGGAAAGCTGTGGAAGAACAGGAGGCGGGCTGGCAGGCTGTCCCCAGGCTCCAAGCTAGAGCAAGGAACTGTCCTGGAAGAGTGAAAGAGAAATGGGGGGGGGGGGGGCCAAAATCATGCTATAGAAGAGGTAAAGCCAGGACTTGGAGAATAGCAGGGAAGGATGACTAGGGCTTCTCCTTTGTGTGCAGGAGAGAGAAGTAAATTAGGAGTATGGCAGACTAGTACAATTCAAGGCACATGTGTTGAACAGGGCCAGGAAAGGGGAAGTGGCAAGTAACACCTTCCCAGGTGGGTGGCCTTCTTAGAGACTTTGAGCATCAGAAGTGCACAGGGAGTGCCAGAGTGGGGAAGCAGAGCCAGAAAAGAAGTGGGTAGGCCTTTTCCAACTCGCCTGTAGTTTTCTCCAGGATACTTCACAAGAACCGGCTAACAAGTGGCTGCCTCCAGGGAGGCTAACTGGGAGACCCAGAGCCCTTAGAGACTTTGCCTCTTATACCTTCAGGTATCTTTTGAATTTTGAACTTCCTGGAGTACCACCTACCATAATTCGATTTGAAAATGTTGGGGGGCGCCTGGGTGGCTCAGTGGGTTAAGCCGCTGCCTTCGGCTCAGGTCGTGATCCCAGGGTCCTGGGATCGGTCTGCATCGGGCTCTCTGCTCAGCGGGGAGCCTGCTTCCCCCCCTCTCTCTGCCTGCCTCTCTGTCTATTTGTAATCTCTGTCTGTCAAATAAACAAATAAAATCTTTAAAAAAAAAAAAATGTTGGGACCCAGGGCCTCATGGCTGTATGCTGTAGTAAAAGAAACCCTACCTTTCATGGTTTTTTGAGAGGAGCGGGGCTGTTTGTTTGTTGTTTTTCCACTAGCCTGCTGTACCAGTTAAGAAATCTCAGTGTTCCATCCCTTCCTTTGTCCTATCTCCCCAAAACTAGATGAAGTTTGTTGTTGTTGTTGTTGTTGTTGTTGTTGTTTCTATATTTGGGCTCCCACTTCATTACCTTCCGAAAGAAGTAAAGGTCTCAATTTCATCTCAGAAGCCAGGGGTCAAGGACGTTTCAGCCAGGCCACTTCTTAGCTGGGCATCGCATCGCTGTACCAAAATGTGGCAGAGGATGAGAGAGTGAGAAGAGGGGGAGGTAACTGAGTAAGAAAAAAAAGTGCTGGCACGGAGAGGTCCCTGCCCTCGCCCCAGTTTGGACAGACCTGGAAAGCAGCGTCAGGACCTCCCTCTTCGCATCTTTGCTCACTTAGGTCAAGGGGATGGTGGATGGAAAAGTTCCGCCCCCAAACTGCTGCTTTACAGAGGACAGGGCGCTCCCCATGTGTACAGCTCCCCTGGTTCCCCCAGGTCTTCCAGAACTTGGAACCAAACTCCCAAAGTCCCCAGGTGGCCTAAGGGGATGCACCCTGACCTGGGGATAGGTCTGACATCCATACTTGGGACGGTTGCCCACTCGTCTACAGTGTTTCTAGCAGATTCCACCACAACACCCCCCGCCGTGACCCTCACTAGGGGGGCCGCAGAGCTCACCCGCCGCTGCCAGTGAAAGCTCAACAGTTGGGTGAGAACCTGGAGAAAGCCACCGAGCGACTCCTGGGGGGACGCGCAGCCCTGTGTCAGGGACTGTCCCTTCTGTTGTCCCCAGTTCCTCAAGTGCGGGTGGTTCCGGCGAGGCCCGGAGCCAGAGAGAATCGAGAGCAGCGCGGCCACCTTGGGGCGCGCTCCTCGGGGAGCCCGGCCCGCGGGGCAGAGAAGGTCTCGGGGCCCCGGGACGCACGCTTTACGGGAGCGGGAAGCGCGCCCCGACCGTCCCGGGGCACTGTTAGAGCTATTGAAGCCCCAACCCCGAGGGTTCGCGAGCTGCTTCCGCCCCGTGGCTACGAACCCGGGCTGTCCTAAATTCATTTTTCTCCTCCCTTATAGTCTGTTAAATTGACTAATAAACTCAACACAGCGTTCTCTGTGCGGCTTCAAAAAACTCGGTAATTTCGTTAGAAAACGTTGAAATTCAACCCCGAAGTATTCAGCCCAAATGTTTAGTTAAAGTAACCCCGTGGGTTAATAAACTAAACAAAGGCAACCCATGCAAAACTGGAGCAATGAAAACCAGGCTAAATAAACGAAGGGAAGTTTATAAGAACTCTTTCGGAGGAAAAAAAGAGAAAAGGCACCGGGCACGGAGGTTTAATGTGAAGCATGTGAGCGGGGCTCAGCTTACAGGTACGCGGGCCGACGCCGAAAAGCGCTGTCAAGCGGCCTCGTGGATTTCGGGTCGGTTTGCGGCGCCCGGGAAACTCTACCCGGGCGCCGCGAGCAGCCTGGCGGCGCGGGCGGCTCCGAGCTTACCCTCAGCCGCTAGGCGCCCAGCCGGGCCCACGGCGCTCGGCCAGCCAAGCCCCGCCGCAGAGTCGTGCGCCTAAGGCGCGGTGCGCGCCGAGCCACCCTGCGGTGGCGCTCTTGCCTCCCGGGAAGGGCCGCGTTAGCTCGCTTAGAACAGCCCTGAGCGAGGAGCACTTGGCAGTTTGGAGATGCGGGAGTAATGGGTCCCATGCCCACAGTCGGGCTCTATCCTGCCCCCGTCGCCCCCAGGCGCTTGCGGCGGAGTAACAAAGACGCAGCCGTGCCGCTTGACCCTGAAGCAGCTCTGATGGAAGACCAGGGCAGGCTTCGGGCTAGACGTTTCTGCAATTTTTGTCTTTTGCCTTCACGTTCCCGAAAAGAAGCCGAGGAGGTAGAAGCGAGAGAGATCCGGGACAGACAAGGCCCAGCAATCGGGAGCCATTGTTTCCCATGTGGGAGAAAAGCTGTTCTACAGCTCTTGTCCACCTCGCCCTCGAAGCAGGTTTGACCTGAAAAGAAAAAGGCGGGCGAAGGAGGAGGTTTATTTTCCCGACCACTGTAACTGCCCTCTGCCGGGCCCCTTCAACCCCGACCCACCTCCGGTTGCTAGAGGGGCGGCCCCCAGTCCTTGGAGCCGATTCTGGGAGCTCCGCTAAGAGATCAGAGGCTATACAGGTTCGATGCTAAATGAACCTTCAGGCGGCGGGACAAAGGCCTGGACCTCACACGGGGGCACCGCGCCTTCCCCCAGCCGCGCTCAGCTCCCGCCGCTTCTTTATTCCACGTGGTGAATCCTGAGCGTCTCCAACGCCGCCTTAACCAATGGGCCAACCGGGGAAAGCAGGACGCGCGGGAGAGGGTCTGAAAGGAGGTGTGGGTTTTAATTTTTAAAGAGCATAATTGGGCTGAGGAGGGTTATTTTTTCCTTGACCAAGGGTGGAAAAAAGAGGAAGGAGGGGGAAAAAAGGCGAAATACAACACATTTATCTATCAACCGCTAGAGAAGACAAAGAGGTTTTAACAACAGTTTGAAAAGAGCGGTCTGTGAATGGTTACTATTCAATTTGTATTTTATTCCCCGCTGGTCATGGAATTGAGATCAGAAGAAAAAGTGAAAACACATGGCTGAGGTCAGGGGATCAGAGAACCACCACATACAGCAAAGGGAAGGGAAAGCAATGGGAACTCGTGTGAAGAAATGGATTATATAAACAGAGCTTACCATCGCCTGCGCCCCATTATCCTATAATTTACCCTGCATGGGAGCATAGAAATATATTAAACTAGTGATAGGTTTTACCATTTCTTTACAACCCAGCCTCGTGCCAATCAAGCCTACTATATACTTTGAGACATGTTTAGAATTCTTGAACTAATGTGTTTATTTTAAATATCACAGGGAAATTATTACATCACCAGAAAATAATGCCAGAGCGGGGGTCTGCCGCCCTTTTGAAGTCCTGCTGCAACGAAACATGATTTTAATTACATAATCACTTTGAAACTATAATTATACAATAAACGATGAGGATTAAGCGGGAAGTATAGAGTACATTAAAAATTGCTTAGGTCTTGAGAAAACAAACTGAACATGCAGGGAGAAAAGAAAGATGAAATCTGAGGTCCTGGGGAGGGGGCTGATAAATCCTGCAATCGTCTTCCTCTGAGCCTCGACGGTGACCGGGGCCTGGTGTTCGCTTTGCCCTGTCCGAGGGAGGGAGGGAGGGAAGGGCAGTCGGGCGGGTGGCCCGGGCGGCCGTAGCAAGCGGAGTAAAAAACCCTAAAAAACCCGTAAATCTGAGACAGAATCAAAGAGAAGCCGGAAGAACGGCTCTGGTGCTTTTGCTAACCTTCCTACAACAAAACAAATAAACAGAGTCCTTGCTGAGGCATTTACGAAATTCATTTACATCGAAAACCGTCTTGTACCGGAATGCCATGGGGAGGCTGAGCGTTGCCAAAGATTGGTTTGTTTGCCCTTCCATTCCGGGAGGAAAGGCGTCCAACACGGACCGTGTCCTCGCTGGCGCAACGAATTTATAAACAACAGCGCGTCTGGGCGTGGGGCAATCCAGCGCCCCCAAACAACCTCGCGTGCGCCCGATTCTCGGAACTCACTCTCTGTCTCGCACCGGCTTCCTTGCCCGAGGACCCCCTTCCTGAAAGTTGCCCGGATGACGCTTAATTTTGCCTTTAAGTTTGTCTTTCCGGTGAGGCCGGCTCCTGCGTCTTCCTTTAAAAGGTAGAAACTTGGCTCTGTCTCGAGCTCACCCATGAGTGTCTCTCTCTCTGTCCACGTCTCTCTCTCCTCAGCACCCCTCTATCCCCAGAACTTCTCTATACAACCTAGGGTGCAGGGACCCGGTCCTGATGCTGCTCCTTCTCTGGTTCATATCCTGGTTGGGGGCGCTGCACTGAAGCCCTGGGGAGGAGGGTTCTGGGCCTGGGCACAAAGTCCCCAGTGAATATAGAAGTATGCTAGGGACAGACACCTCCTATCCAACTGCACAGGTAGAGGCTGGCGATTTTTTTTCCCCCCGGTGTCACCGACTTCACCGCCTGTGTTCTGTCGGGCCAGCATCGCACCAAGAAGGAAGGAAGTGTGGAGTCCCCGATTTGGACCTCATCCCCCCTCCAAGGCTGGTTTTTACCTGTGAAGTGTTAAAGGCGAGCCTTTAACATTTCACAGCAGGTGCCCTGGGTGAGGGAGTGCAATGGTGGCTTGGAAGGCAGGTGTTTGGCCCAGGCAACCTTCCTTTAGAAAGGGTTAAATACTCCCAACCGACGCAGAAGGGGGCACCCCAGAGCAGGAGGGCACGGCCACTTTTCGGTCAGGCAGAAAATTGTGATGACAGAATCAGAGATGTTTAAATTCACTCGCCATCCGGAACACGTTTCCCCAGGAACAGAGACGGGAGGTAGTGGGCAAGAGGGAGAAAGCGACAAAAAGAATCTTCCCTTGTCCTAGCTTGGGCCTCGTGGTGGCTCCCAACCCCACCGGGGCTGGCCGGACAGCGTGAGGAGAACGGCTGTCTTCAGCTCCAAACCATTAATATTAAGACACATCAGCATCGCATTAGTCTGCAGCAGACCATCAACGACCAAGCACAAGCACAAAAGAGAAATAAAATAGTTCATCCGAAGAGTCCTACTGTGAATGTGTTTATTTCTTGCTTTACTAAGCTCGGGATATAATTTACTCACTGCCCTCTTGCAAACAAAAGCGCGGCGCTGGCCTGGCAACGTTGACGAGCCCTTTTCACAAAACACCCAAGGAAATGACAACTGGGCAGGAATTCAGGGGGCATTTCATATTGAGCCTGTAGCGCCAAGTAGCACAGTTCTTAACCCCAGATGAACACGTGAGGAGTCCAAGAAATTTAAATTTTAAAAAGAAGAAGAAAAACCAATTCCCTGGGAGTAACAGTAATACTAATACAGGTCATTCCTCCGCCGCTTACTTAATACAGGCAACTTACCCACGTCATCTCACTTAATACAGCAACGCTGCATATATTGAATAGAGCGACGTGGATTATAATCCCTACTTGATTAGGAATATCAAATACTTATCCAGGGTTAATCATGCGCCGGGCACTGCGGTATTTCACATTTCATTCATTTATTCCTCTCAACTACCCCACGTGGGGTGGGAACGGTAGCCCCATTTTACGGATGAGGAATTGGGACACACAGAGATCACGTAGTCTGTCCCAGCCCTCGTGGCCACGAACGGCAAGGCGGAGATTGGAACCCAAGTGCCAGCGAGCCGGGACGGCGGGCCCCAGCCCAGCGCCGAGGGCAGTGAACGCGCTAGAAGCCGCCGCGCCTGCCGGGCCAAGGACCGAAAGCGTGGCCCCAGGGCTTCGCGCGGGAGCCAGGGCCCTGGGCGGTGTGGCCCGCGGCGCAAGGAGCTATGTCTTGCGCCGCCAGATTCTCCGCGGCCTGGGCGGCAGTCTGTTTCCTCAGAGGCACAGCGGAGGAACCTCGAGAAAGGGCCGTCCGCCTGAATCCCGGCGCGACCGTGCTGAGCGCGAGACGCGGAGGCAAGGGGACCTGGCCTGTTAGACTCAGGGAAGAGCTCAGGGGCCTGCAGACCGCACGCCGGGCGCCCCCTGAGCCTTGCTCACGGGTGGGTGCCCCAACACCTCTGCGCGCGCGAGGCACTCAGCCCACGCCTCCCTCCCGAACCCGAGCGCGCTCCCGCCACACCACGCGGCCCCGGGAGCTTCGGAGGGAGCCTCTCGTGGACATGCCGTGCGCACCCCGGGTAGGTGCACGACGCCGCAAGCCCTCAGGGCCCGGGGAACTTCTCCGCGGCGCGCGCTGTCCGGGCTGCAGATTCGAACTCAAGTCAGAGGGCGGCCCTCGAACGCTGGGGTGCCAAGAGAGGGCCGGGAAATGGGCCAGGAGAGGGCGGTTTAGAGACTGTTTGCGACCCGGTAAAGCCAGCCGGGAGAATCGCCTGTGCCTTCCCAGGCCTCCCCCATGTCTGCAAGGTACTAGGGGAAGCGACCTGCATGCAGATCGGCACGGAGAGAATGGTCTGAGACCACTATTCCTGTCTGTCTCGAGGCTTTTTGTCTACGGGCTTTGTCCCATTTCCTCCTCACAGCTAATACTTTTCAAGAGAAGTTATCCCACTTAGAGAAGACCCTGTCTTTAACCGCTCAGGGGAATGCCCAGCCACTCTAGGAACATAATACATGACAGTTCCCCCGATTTTATAGGAGAAGGCACTGGGAGGTTAAACAGCCTTAATCGGTAGACGCAGCCAGGGAGTGCCTGGAATGCATCTGTGGACTGTCATCTGACATCAGAACGCCTTTCACTTCCCTAGTGACCTCGCAGAGCCAGAAGTCATGAGCCCAGTGTTTCAGGAAAACCCAGGATGGGATTTCTGGACAGAAGTGGGAATAGGGGCAGGGAGGAAGAGCCATCCTGGAAAATGCAAAAGGAAGAAGGTCTTATAGGGAAGGGAGATTTGAATTATCATCATTTTTGTACTCATATGAGGAGCCAGTTATCTGAGTGCTGACCACCTGCTCAGTGCTACAATGAGCGCTTTACAGCAATCTTTTTGGCTGCACAGTTGGAATCGCTTCAGGGAATTTTAAAAATCCAGATGCCTGGAGCAATTAATTAACAATTACTAGGAGTAGGACCCTGCCGACAATGTGTATCTGTGTGTTTTAAGCTCCCTGGGTAGTTCCAGTGTGTAATTCTATGTGAGGACTGCTGCTTTAGAGAAATTGTCTCATTAAATTCTCACAACAACCCCACAAGGTAGAGACCATGAGGATGTCCATATCATAGGTAAGAAAGCTGAGGCTTACAAAGGATCTATATCTGGTCCAAGGACAGGCCAGAGTCAAACACAGGTTACTCTGCGGCCAGACAGCAGGTATTGAGCCTCTTTAGGCCGAGTCCTGTCTGACTTTAACATCCCCTCCACACCCCCAAAATTTTACCCCACTGGGGAGATAACCTAGGTCATAGCAGGCAGAGGAAGGAAGGCCATTGGGCATTTGCCACCTATATTCAGGACTTGACTCTCTAGTCAAGTAGAGAGGGAAGTAGGATGGGGAGAAGAGGCCAAGAATAGCTTTGGTGTTCTTTGGAAAATGTAGGTCCTCAAATGACCCTGGGCTCTGTTTGGAAAGATGATGTGCAAAGAGTCAAACCCAGCCAGATGGGTGCAGTATGGACCCCTAGCGAAGTCTGGAGGGAAATGAGCACTGTATTAGGAAACCTAACACCTGGCTGGCAGCATTAACCTGGGAAAATCCCTTAACCACTGGCTCAGTTTCCTCTCCCGTAAAATACAGTGTTTCAGCAGAATTGTCTCTAACGTTGCTTCCTGCACATACACTTTCATTCTGGATTACATTAGAATACAAATGGTAGTATTTTATCATCCTCACTATCTCTTACTTGCTTTCACACTTTCTCCAACAGTGAAAATCGCTACCCCTATTTCGATAGGGAAACTGGATGAGGCTCAGGGTTATCCTGTCTTCTCTAGTGGTTTCTGGTACTACTCCTAGAAACATGTCTCCCCCTGAGTCCCTCTGCTCATGTCTTGCTGGCCATTCTGCAGTCCTCAGAGCATGGGCAGAATGGCAAACTGAACTTGAGGCCTTACAAACACCAAAACCTGCCCCAGAATTCAAGCAGGGTCACAGAAAGTTTTGAGTTGGGAAAGGGGTGAAAGGGTGGAGAACTAGTCTTCTGAGTCATTCCTTTCAGTCTCAGTTTTTTGTTTTTTGTTTTTTTAAATCTAGAGTCCAGGGATCACTGATAATTCTCAGTGAGACCACAGATTCATCTGTCAATTCCTATAAAGATGTTTGAAAAAGTCTAAGGGTCAGAGATGTGATTTCTTTTCCTGGAGGAAGGCCCAGGATAACCTAGGTCATAGCAGGCAGAGGAAGGAAGGCCATTGGGCATTTGCCACCTATAATGCAAAAGCATTCTTGTCCATGGCACTCCAGCTATCTACATGTATGTGCCTTATACCTCCATGTCCTAATTTCTGAGGTCTCACCAGACTTACCTGGGGAGATTTTATTTTATCTTATTTTAAAGATTTTATTTATTTATTTGACAGACAGAGATCACAAGTAGGCAGAGAGGCAGGCAGAGAGAAAGTGGGAGGCAGGCTCCCTGCTGAGCAGAGATCCTGATGTGGGGTTCCATCCTGTGGAGGACCCTGTGATCATAACCAGAGAGGCTTTAATCCACTGAGCCACCCAGGTGCCCACCTGGGGAGATTTTAAAACTGTCACATCTAGGTCTCAGTCAGATCAACTAAATCAATAGCTGAAGTGGTAAAGTTCACATATGGGTATTGTTTTAAAAGCAACCATGATTCTAATGTGCAGCCAGAGCTGAGAGCAATTGCTATCAATGTTTATAGAGGATTCATGGAGATGCCAATGGTCAGCCTGGAGCTTTAAGGAAACAAATCTGGATGGAGATCTAGATCTAAAGCTGAAGTCAGGCGGGTATGCAAGATTACTCAGGAAAAGGATGCAGAGTTGGAAAGAACTGAAGACAACACCTTAGGAAAGCACAGTAGCAACAAGAGAAGGAGGAGAGGATATTAACACAGAGATGGAACTGGAGTAACTTGAGATGCAGGAGAAAAACCTGGGGGCATGGAGGTAGAAGAGAATGTCATGGTAGTCAAAGAGGTCAACCATACATCAAGCAAATTTAGGATTAGGACTGGAAAGTCTTCACTGGACTTGACTTCTGAGAAGTTCCAGGTGGCCTGAGCAAGAAGAGAAGTATGGTGAGGCCAGGGAAGCTGAACTGCAGTGCACTGAGAAGATTCTGGAGGAGAGCCAAGAGAGACAAAGAGACTCCTTTCCCCAAGCCAAGGATGCAGTAAGCATTGCAACAGATCTCCTCCCTGAGAGTGTAAGGGCGTCTTCACCACACCACTGAAAATATTAAAAAAAAGAATCTAGCTGTTATTTTGGATGACCAGATTGAAATGGGTTTGTCTCTCAGAAGTATAAACTCCTACTCAAGCACAAAGAGTGCTATATGCCAGAGGGACGCTGAGCCAAAACTCAGAGCCAGAACATAGAACCTATTTAAAACATGCTTGGTTCTCTTCAGAAACTGTGTCTAACTACAGTCCACTGCTGCCAGGTGGAAAAACCAGCAAAACCAGCCATGACTCCAGGCCACAAGAATCAGTGTGGAAGCTGCCCACCATGGGGGCCTGATTTCGCTGACAGGAAGCCAGTGAGCAAAAGGACGTCGAGCCTCCCCGGGATGGCTGACCCTGGTAAGGCAACTCAGAGAGCCCACAATGAGAGAAAACCCACAAAAACAACAAAAAAGAAACAGAAGAAGCCCTATGTGAATGGTGGTGTTGTCAAGTACCTCCAAGAACCTGGATGCCGTGAGGAGACTGGCATCTTACCTTCCTCAGCCGTGGGCCAGGCAGAGACTGGGTCCACAGCCAGGCAGGCAGGGGTGGGGACCAGCCTGCATTCTTGTCTCCTCCTTTGCTGCACCTGTGGTCTTCAGGCCTCCTCTTCTCGAAGCTCTGCCTACTCTTCCTCTCCCAGCCTGACCCCATCAAGATCCAGAGGGGCTGCTGAGCTCGCTAGTTTGCAGCAAGCTGCCAGACTGGGCCTGCAGCAGTAGAGCTGTGGGAAGAATCTGGACCAGCTCCACCACATTGTCTCCTCCTCGGTTGCCCCTGGCTTCCATTTAAAAGACAAGGCTGAATGGGAACAGCAGCTCCCCTTGGGGCAGCGAGTGACCGGAAGGGGACAGAAGGGGGTGTTCTCCTTCTTGACCAGGAGGCAGGTTATCTGCCAGGGTTATAGAAGTTCACTGAGCTCCCAATCGGACACTTTCCTGTTTGTATATTGTACTTCAATAAAAAGTGGGTGTCATTGTATGTGTGTTTTCAGGCAACAATGAGCATGCCCAGTGGCCGCTGTTGCCAGGCCCCAAAATACCACCCTGCTATTTCTCTCTCTCTCCAGGCTCCGACCTGCAATTTTCCTCTTGCCCTGCAGCCACCACCATGCAATTTGCACCTCACTAATGTCCCAGCTGAAGCTTCATGCTGTCTGGTCTCTGCCCCACCCTCCCCACAAAGCACTGACCTGATGGCCATCCTGCCTCACAGTTTGCCAGTTTGGGGCTCGGGGACAGCATTGGATTGGCCACCTGGGATTGGAATGATCCTTTTTAGAAATTCAGCCTTCAGGAATCACGCAAAGAGGCAGAGATGCTCTGGTGACATAAAGTAACCGGTAATAAAAAAGACTGCCACTTCCTCCAAACTCCTGGTAGGAATGGAGCTGAGGTGGTTGGGGAGTTGCTGGGAGCAAGCAAAGTATCACATTTCGCTTAGGTTGGAGGGGTGTTGCTTGGCGGGACCCAGTGATGGACGCTCTTACTCTCCAATTTTCTGCTCATAGAAGCGTTGAAGCGGCAACCCGGAAGTCAAGGGAAAGCCAACAGTCTGGGCACAGAGTGCTTAATTCCCATCTGCAAATAAAAAGCTTTTATTAGACCTTCCTTCCTTCTCATTTTGCCTTAGATCTCAAATTATCATTCACAGGGGCTTGCCAAAAAGCAACTGTAGGAGATTGTGATGTTCTTCTGCAGACGGCAATTAAAACAGTTGAATTCTTCTCCTCCATAATGAAGGGTTACAAAGGCTATATATAAGTGGTGAGTAAACACCTCAGACTCCTTATTTATGCTTCCTGATTCTTAAGGCAGAGTGGGTTGGTGGAAAAATTCACTTGGGTTAGATGTCAGAAGAGCAAGGTTCTGGTCCAGATTAGCTGTATGACCTCAGATAATTTACTGAGACTCAGTGAGCCTCGGTTTTCTCATCTCTAAATGAGAGGGCTGGACTAGATCAAGGATCTTGGGTCTTGTGTTCTTAAATGTACTACTGATTCTTGATATTTTTTACATAGCTGAGTCTACATTCCTCTGCCTTCATTAAATGTATTTCCCAGAATAAGAAAACAGTCCTATTCATTTGGAGATGATGATTCATTCATTAGGCAATTATTTGTTTAACCAATTCTATGCTGGCACACTGCTAGGCTCTGCAAAAGACACAACTGAGTTCTTACTCTCAAGGGCCTGTGAGCCTCCAGAGAGCGCATGTGGCATCCATCTCCTTATTAAAGAATACAGAAACTCCCTCTGATCTGAGCATGAACAAGACATAAACTCCTGCCCAAAATGACGGTCCTGCACCAGATTTATGCCTCGATTGCTCTATCGCATTGCGTTTAAAAGTCACTTCTGTAAAGTTTCCAAACTCTAGATGCTTTACGAGGGTTTTTGCATGAGCTGACTTAGAAAATTTGCTTGTGCAAAGGCATATGAGGGCTGACATTTGATTCTCTATTGAGCTTAAATTGCTCAAGGTCTCTAGGGCCACTTTAAGATTTGGTGTATATATATGTGTATACACACACAGGCATGGCAGGTGCAGGGCCCATAGGTGTGTGTGTGTGTGTGTGTGTGTGTGTGTGTGTGTGTATGTGTCTCTTGTTAAAAAGGAAAGAAGGAAAGAAAGAAAGAAAGAAAGAAAGAAAGAAAGAAAGAAAGGCTCCCTAGCTAGGAGTTATAAGTGTATTTTCACTATCACATGCCCGCAGCCCTGCAGAGTTAGCAGTGTCCACATACCCTGTGGAACTCTTGCCCCTCAGTGTGCGGAGCTGGCACCTGTGGCAAGGACACGCTCTCTGTCGGATGTGTCCAAACCAGCTTCGGTTCCAGGAAGCTGCTTACTGGCAAGGCCCCCCCTGGGTACTGACTCCACAATTTATGGTGTCCATGGCAACATAGAAATGCGAGGCCCATTGCTAAAAAAAACCATTAGGATTTTCAAGAGGGAGACACCAGAGCATTAAACCAAGCGAGGGACCTTTCCCAGACTGCACATCTATCAAACCAGACCTGGCCTCTACTTGGCCTGTCTGCACTTCTGGGGAAGGGCACGCATTCGTGCAAAGGACTGCGGTGCTTTTAGGTAGCTTCCAGAAGGGCACCGATCACTGTTGAGGGCATGGGCTCAGGTTTCCACCAGTCCTACGCTACAAGTTGGCATGAACAGAAAAAGTGGAGGGGATGGCAGAGCAGGGTGCGTCCAAGATGGTTCACGCTCACCACACCAGCAAATGTCTGCGAGGACCGGCAGAAGTCCTGTCACTCGGCCAGCTCTTCACTACTGTTGTTGTTGTTTAATAATTAGAGCTGGCTGGGTGGGATAGGGTTGGAAGAGACAAATGCTCACATTTTGGGTATCTGCCCTTCCTCTCCCTCCACCTGGGCCTGGATCCTGAGTTCCTCACCAAGGTCCTCTGTAGCTCAGACCACCTCTGATGGCCACCCATGGATTTGTCATTCACCTTAAATAAGTGTTTGTAGTTCTTTTGGATGTCCTTGGGGTTCACCTTGGAGACGGTGACAGTCCTTTTCTCCCTGGAAGAGGATGGTGCCCTGGGAGAAGCCGTCCCTGGTCCTTACTGAGCTTACTCTTACCTGTGTGTGTGGTAGCTGTGTGGCTAGATTAACTTCACACTGCAGCCTCGCAAGGGGACAGGCTTCTATAAGGCAGCCCACTGTGGAGGCTGCCGACTCCTTATTCTCTGGGTTGGGGGGGTGCTTGTGGGACACAGTTTCCCCAAGCAGAAAGTAACAGGGGGCCAGCCACATAGCTAGGGGGCAAGGTTGTCAGCCCTACAGGGAAAGGCATGGAAAAAATCATCGAGTAAAGGCTGTGGTGCTTCTAAAGCATTTCACTGCTTTCACAGAGACTCTATGTTCCCAACGTCCACCCCTATCTCCTGGCTTTTAGTATTTCTTTAAAAAATGATAGCCTGTCTCAGCTGGATTAAGAGGAACAACAACAACAACAACAACAACAAAAACCCAGAACCCTATTTTTGTTGTTTCCTTTGTTTTTTCATTGAATTTCAGAGAAAAGGAGATCCGAGTACCCTTGACTGCCAGACTTTGTGGTGACTACAGGCATAAAAATGAGGAGCAAAGAGCCAGTGCTGCTCAGACAGACACCTCCCATCCCCCAGCGGGTCCGCTTCCAGGATTTTCTGGGAACACCTTGGGGAGTGTGGTGGGGAGAGGGGGCTTGGCTCTAATAACATATGCCAAATAGAAAATCATAATTTAGAGATTAGCTGGCCCTGTCATGTGCCTTTCTGCACAACAATAAGCAAGTTTGGTTGGCCTCTGTTTGCTGGGGTGATTTAGGGAAGCCTTTGAACACCGACGCTTGTGGTCCGGCAAAGGCCTGTGAGTAACTGACCTGTCTGTGTACGGTCCACTTCGGAAACAGAAACTTCCCCGGTGGCATGGGAAAGAAAACACCGACCTAATCCCGAAAAGGTAACTTTAAACCAAAGCCCAACCAAGAAAGAGAGTGGGAGAGTGACTGCCAACTGAGCCGGGCCAGAAATAAAAGTCCCATTGTCCTAGCCCAGGCTGGCTCGCAGGCGCACGCTCTCGCCTCGCTCGGTTTGCTCCACATGCTGACACTTCCAGGACCCCCGAGCACGCATTCCAGAGCCTTCATCCACAGCTCTGCAGCTGAGGAGAAATCACGCTGGAGCCAGGGCTGTGTCAGGAACAGGGACGGCTTCTCTCAGGGCGCCATCATATTCCACGGGACTTTACCTTGTGTGTTTTAAGATTTTGATTATTCATTTGGCAGAGCGAGAGAGCAAGAGCAGGAACACCAGCAGGGGGAGTGAGAGAGGGAGCCTGACCAGGGCTCCATCCCACAACCCTGGGATCCTGACCTGAGCTGAAGGCTGCGCTTAACCGACTGAGCCACCCAGGCGCCCCAAAACTTTACCTTTCTTCTCTTTCTTCTTCTTCTTCTTAGTAGAGTACCTCTTTACAGAAGAGCCCAAAGTCAACGAAACCTAACCAAACACTTCCCTCCCGCTCCTCTTCCCGTGATAATACCCCCAGGAGTAGCTGCCGTTTCAGATCACAGACACTTTCAATGATCCAAATAAGTACTGAGGACCAGGTTTTAGTGGTCGATGTTTTCAGCTCTTGTTTTAGATTCAACATGATTAGATACATTTACATTTACAAATTTAGTACAATTGAGTCCTTTAGTACCGCTGACCACTGAGTCTTGTTGCTAAGAGAACTGGCTTTCCCGGAACTTTACCTGACGGTCAGCCGTTGAGAGACTGCAACCTCAGGAGTTTACCTGGACCTTGCTTTTGCCCATCATGGACCACTCACTACTTATTTTTCAACTGTAGGTTTTGTGAGACATCTGCAAATACATTTCCTTTCTTGATTTCATTCTTTAAGTAATTCAGAAGGAAGGGCCCTAAGAACCCCCTTGCTGAGAGGAGGATGTACTAAAGAGCAGCATTCACAGCCCCCTCTGCCCTGTCCTGGAGGGGCCTTTCTCCCCACTACACCCCCATGACTCTAAAGAAACAAATACCAAAAAATTCCATGATCAAAGTCTGTTTTCTAATGATTGCTTAAATTATAGTGAGATTTATTTATTATTATTCTCAACCCCAATCTTGACTGGCTAGGAATACTAGGAACTATTCATTCTGTAAGGGGACAATATCACAATGATTATAATGTATCAAAACACTTTTCTCCCCTGCCCCCTTGGTATAAGTACAAAAAGAGAGAAAGAAAGCAAACGCTACAGGAACAACCAGATGCATCAATTTGCAAGACGGTGACAAGAGACACAGAGCCTAAGGAACCAGCCTTCTCAGTGGGTTATCAAATTCCCTTTGGTTTCTATGAGAGTTGCCTGATCAAAGTCACGCTGGTCACTGACATTTAATAGAGAGTACCACAATGTTCTATTGGTCTGCCGGCAAAGCTTCTCAGCCCTCTGCCTCTCTGCTCTACTTGTCCAGACCTGGTCACCCAAGTCATGTTCCACTCAGGGTGACCCTAACGACATGAAGGAACTACCTGGGACCACTTCCTAAGAATGAGTTGCCTACCTCATCCCCACCTTCACAGTCCACAACCAGAGGCAAGACTGGTTCCCTCTGGCACTTAGAAAACATGAGAGATTCCACTAATAATTTTGCCCATGAAACACTGACCTCTGTGCCTGCTCACATCAATTATTTAATTCCTGATTCAGATCAAGTCCTAGGGAATTTAATAAGATCTATTTCCAGGAACCCATCAGACAGGTCTGCTGTACATACGTTCGTTAACTAAAAAGAACCCATTAAAAAGAGACTTGGAAAAAATATAAAGTAGATAACAGCAAAACATGGCTTGGCTTACCGACTTCATGAGGTAATTTGGATGATGGAAGACATGCCACCCAACAGGCAAAATCATCTAGTGAAGTGGTAGAATAAACCTATACATTCAGGCAATGACGTCCACGCTTCCAGCCAGGAATGCAATTTTCCCCTCTTTTGAATTATTCATTTCCTTTTTCATAGGTCACGTCTCATTTACCTTGATTTAGCATCAGACTAAGTACAGTTATGTATTTGGTAATGGGGGAGGGAGGAGAAGGAAAAAGAAGAAGAAAGAACTTTATGTGAAATACAGTGACCCTGTCCTTAAAATCCAAGTCCACACGGGTGAGGAATTGTATCACATCTTTGATTCTTTTTATATTGCGCAGAGTAAAGGGCTTCCTTATGTCTAAATACTTGCAAGAATAATGAAAAATATGCTTGAGAATACGTTTGATGAATAACGTTTTTGCATGTGTCACTATGAGGAAGTATCATAACGTACATTTCACCACAAAGCCAGAGAGAGTATTTAAAAAGAAAACTCCACTGTAAGGTGGAAAACAGACCGATCCCTACATCTGTCCACAGGATGAATAAATCACTAAATAAATATTTTAATGGCCTTAAGGTACAATCAAAAAGAGCAATTCCTTAAAGTGGTGAGCTGGAGCCCTCATTAGAAGGTTTATTTTCTATCTACTATTGCGATTATGATAAATTTACAGGACAAATGCCTCAAGATCACATGATGTTAAATAGGCGTTCTACCCATGATAAGAAATAGGAGTAGAGTATGAAGATAAATAGGCAATAACCAACTTCAGCAAGGGAAATGCCACCGTCTGAGGTCCCACTTCTGCAGGGACTTTCGGTGACTTCAAAAAAATCCATCTAGAACCCTGACTACTTTCCACCGAATTATTCTTTGTACCACAGTTCCTGTTATACTTACTGGCCCATAAAGTAAGCATAGCACTCAATAAATACTTGTTGAATAAATAAATGGTGAGCCTGATGTAGTTCATAACATTCTACTAGCTTCTTTTATAGCATTCTTTAAACAAAAGAAAACAAAACTTGGCACTGTCCTGGTGGTTGGAGATCGTTTGATGAAAAGCTAGGAAATGATCATGACCTCTGGAGGTGAAGAACCTTTCCTAAATTTTGGTTCCTCAAAACATTTGACATTTTTTCCATCGAGTCATGTATCAGAGTGCTTTAAACATTTTAAGTGAGATCTTTTAAAAATCCTCATTTTTTAACCATAAAAAGTAACACAAACTTTCCTCACTGGTCAGAACAATACAGAAATACATAAATTATGCAAAATTAGATAACCTTCCTTCCAGAGTCCGTCTTGGCCTCAGAGGTAGCCATCATCAACAGTACAAGGTGTAATTTCTCAGTAGTTTTTTTCCATGCTCTCTTAAGAATATCTTTTTTTTTTTAAGATTTTATTTTTAAGTAATCTCTACACCAATGTGGAACTCGAACTCATGACCCCAAGATGAAAAGTCGCATGCTTTTCCCACTGAGCCAGCCAGGTGCCTCTACTATGCTCTTCTAAATGCATAGAGTGTTTTTGTTTAATTTGAAGTACAAAAAATTGTATCTGACCCTATATATTATTTATCTTAGTGAGTTGGTTTTTTTTTTTTTTTCCTAAGTTCACATGATAGAACAGGGTCCAGGCCAGCTTTCAAAGAAAAAAAAAATCTCTTTCATTCATTGATCCATTCAACAAACACTTACTGAGGCTTCACTGTGTGCCTGGCACTGTTCTGGGCTGAGGAATACAGCAAGAGTCCTCGCCTTTGTGGCTGACTTCCTGGATCAGTACTCAACATCTCAATGTGAATAATTGTCACCTATTTCTTGAACCTTTGGGGGCACACGTTTTAGTTACTGGCTAAAGCATCTAATTGCAAACCTTCTTTAGATATACTATGGATTAAATTCTGAGATTTAATTAAACCAATTATATTAGCTAATAGAATTTTATTCCATATATTTTTGTATCATCTCACTGAAACCAAGCAATATCTTTATCTTTGAGTTGAGACTAGAATATATTTTGTCTCCCCATTATTTCATTTAGGGACTGGATGTTAACACGCAATGCAGCGTCGCTAAGTTTTGCAAGGGGGTTGGGGTCCCCTCCTGCCACCAAGTTATGCCTAAATCATACCACCAACCAGAAGAAAAAACATTCCTCAGCAGGAAGCAAGCCTGTTCTCATACACTGAAGAGAACTGTGGTCCTGGCTTCAATAATATTCTGAAATGAAAATGTTCAAGTAGAATGTTTTAGAGAAAAAGGACAAATGTCTTCTGGATTTCCTTGTCCCATGGGTTTCCATGACAAAGGGAAAAACTGTGTGTGTGTGTATGTGTGTGTGCACTTAAATGCACGCAGTTAAACCCCTGATTGTCTAGGGTGTAAATTCTTGGAATCCTGGAGTCAGAATTAGTTAATCACTGTCCAGGTCCCATTACCTTCCTCTGAGGAGGAAATGCAAACCCTGCAGTAAGGAAAATATTTTGAAGGCCATTTCTGAAGGCCATTTCTGTGCCCCCCCCCCATACACACACACACACACACACACACACACACACACACACACAGGACTGCCAAGCCTCAGTCCCTCCCCGGAGGCTGCCAACTCTGTTAATCCATCTTCCAGGTCTCCCATGGGCTCCCACAGTCACCCAGCTGGCTGCCCTGCACAGAGCGCCCATTGAAGCTCTGGTTGGCGTGCTGGCCTTGCAGGGTGGCGTTCATAGCTGCCCGCTGACCTTGCTTAGCCCAATGTACACTGCGTGGGCATTCCAACAATCCCAAACGGGAACATCTCTGCCCAACTCTCAACCCCGGGCAAAAACTTTTTGAGCCCTGGCAGCCAAAGTGAACCGCTTGGAAGACAAAGAGACATTTTTCTGGGGGCTGAAAATGAATGTCTCCTAGGTAAATCATGGCAATATCTCAGTCCTTGTAGGGCTGGGCTGAGGTTGGGAGAGCAGTCTGCGGGAAGAGGGAGGAGGCTCCATATTGGGAAGAGGCAGTCCAGCACGGGCCCTGTGTGCCCCTGCATGTCCTTGCTAAATGGGCCAAACTGCAAGGCGAGCAGTCCTCTGCCCTTGAGCCTCCTCTGTAGCTATAGCTAGTCATGTAGGTCATTATGCTGTCAAGGAGATGGCAGTGTGACCAGTGTATTGTCGGCTCACTCCCCGGTGGAGGGGAAGTAGCTTGCTTACCACCTGATGTCCAATGTGCTGATTATTTATCTATCTATTTCGGAGACAGAGAGAGAGAGAGAGCAGAGTAAGCAAGAACATGAGTGGGGTGGGGCGCAGAGGCAGAGAGAAAGGAAGAAGCAGACTCCCCACTGAGCAGGGAACTCGATGTGGGGCTCAATCCCAGGACCCCAGGATCATGACCTGAGCTGAAGGCAGATGCTTGACCAACTGAGCCACCCAGGTGCCCTTAAATAAATAATTTTTTCTTTTAAAAACATAGATGAAATTATAAGATTGATGAAGCTGCCATGGGAAAGGGTGTGGGGAGAAAGAGAAGAGTCAATTTGGTTAATTCTTCAGCATCTTAATTTTAGATTGGTGGCAAAAACATTTTGGGGTAACAGTCATACATTTTAATGATCACATTGTGATACAAATGTTTTCAGATTCGAAGGTCCTAGTAGGATCATATGCCTTACCCATGACAGCTTATTTCCTATCTCCTAGAATTCTAGCCCCCAGTCCCTCTCCCAGGGAAGCGATTCTTTCACTTAGCCACTCCCACTTTAAAAATCTTTCCTGTGATTCTCACCCCACCTGTGGGTGGACTTGAGTAGTTGTCCGTCTCTTCCCTTCTCTCTGTGCACCCTGTGCCTCTGCCGCCTGGTCACCCCACTGGGCTCTGAGCTACAGAACAGCAGGTGGCCAGGCCCAGACAGCTTTTGCACAGCAGCTCCTGCTTGGATTTACTGCCGCCGCCACCCCCAGCCGTACACCAGGCTCTGAAGTACGTGGGTCACCCAGGCCAGATTTCCATCTATAAATATAAGCAAAGGGTTCTTTAATCACAGATTTTTTGGAGACAAAATGAATTGACGAATACAGGCCTCATGATGAGAACAGGACTATGTATGGTTAACGTGAGCACCCTGTGAACAATCATAAAGAAGGTTTCCACTATTGATTCTCTCCTTTCCTCAAAAAGGGAGCCGGTGAAAACCCACAGCCGATGTTAGCCAGGTTTCAAGATGGACTCCGACAATCCATACCCTGGTCTTCATACTCTTTTTTTTTTTTAGATTTTATTTATTTATTTGCCAGAGAGAGAGAGAGAGAGATCGATCACAAGTAGGCAGAGAGGCAGGGGACGCAGGATCCCTGCTGAGCAGAGAGCCCGATGCAGGGCTTGATCCCAGGATCCTGAGATCGTGACCTGAGCTGAAGGCAGAGGCTTAACCCACTGAGTCACCCAGGCGCCCCCGGTCTTCATACTCTTACACTGTTCTCTTGCACACTGTAAAAGTGTGAGTCTGAATGACCTACAGAATGTGGCAGAAGAGATGGCATAGCAGTTTCACTACTAGGTTATAAAACACGCAGAGGCTTCTATTTTAATCTGTCTCTCAAATCATTCCTTCTGGGGGATGCCATCTCCATTTGTGAGGATACTCTGTGGAGAGACCCAAGTGATGAGAAACTGAGGCCGCCGGCCAACAGCCTCCTGAAAGTGAGCGGCCCTGCACGCAGCTGCTCCAGCCCCAGTCAGTGACTTGACTGCAACCTCACTAAAGTCCCCACAGCAGAAGAAGCAGTGAAATCGCCCTTAACTTTCTGACCTACAGAAACTGTGAGATAATAACTGTTTATTGGTAAGCCATTGAGTTTTGAGGACAATTTGTTAAGCAGCAGTTGATTAGTGGATTAATATAACCAGGAGTAGGGACCACTCCTGACGTCTTCCTCCTCTGCCTCACTGCTTTTGCTATAGGATGGTCTTCATTGAGCTGGGAGCATCTTTTTACCAGGAAGCTCACAGTTATCCTAAGCCTTAGTCCCTGGGCTTGAACAAGATCTACTTTCAGATGGAATAAAATGCAAATTGCTTTGAAAGATTTGAAAAAACAACTACTTTAATTGGTAACCAAAAAAGAGTAAATGAATGCAAACACGAGACTCTACTTTTTTACTTAACAAAATACTAAAGTTTAAAAAGTATTCATATATGATGGTGAAAAAGTGGCTCAATTTTTCTGAAATGTGTTAAGAACTTCCAAAAATGTTTATGCTCTGGGGCGTCTGGGTGGCTCATTCAGTTAAGTGTCCAACTCTTGGTTTCAGCTCACGTCATGATCTCTAGGTTGTGTGATCAAGGCTCCATGCTCGGCACGGAGTCTGTTTAAGATTCTCTCCCTTTTCTTCTTCCTCCCCCTCTGGCCCTCACTGCATCACGCTTGCACTTTCTCTCTCTCTCAAATAAATAAATAAATAAATTTTTGAGCAGAATAGTAGACATGAGCTTTGTCCTGCAGTAGGGGATTTGGCTTTTTAAAAAATGATGGTACATCCGTTTCATTTGAAGTTGTGTCACTAGTGAAAAGTAAGATTTTTTTTTATCACGTGGGCCAATGTTCAAGTAGAAATGCAGGATACAAAAATTATAAATGCAATATATTTTAAATCTAAAATTATAAGCATAGAGGAAAGAAAGACTGGGGAAAAATGTGCTAAAATATTAGTATCACTTCCTGTTTGAATAATCTACCCAGGCAAGGATTTGGGATACTTATTTTCTTCTTTAAATTTTTTGGAATTATCACATTGGTAGGTATTGGTTTTATAATAAGAAAACAAAATGTTTAAAAATTGCAAATGTTGTGTAAGCCTGATGATTCACAATACATGTATGTTAATAAAAATAATTTTTAAAAATTGCAAATGTGTGGAAAATACAGTCTTTATCTAACATTTTTCATTACCCTTTATCCGTCAACTATAATACTTGGGGTGATTGGTGAATGACTCAGTCGAAATCCTTGGCCAACCTACACTTCACACTTCCTCTTCTTTCAGGTCGGGGACTAATGGACTGTGGAGTGGGGAGCAAGTGTGCCGTGAGGCCAGAAGGACTCTGGGAAACAGAAGAGTCCATGGTAGCATTCTGACAACAAAGTACGCAGGCTGAGGGGCTCTGAGGGAACCTCTGTGAAGTCAGGGTTCTGTTTCCTTTATTTAGGGATGGAAGTGGGAAGATATAATGCAATTGTAAAAAGTTGGTCATTGACTCTGAAAAAGATTCAAATTACTGACAGCTTAAAGTAATCAACGCTATGAAAGCCATAATTATCCCAATACTGTAAAGGTTTGGGGTTTGAAGGAAAAAAAAATTCTTGCAATCTGTCTTTCTGTCTGGATCTCTCTGGTTACATAACTAGAGAAGGGCCTGCACAGGAATGAATCACAGATGGCTCTGCTCAGTGTTTGCTTTGAAGTCAGTTCAACTCGATTTATCTGGTCCGTGGTTTGAGGATGGGTGGAAGGATACAACAACACAACAGTGTCCGGGCCCCAAATTAGGGACAGAGCAACCATTTCCTGGGCATAGTGTGTAAGGAAAGGATTGTCCCTTTTAGGGTGTTCATTCTGATGCTGCTGCTTGGTGGAGATGGGGAGAGGGTGTCGCTTCCTTGCCCGCTGGCCCTGGAGCCTGGGGGCGACTGAGGCAGCTTCTTGCCCTGCTGTGTGAAGACTGTGGCTCAAAGCGTGAACCAGTCTTGGCCAGGCCAGTCCCTTCCAACCAGGGAAACACCAGACCACTCTGAGCTGAGCGAGGTCAAGTGGGGCCCTGGGGTTCAAGCCTCCATTGTGGGTCTCCGTAGTTACAGCTCGTTGCTCGGTTCATTTTCTCTCAGGTACTTAATTATATCACTTCTCTCTTCAGTTTTCTGAAAGGAATAATTGACTCCAGAAGCTGGAGTGTCTCGTGTTTGTGGAGGGCAGTGCGTGCATGGTGACTGTCGGAGGCAGCGAAATGAGAAGGCCCCATTGGGAATAGTAGAGCCATGGAAGGCCAGCAGGCGCTAGAAGTCATTTAGCTTCAGCGCCGTGGACACAGATGCCTACAGTGACAGAGCAGGTTTCCTAAAGGCAGGAACTTGGCAGGTCGCCCACAGCGTGGAGCAGAGGGGCTGTGGACCGGAGGGGCTGTGGACCAGAGAATATGCACCCATTCTGACGTCATACAAAATAAACAACATTAATAAATAAATTATAGGCCAAAGAAAACAGTTGTTTGGGATTTGTCCCAAGGGTCAGCAGTTTGACATTCTTGGGTGGTCCCACCCCTTCAACATACAGATAATAAACAGGTCCAGGGAGACCACTCATTCAGTCAATGACCAGCTGCACCCAGAACCCAGGTTTTCTGGCTCCCTCGCCAGGCCTTCTGGTCCAGATCTCTGCTGAGAAAACTGCCTTGATGGCAGCCCCTTTAGCTCCCCATAGGGGCTGTGATGGCTATTTGACGGCAAAAAAGCCCCCCACCAACCCACTGCTTGTTCCAGGAAATGGCCAACCTCAAAAACCTTCCAGCCCTAACATAAAACAATCTTCCTTTCAAATTTCCCCCACAGCTCACGCGCTACCCCACAGCCAGTCAGGGTCTGCCATGCAAGTCTGAAGACTGATTAGAAAGTCTCCTTCTGGGGCGCCTGGCTGGCTCAGTGGGTTAAGACTCAGGTCATGATCTCAGGGTCCTGGGATCGAGCCCCACGTCAGGCTCTCTGCTCAGCAGGGAGCCTGCATCCTCCTCTCTCTCTGCCTGCCTCTCTGCCTACTTGTGATCTGTCTGTCAAATAAATAAATAAAATCTTTAAAAAAAAAAAAAAAAAGAAAGTCTCCTTCCTCCCCAAACTCCCGCCTTAATGGAACACTTGCCAGCCATAGACTATCTCAGTATATCTCTTTTTTTATATAAATTTTATTTATTTATTTGACAGACAGAGATCACTGGAAAAGCAGGCTCCCCACTGAGCAGAGAGCCCAATGTGGGGCTTGATCCTAGGACCCCGAGGTCATGACCAGAGCCGAAGGCAGAGGCTTAACCCACTGAGCCACCCAGGTGCCCCTCCTTTTTGACTTCATAAAGCAACTGTCCTTTCTTCTACCGTTCAACCCCTGCAGAAACAAAAGTGACTCCCTGCTGCCCATTTATGAATTAAAAACCCACCTTCGTTTTGTCCTGGACTTGGTTTTGCCTCTGACCGTGCTATGTGATAGGACTGGAACCCTTGGGGATTTGTCCTGTGTCTGCGTGCTCCTGGCAGAGCAGACGAGATTGGTCCCGCGTCAGCAGCAAAATTTAGCTTCCCGAAGCATTTGCATTCCTAGGACGTCAGCTGGCAATTTCTGCTCCCCCTATCCAGGAGCTGCAGAAGGGGCACCTGAGCCCACAGCATCCTGGGAAGGGCATCAGTCCCCCAGGTTTTGCACAGGGGCTCCCGTGCAGAGCTCCTCCTGGACCCCTGCCACCACCCCGGTGGGTGCCACCTCCTCCAAGTCCTCGCTTGGGACCTGTGATCCAGTCACTCACATACCCTTGCTGCATTGCTGGGGTTTTTTTCCACTGTGAGAACAAAAATGCATCCAGTCAACATCTATTCACTAAATATTTTCTCTGGGGCTCAAGACTCCTCCCTCTCCCTCCCCTGTGAGAATCCTGCTGAGGACCACATTATAATAGCTAGCCTTTACTGAGAGTTTTCTATTCCCCAGGCACAAAGATAAGCTCGTTATAGTCTTCTTCTCACTCAATTCTCATGAAAATCCCATGAGGTAGGCATTCTTATCTCCTTTGTGCCAGTGATGAAACTGAGATTCAGAGAGTTTTAGCAAGGTGCCCAGGGTCACACAGGGGCAGAATGAAGATTTGAACCTTGGTTTAAGCTGGACTGTTGACCACTTTCCTGTAAGACATAACTGCTAGGATCTTCGGCCTCTCCCGTACCTCTATCCCACATCACAGAACGTATTTCCATGTCATTGACACATCCCAAACCCAGACAGGCTTGGTATGAGGTTCTGAGGGGTGGAGAGAGAACAGAACTGGTTGAAGTCCTTCGTGGTTCCAAAGGTATATAACTCTTACAGGTACCACTTCTATGACAGTAATTACATTAAAATGTTTCCATATCCTATCTTAAATATGAATGCAATTAAAAACATTTTGAAAGTCATTTCATAACTTTACTCTTGAAATTATTTTTTTATTTTTCCTTGGGCAATTTATTTTCTTATTTTGAAATCCATTGAATTTTTCATTCTGAAACATTTTGTAGGCCCTTGAAAAACCCTAGGCCCTGGGCCAATAGGGTAGAATAGGGTAGAGATCCAGAGAGTTCCATACCCTCACCAGTGTGGGAAGCTTTGATCCCATTTCCAGAAGCATTATTTTGTCTCTGGAGCTGGAATCCTTTCCATTAGTTTCTTCTGAGAATTTCTTCCCTGTCTGCTGTTTTGGAGTTCTCCTAACTTTCTGGTGCTGAGGGAGGCCAGTAACCGGAAACAGTGATGGTTTGTGTGGTTCATCCCGCATGCTCAGTTCCTGCAGCCACAGGACGCCCTCTTCCCCGAGTAAGCATCACACACTGGCCTGGATGTGTTTTGGAGATCCTGACTATACTTCAGCTCTGGGATGGTGTATTAGTTTGCTTGGCCTGTCATAGCAAAACACCACAGAGGTGCTTTTCCACAGTTCTGGAGGCCATAAGTCAGAGATCAAGCAGCTTCCTCCAAGGGCCATGAAAGAAGGACCTGGGCCAGGCCTCTCTCCTCAGCTTGTAGGTGGCTGCCCTCTTGTTGCCTCGTCCCTCTGGTCCTGCACATCCCCAGGATCTCTGGGCTTGTCCTAATCTCCTCTGCTTTTAAGAAGGACACCAGACTGGATTAGGGCCCCCTGAATGGCTTCATTTTGATCACCTCTTTAATTTTTTAAAAGATTTTTCTTCTTTATTTGAGAGAGAGAGCAAGAGCATGACCAGGTTGGAGAGGGAGAAGCAGGCTCCCCGTGGTACAGAGAGCCAGATGTGGGGCTCAATCCCAGGACCCTAGAATCATGACCTGAGCTGAGTGCAGACACTTAATTGACTGAGCCACCCAGGTGCCCCTGATCACCTCTTTAAAGGCGCTATTTCCAAATACGGTCACATTCTTAAGTACTGAAAATTAGGACTTTACTATATGAATTCGGGGATGAGGCACAATTCAGAGCGTATAACAGATGGGTTTGGGTTTGAAATGCCCTGATAGTGCTCAGAAGCATTCCCTTCATCTTTGCGTAGACGGCAGGAGAAGGCTGGGCTGTGCTCAGAGCAGAGGTGGCACGAGCAGGACGGAGCTGGAACGAGGTGGAGTGAGTCCAGTGCTTCGGCCCTATGGATGCTTGTAAGTACTGTGTGACACAGAAGCCTCAATCCATCCTCCTGTGGTGTAGTTATTAGTCCCGATGTGCACATCAGAAAACAGAGAAGTTAAGCAATTTGCCCCAAATTAGTCAGCTAATAAATGACAGGGCCAGGACATGAAATGAAGCAAGCCAGGCTCTCAGCCACTGGTTTGTAAAAGCACTTTATATATGGGGAACAGTCCTTCATCTGCAAAGGATTTGGTTTGCTCATCGTGTGTGTGTGTGTGTGTGTGTGTGTGTGTGTGTAATGGAGGGAGATGGTAAACAATTTCTTGCTTTGTGTTTCATTTCATTTTGTTTTATGTAGGGGGCTTCAGAGAATTGTCGGGAAGATCACCCAGAGTCAGGCCTTTGGTTTCAAAGATGAGGGCCAGGAAGGGAATTTGGCAGGATGGATTAGCAATGGGGAGGGAGTAGGGACTGTGAGCTTGAGGTTAAGAGAAGACAATTGTCTCCCAAGATCTGGAAGGGGTCTGTACAAACAGCATTCCAGAAGAGGCAGAGTCCGAACCCACTCACACTCCTGGACCCCCAGGTAGAAGAATCAGGACGTCCAGTGCCTGCAGAAACAGACACTGATTGATTCCTGCGACTCTGCGGCTCTACACGATGGTCCCTGAGGCCAAGCCTGGCAAGAAGGGAAGGAGATTTGAGAGGAGCCGCCCTCATCCAAATGGATCCTCCTTCAAATGTGATGAACACATGAGGACAAAGCCTGTTGCCTTGCAAGGTCAAGGGTTCTTACCTAAGGTGGGGATGCAGTACCTCAACAGCTGGTCCTGGGATTCTCAACATCTGGGTGAGTGGGGGTATGTATATCAGATTTATTTTGATTTAGAAAAATCAACACAACATTTCTTATTCTTTGAGTGTTCCGAAGCAATTCATATTATATATTTATTCCAGCTCCTTTCCAATTTTTCCCATCTTGTTCAAGCTGGGAGATCCCAAATTGGGTAAGATAGCTTCATCAGGAGTGTGAAGAAAGGGGCTTAGAATTCATACCAACCACCCAACTATTTCCTGGTCTGATCACAGAAGTAGCTCATGTGCAAGTGTCACGTGTGTATTTAGCTGTCTCATCGAAAATATGGTCCATTTCCCAAAATAGGCATTAGTCTTCTCCTGCATGGAAACCAGTACTCGATCCTGTCCTCTCACCCCATCTTGTAACCATCAGCCCAGTACACAACACCTGGAGAGTGCTCCTAAGTGGAAAGACAAATGTGTGTAAGATCTGAATGATCTTTGCGCACAGACTTATTTTCTGGGTGAAGACAGTTATGACCCTACAAGGGGCATTGATCTCAGCCAGCTGTGATCTAACCAGGGGTTTTATGCTGGAAGCCTCATGATCAGAAGTTATCTGGCATCTCTCAGCGGTGCTAGACAAGTAGTACCCTGGAAGCTGCTGGCAGCTAACCACCTCCTTGCCTTGCCAGAGCCTCACCTGGCTCAGTGGAGAAAGGACTGTTTCAGAACCCAAAAGACTTGGATTTTGAATTATTTAACCTTGGATGAATTCCTTGAGCTAATTACTTCGCCTCTCTTACCCTCATTTCCTGGTTTTTAAAATGGGAAAAAGAGCAATTACTTTAAGGAATTTCTAGGAGGATTAAATGATGTAACTTATGCAGAGCCCCTAGTACAGAGAAAATGCTTGGTCATCATTGGCTGTCCTACCTGATCCAACCCTGGCCTCTCCGTCTACTCCTCGGGTGTAAGACCAGCATCCCAAAACACTCCTGTGCAGGAGAAACTAAGCACTAAAAACATTCCTAGAGGAAAGAAAATAGCCTGGAGAGTCTGGACCTCACACTGAAGAAAGGGCTCAAAGATCTAGGACAAGGAATGCAGCCCACCCAGGAATACAGGTTGTGTCCCCTTGGACCTGCTCCTAAGAGGCCTAGACTCTGCCTACCTATCCCTGAGAGCCACCTAGGTGAAAAGCAGAGAAACACTCAGGCTCACATGGGGGCAGCGCGGCAGAATGGGTAAGATCATAGACCTGAGTTCAAATCCTCACCCTGCTACTTACTACTTCATGACGTTGGATATGTCACATAGCCTATCTCTGCTTATTTTATCCCCTGAAAAATCAATTGTATGAAGTGCCAAGCATGGTGCCTGGCAGAGTCAGCACTCAGGGCCATTGCGGCATTACAGTGCGGTGGTTAAGAGCTTGACCTGAGAAGCCTGGCTCTGCCCCTCACTCACTCACTAACCATGGTCAAGTAACCAGGCTCTCAGTGCCTCAGTTTGTTTATTTGCAAAATGGAGACCATAATACAACCTAATACTCTCAGTTTGGGTGCCTCCAGAATGTTCCTCTGAGACAAGGACTTGAGAGCAAGGAGTTTATTTGGAAGGTGCTCCTAGGAAGCATTGGTAGGGGAAGAGAGAAGTGAAATAGGGAGGGGAAGGGAAGCTAGTGAAGAGTTACCTCTGTAGGCAACTGGAGCTTCTTTGCACTTGGGGAACGGGAAGATTGTGTAGAACACACCCCAGATATGCCCAACTACAGGTCAACAAAGCTGGGGGCTTTCTGCAGCAAGTGCTTATCTGTCATTGGCTGAAGGTTGTTTCTGAGGATCTTAAATCTCAGCACCCACAATGTCTTGCTTGTTGAGTGTGCTCCCCAAGCCAGGGGGAGAAAAAGATTATGTAAGCAGAGAATTTCAGGTGCTTGCAGTATTAGTCTACAGTGTAGGGGGAAATGAGAGCGGATATGGACAGGACACCAATAGCATCTGCTACACCACCTCATAGGGTTGTCATCAGGATTTAAGCAAAATAAGTCATAAGACAAAATAAATACGGAAAGTTCTTAGAACAATGCCTGGCATGGAGACACTGCTCTCCCAGATGACATTCGCACTAAAGAGATTCAAATAATCTTTCACTTAAAAACATTTCAAAGTACTTGTGAATGTTCTTAATTGTTTCTTATTTAATGGAAGGCAGAACTTAAGGAAAAAATAATTCAATAAATATTTATGCATGGCCTACCATGCCTGTGTTCCCATGATAATCAATAGAAATACAGAATTTGTGTATTTGAGGCAAGGTTCTACTCCTACCACCTCTTCCTAAGCATATCCTTTTGTTTGTTATCCTTTAAAAAATGTTTGCTTTATTCTTGACCTCTTCCTTATATCACTTTGCAATTTGCATATGGGGCTGTTGATAATTTTTTAACAATCATGGCTAATTATAAACTGCCAAAATCATGGAAATAGGCAAATCCCCCTTTTCAATTCCATGAACTATCAACCAATAAAGATTTCAAAGAAAAAATGGTCACAAGGAGTTCTCAGCAAGCCTACTGATCAGCCAAAAAGATTTGCATCCTTCTATTTTATTAAACTGGACTTTCTTCCTTAAATATGAATGGACCATCAAGAACCAATAGACATTTGGGGGAAAAAAATCAATGGCACAAAAGAGGAACAAAAGGAACAAATAGAACAATCTACGACAGAGGTGACAAATGTAATGCAGGACATAACAGAATTTAAAATTGCATATTCATATTTTAGAGTACCTTGAGAAGTAATTGTCACCACAAAGCAAGAACAAGTTGAAATGAAAAAAGAAGAAAAAAATGAACAGTAATGAGTTCTTGGATATTAAAAAATACTCTAAATCTAGCAAAGTATGTGCAGGACTTGTATGCTACTATGCACAGTGGTCTACGAAGCATAAATTTAAGGAGTCTTGGGCATCACAACACCATTGTTAGGAAGAACTTAGACCTGAGCTTGAAACTTGGTATCAGTAGCTGTGAGATTTTGGCAAATTAGTCTCAAATATCTACCACTGAAGCATTTTTATCATGGTTGCTTTAAAATTGTTTCCAGATCATTCTAAGTCTCGGTCAGTGTTGGCATCCATGGTTTGTCTTTCTTCATTCAGTCTGAGATCATCCAGCTCTTGAATGACAAAGGATTTTCAATGGAGACTTGGATGTTTTTGTATTATGTTATGAGACCAGGTATTAGTTCCATCTTCAGATTATCTACCATTGGCACCCCCCAACCCCAATCTTTTTTAACACCGCTCCAGGAGGCAAGGTAGGTGGGGACACATCACCTTCTTACCTACAGGTGGAGGTTGAAGCCCAGGTTCCTCATTTGGACTCTGCTGACAGGGGGGAGGAGTGGGCTTCTTTTGTTGTTGTCATTGTTGTTAAATATTTTATTTCCTTATTTGTGAGAGAGGTAGAGCAATAGAGATAGCGAGAGAGCTTGAGCAGGGAGGAGAGGGAGAAGCAAGCTCCCTGATGAGTGGGGAGCCCAAAAGAAGCCTCAATCCCTGGGACCATGACCTGAGCTGAAGGCAGAAGTTTAACCAACTGAGCCATCCAGGTATCCCCTCTATTTATTGACTGTTGTGTGGGAATGGGAATTCTGGGTCCCCATGTGGTCCCCACAAACACTGAAGTGGAGGTGGCCTCCTTACCTCTAGCAATTGTGGAAGCCCTGACACTCTATTTTCTTCTAGGCCTCCTCCAACAACATCCCAAAGGAAAGGGGGGGCGTGCCTCATTACTGCTGGGTGGGGTAACAGTCTGGGCTCCCCATGTGTCTCCACTGACACCACAGGTGTGGAGATTAAGGTCTAACTCCCTATTTAACCTCCTCTGACTCCATCATGGGGGGCTGACGGGTTGTCCACTATCATCTCATAAGGTTGGGAGTCTAGGCCTTCAGGTGGGATAGGGCCCCAGGGTTTTCTGTGTTGTTTGGCTAGAATAGAGTGATTACGACCCAAGTTTTCTGTTTTGCTGGGCTGTATCTTTCCTGGTCCTTCGGGCAGGGAGATGAGGCATTTGTTGTTGCACATCTTCTACACCTGCAACCTTTGGCATTTGTTGGGCACTGGCTTCTTCAGCCTCAAGTCTAGGATACATGAGGAGACAAGAAAAACCCAGCTAACAAATCCTCTGCGTCATTCCTTGGGTCCTCATGTCCCTAGCTGCTCTGCCTTCTTTTCTCCAACTTTCCTTGTCTCCTTGTGTTTCTTTCACATATAATGCCAGGGTTTTAGTTGCATTTAGTGCCAGGAATAGGGAAAAATATGATTTTTCTATCTTCCCTGATGTCAAAGTCACTCATTCTTCATTTTAAAGTAACTAGTATAATGAAGAATTTCATTTCAAGACTTGGAAAACCCAACTGCTAAGAAATAGTCACGACTTTATAAGAACCCATAAAAGCTGGTGTTCAAGGGCCAAAACTAACTTTGCTAACAGAGAGAGACTCTATGTAAGTTTCACTCAGTGTTATTGTTTTGTTTGGGGGACCCCTTTTGACGTGTGATAAATATGACATGTCATAAAAAGAATATTAAAAGTGCCAGGTCGTCAGTGTGCTTTAAATGATTTGAGGGTAAGTAAAGGAGGTTTTATTTTATTTTGTAGCACTCTGAGGTCTTAGGAGGATTTGATTGCCTGGATGCTTCAAGTTGGAAGATAAATTATTCTAGGCCAGCCACTCCTTCTGAATGATCTGCTTAGTATCCCCAATCAATTAGATCATTGATATGGGTTATGTGTCAGGAATAAACACTGCCAGTCTCAAAGAGCTGGGGGGAGGGGAGTGAAGTTCCCTAGGTCACCCCCACATGGAACAGCTTACATCTGGTTCAGGTTATAGATGAACAGCTGACTAGATAGCTTAATGAACCCCAAGATAGTTCCCTTTTAAAGGCAAAGTGATGATCATGAGGGCCAGTGTACATTCTGGGATTCCAGCAAATATTTCAGAGAGGATCCTATTACTTTTTGAAGTTTGCAAAAATCAAAACATCTTTTTCAGAAATGTCACCTCCCCACCTTAAAAAAAAAAAAAAAAAGTCCTCAGGGACTGCTGGGCATGAGAGTCAGACTTGGATAACCAAGACAAAGAAATCTCACTGCCCCAGTCAATATTTTGCTGGTGCTGTTCTGGTCCAAGGGCAGTGTGTACTTGAGCAATGGGTGTGAGTCTTGGGATGGGGGAAGGGGAAGGAGAATGAAAAAGCAACCCAAAGTGTTCTCCGCCAGAGTTGAAAGCAACTCTCCTCGACACACATCAATTTTCTTCCCCAAACAGTCCTGACAGAGCCTTTTAGTATCAACTAGATATTCCCAGAGAGCACTTATAACCCTTTAGAGATCATTGATCTCTTATGTCAATACGTATATTACCAGCAAAGACCTCACTTATTCGGAGAGGAAAAAATGAAATGGCATTCAGCCTCAGACCAGTTGCCTCTGATTTTATTTCAGAAGGTTCTGTGTTCCACGTCTGATGTAACGTTGCATCCTGGCAATGCCTGAAATACCGGTGTGTGACTTCTCCATTCCCAGAGCTACCAACTCAATGGGATATGCAATGGACTTAAAGATGCTCATGCCAGGCAGTAGTCTTGCTAGCAAGAGTCTTTCCCCTAAGATCTAACAATTAGCTCCCTGGCCAAGACCACGCAGCCAAACCAAAGGAGAACAGTGACGTCCTGAGAGAGTCAAAGGGCAGCTCCTTCAGCAGCTCTCCTATCCTCACCAAACAGATCTCTAGTAAAGGGACAGGACCACATCTAAAGGACATTTGCAAAACTTGACATTGTGTTTGGCTTTCGCTTCTTCAAAGGGAGGCCAGCGTTCTTCAAGCTTCTAAAGAGAATGTAAAAACATTGCAGTCTAGAGGAGCCTGGGTGGCTCAGTTGTTAAGGTCTGCCTTTGGCTCTGGTCATGATCCCAGGGTCCTGGGATCAAGCCCCACATCAGGCTCCCTGCTCTGCAAGGAGCTTGCTTCTCCCTCTCCCACTCCTCCTGCCTGTGTTCCCTCTCTTGCTGTGTCTCTCTCTGTCAAATAAATAAATATAATCTTTTAAAAAAATTGCAGTCTACAAAATCACATACTTTCCCCTTTCCAAGAGCCAGGCTCTCAATGTGAGTGATGATATAAGGAAAGAGCATCCCATAGGATGGAAGGAAGAGAACAGTTTATCAGCAAAGATAACCACATGTGCCATTTTTAGAGGAAGGTGCTGGGAAGTGTGGAGGAGGAGGCAAAAATGAGCCAGATGGTAATCTATGCAAAGTAAACCCAGACTGCCCAGCCACCACATGCATGATAACTGAATAGTGTCTCCGTGGGTTTCCTACCAAGTGATGAGAAAAGCACAGCTCTAAAGACAGACAGACTGGGTTTGAATCCCAATGCATTACTTCCTGCCTATGTCAACTGGTACTGATTTCCTTAACTTTCAGGGTCTCCATTTTCTTATCTATAATATGGGCATTCATTCATCCATTTAGCATTTACTCAATGTTTATTATATGTCAAGGATTGCACTAGATCCTATGTAATACAGCAAGGAATAACACTTCTTGTGTGTTCAGATTTAGATGAAATAACATATGTAAACCATTTATTACTGAGACACATACATAGGAAATGCTGAATAACTACTACTTCCTCTCTCTTTCTTAATCCTTTAAGAGCTATAGAAGGAGTTTCATTCCAAATAATCGCTGGCTCATGAAAAGATAGATTATAGAGATATCTGCCTCTAATACATAAGAAGCTGCAATCCATTGGCCCTTCTTAGGGAACTTTGGCATCTCAAGTGTTAGGACCTTCCGTTAGGGATTGAAATGCAGGTCCGGAGGGCATTCTAAGGGCTTACCAGCATCCACCTGCCCTGAATGCTCCCCCCAGATCTGAATCTAACTGTGGCATGACACAGAATATGGAAAGTGGAAGACGAGTTGGGTCCCTTCCCTAGGCTATTCATTACACATGTCACAGAAAGTAAATCCAATATTTAAGCCAATAACAGCAGCCATCACCTGCTGAATTCCTCAAAAGTGCTCCCGCTAGACTAGACACTCCTTGAGATAAAGAACTTATTTATCTGTGTCCCTGCCTCAGTGACTCTCCACATACAAATAGTTGGCCCTCGTACAACATTTGTTGCATGTAAATTGGGATCATTCTGCCTTGGCCACATTGTAGGGTTTTTATGAAGATCAAATAGGCCATTTCTGTAAAAACTCTTTGAGGTTGTAAAATACCATGCAGATGTAAGGAATTAATATTGGCCTGTTTTGGGTCTGAGAAGGAAGTAGCAGAAAGGGAGAAGAAGTGGGGAGGATGAAAGGGAGCTGGGGGGTGGGGCAGGCGCTGGGGTTTGAAAGCCATCTGAAGCCAGTCTGAGATGGAGGAGAGGGGTTTCAGTTGTTGCAAGAATGAGGGTCAATCCCCACACAGCCTGACAGTCTTTCAATGACTCTGGCTGGAGACCGACTCAAAGATATTCTATCCTATGACCAGCTTCGGCGTATTGGGAAAAGGAATTACGACAGTCATATAATATGATGGAACACCATGTTTCAAAGGTCACGCTTCAGAGACACTGTTAATGACATGGGGAGATGCTGAGGAACAAATTAAATCATCTAAAAAATAAGACAATTAGAATCTTAATTTTATAAAAATAAGTGAATAAATAAAAGCATATGGAAGCAAGGGGGGGAAAAACACTGAAAGGAGGTATACCAATAAGTTAACAGTAATACATTATTACAAAGAGTTATAATAATTACAAATAATCTTTTCCTTGTTTATACTTGTATATGTTTTATACAGCCTCCAATAAAGAAGTATGACTTTTTTATAATGAAGTACATCTGCGTGTGTGTACACGGATACTCTCTTCTTTGCTGGTTCTTGCATCCCTTCCAGGATGCTGTTCCAGGAACCAAATCGTCAGGAACCGAATCAGATGTTCCATCCAAGTCCCACTTGGCAAAAATGAAACGCGTAACTCAGTTTTTTTATTTTGTCAGCTGCAGGCTCATTGGACTCTTTCCCCTGTCCCCTTGAAGGCAACTGCCTGGGTTCTGGTCACAGCTCTCACTTAAATATATCACTGTCCCTCTCTGAGCTTTTCTCCCCCTCTGCAAAATGAAGAAGCTGGACTCTGAGAAGCTGGGACACCCGCCCCCCCCCAGGCAGTTTTAATACCATTCACCACCTTTTCCGGGCCTTCCCTCTATGTGCAGGTTTCCATTTCACTCCCCTTAACAATACTTCCCCAGAAAAAGAAACCGAGCACAGATGAGATGTTTTGAGCTTCTACTGATACTTCTCACTGCAGGTTGGAAAACCTGGTTGGCTAGTGCTTGTTGGACAGGTCAACAGCTGGGGTGAGGTCCACTCTCACCCCCTAATCTCAGCCTCATCAGAAGAGCAAATCACATTTGGTTGACGTGGGACATAATTTCAATCAGGGAAAGGCCAGCGTGAATATGAAAGGCCTCTCTTTTCTCCAAGCAAGTCTGAGTATCTGCCTTTGGGTTTGTGGCAGCGGTGGTCTGGGAGAAGACCTGGTGTTTGTGACCAAAGTGCTTCCTTCTTCAGGTTGAAGTTAGCACAAACCGTTCCGATCAAGAAGCAATAACATCCCAGGCCCCAGAACCCCCTGAAGGAGCCTGAGGGGGCACCCAGTCTTCCTCTGCCTCTGTCACCACAGCCTATGGCCCCTTGGCCTCGACAGCCGCACGCCTCCCATCTCCCAGCTCTGGGCTCCTTTCAAAGGCCCTTTATTAAACCACCAACTATTTGCTGTCGAGACATTTAGGATGAAATCATTGTGTTAAACAAATAAACGTAGCTTCGTCCAGATTTCTGCTCTGGGAGCAGAGTAAGAAAATAATTTCTGTCTGCTCGCCACAAAAGCGGCTGGAAAGGCCCAAAGAAAAATATTATTTTTACTCCATTGTGTGAAATATTGTCCTGGAGGGTCTGGCGCACTGAGCGTTTGAAGAGTTTGTGCTGGCAGGTTTCAAGGGTCCCCTGGGCCGGCCCCCTGGGATTGTTTTCTGCATTAATAAACTTAGCATGATGTGTGTTAAAAGGAATATTCTGTTTGCTTTGTAAATAAGGGATGTCAAACACGAAGCAGAAGCCTTGCAGACATTAGGTGATGTGTTCTCGGAGCAGGGAGAGGGAAGCAGGGAGGGAGGGGCACCCTGGAAAAAAAAAAAATGGGCATGACTGGGGCTCCCTGAACTGAGCTGAGGCCATGTTGGGAAAACAAATCAGCCTGTTTGAGTCCAAACCAGGCCATTTCCTCACTGATCCTGGTGGGAAAGCTGCACACTTTGCCCTGAACCAGCAGGATACAGGCTTGGGAAGGAAAGTTCTCAAGTGTCTGTCAGCTGTGTGGTGGAGGGGAGATGATGGCGCCTGGCAGAGGCCCTCCCCCAACCCACACCCACCCCCTCCCCTTGGAGAGAAGATTCTTGGCTTGTCCGGATCTCCCAGAGCTGGCGGGCAGGAGGGGCCAGAGGTTAAAGCCATATCTTTGGGAATGATGATCTGACTCTCGCTTCGTCTATCTCTCTCATAGGCCTTTCTCAGATGTCACGGCAGCCCCTGAGTTCGTTCCCCTGTCAAATTCTTGACGGGCCCTCGGGGATGCCGACATCGTGGGAGACACATCACCCTCGCCCTGTGATCCCTGCCTCTGTGGGGAACCTGAAGGAGCCAGGGCAGGATGTGTACCGTCTCTGGCTCAAGTATTTGGTATTTTCACAGGTGCCTCCCCCTGGCCCCCCGGCCCCCTCCGTTGTCCAATCCAATGTTATTGAAGGCTCCCTAGACCTCCCAGGCGGTTTCACTTCCACCCACTGCCCTGCTGGCCTCTTCCCTTTCTCCCTAAATTCTCCATCCCCCTCGGCAGTGCAGGGAGGACTCTCTTGACATCCATTGCTAGTCTGGAAAGCCCTGGTTGTCTCCTGCTCAGAAGTTCACACCGATTCTTGAGACTTCAAAGGAAGACGATGGCAAGGAACGCTGAGATCCATTCTGCGAGGCTCACAGACTCAGAGCCCTAAGGGCACAGACAGAAACCAGGGGTCTGCAGCCAGGGCCCTGTTCAGATCACCCGAATGAAGAGCTTTCACCATTGCTGTTTTCTGAGCTCACACCCAATTAGTTCTACTTCAGTTCCTTTGGGGGATTGCTCAAACTGCAAAATGGTTGTAAGTTTTGGTGTGTCCAATGGAGGTCATTCCAGGCAGCAACGAAGCCAAAGAGGGGTCTCACCACACACACTTATTTCATGGAATTTATTTCACTTAATTCATGTGTCTTCAGTCCCCATATTAGTTTCCTCTGGCTGCTCTAATAGACGCCACAAACTGGTGACTTAAATAAGAGTCTATGTATTCCCCCAGATGTTGGCCAGAAGTCCAAAATCAAGGTGATGGCAGGACTGTGCTCCCTCTGGAGGCTCCGGGAAGGACCCTTTCCTGCCTCTCCCAGCTTCTGATGGCTGTCAGCATTCTTTGGTGGTGGCTGCCTCCCTCTCTGCCTTCACATTGTCTTCTCCTCTGAGAGGCGCTCTCTCTCTGTGCTCTCCTCTCCCATCTGTCCTTCCTCCCTTTGTCTCTTTCTTATAAGGACATTTGTGATGGCATGTAGGTCCCATTCACATAAACCAGGATAAGCTCCTCCTCTCAAAATCACTAACTGCATCTTTCGCTCCATAAGGTAATATTCATTCTTCACTGCAGAAGGTACTTTTCACAGGTTATGAGGATTAGGACACAACATACATTTTGGGAGGCCACCATTCAGACCACTATGGCCCCCTGAGCAACAACAGAGTTAGGACTAGAATCTGGGTCTTTTTCTTCTTCTTCTTCTTTTTTTTTTTTTTTTTAAGATTTATTCATTTTAGAGAGAGGACACAAGCAGGATGAGCAGAGGGAAAGAGATTCTCAAGCAGACTCCATGCTGAGCCCGGAGCTTGAGCTCACGACCCTGAGATCATGACCTGAGCCAAAACAAAGAGTGGGATGCTCAACTGACTGCACCCACCCAGGAGCCCCAAGATAATGTAGGTAAAACACTTCGCAGGATCAGGCAAGCAATAAAGGTTTAATGTTAGTTGTCTATAATGTTACTGTTCTGGCAGGAATTAAGTAGTTTATCATTAAAAATTATAAAAGGGAGGGGTGCCTGGATGGCTCAGTGGGTTAAAGCCTCTGCTTTCGGTTCAGGTCATGGTCCCAAGGTCCTGGGATAGAGCCCCACATCGGGAGCCTGCTTCCCTCTCTCTCTGCCTGCTTACCTGTGATCTCTGTCTGTCAAATAAATAAATAAATAATCTTTAAAAAATTATAAAAGGGAGAAAATATCTGCAAATCACATATCTGATAAGGGATTAGTATCCAGAATATATAGAGAACTCCTAAAATTTAACATAAAAATAAACAACCTAATTCAAAAGTTGGTGATGGACTTGAATATACTTTTCTCCAAAGAAGATATACAAATGGCCACTAAGCACAAAAAAAGCTGCTCAACATCAATAATCATTAGAGAAATGTTGAGCAAAATTATGAGGCACCACCTCACACCCACTAGGGCAATCACTACCAAAACAACAGAAAATAGCAAATGCTGACAAGGATAGAGAGAAACTGGAATGCTTAAACACCGTTTTAGGGAATGTGAAATGGTACAACCCTGTGGAAAACAGTCTGGTGTTTCTCAAAGAATTAAAATGGAACTAGCCTATGATCCAGCAATCCCATTTCTGGGTATATACTCAAAAGAATTTAAAGCAGAGTCTGGAATCAATATTTGTAAACTCATGTTCATAGCAGCATTTATTCACAATAACCAAACCACAAAAGCAACCCAAGGGTCCATCACTGAATAAATGGATAAGTGGTCTATATATACAGTGGAATATTATTCAGCCTTAAAAAGGAAGGAAATTCTGACATGCATGCTAGCATGGATAAACCTTGAGAACATTATGCTAAGTGAAATAAACCAGTCACAAAAAGATGTATTCTTTTATGAGGTTCCCAGAATAGTCAAAAGCATAGGGACAGATTGTAGAATGATGGTTGCCAGGGACTGAGGGAGTGAGAAATGGGGAATTATTGTTTAATGGGTAGGTAGAGAGTTTCAGTTTTGCAAGATGAGGGAAGTTCTGGAGATGGAGGGTTGTGATAGTTGCACAAAAATGTGAAAAATACAAACTACAGTATGCACCAAGTATATGCTCATGCAACATAAGCAAACTAAGAACTTGGCTGAAATTGAACAAGGTGAGTCGAGGTCCTAGAAGCCCCCCTTGGGAGGCAGGGGGAGATGAGCCCCACTGGGAAAGTCCCTCTCTCTGGCCTCATAGCTCAGCAGTCTCCAAGGAGGCATGGCTGCTTACCCACACAGCCTCCCTGTGACCCTCAGCAGTAACCAGGCCAGCCAGCTAGTGTCCATTGCTGGTCTGTTTTAGGATCACCCACCTGGCTGAGCAGGATGAGCCAGAGGAAAGAAGAGACCTGAATGGAACCTTGGGAATGGTCAGAAATGAGAGTTGGTGTCATCTAGGGGCCACTGAAAGATTTCATGTCATTTTTGTAACATATCTGTCCCCTGGCCAGTATTAAAGGGAGAGATCCTTGTGGCCAGAGTTCAGAACAAATCTTTCAGCATCATGGAGTTGTGATCTTCCCCATCATGTGGCCATGGTTGGCAGGCCGCACAATCCTACTGAAAGATCTGTGTTAAAAGGTGACTTACTCAGACTCTTGTCCCCCTCTAACACTCCCTCTGTGCACCCCCACCCCCAAAGGCACACATCCTGCCAATGAATTTCCCACTGAAGCCCCAGCTATTCGTCTGAAAATACCCCCAGCTGTTTGCTTCTGTGGCAGCTTTCACTATGGACTGAGACCTCCAACTTACCCACCAACAGCGCAGAGAAGATTGGAAAACTTCAGAATGCCACGGAACAACCTGACTCAAAATGCAGCTTCCCTGAAACAGATGGGGTACGAGCAAGCTTCCCAAGTACTTCACATCCTGGGACCAACTCCCGCTCCCTGGTGGCCTGCCCTACCATTGGAATAAACCAAACAAAAAGGGGAAAGTAACTTTAGAAGGCTCCGGAATCTGCCAGCAACTGTCTCCCAGGATTTATTTCTCTTTTTTTTTTTTTTGAAGATTTTTTTTTTTGAAGATTTTTTATTTATTTGACAGAGAGAGAGAGAGATCACAAGTAGGCTGAGAGGCAGGCGGGGCGGAGGGGGCAGGGGAAGCAGGCTCCCTCCTGAGCAGAGAGCCTGATGCAGGGCTTGATCCCAGGACCCTGAGACCATGACCTGAGCCAAAGGCAGAGGCTTAACCCAGTGAGCCACCCAGGTGTCCCTTCCAGGGGTTTCTTTTCCTCATCTTGCTCCATGATCAGTGGTTTTCCAGAAACCCAATTTGGCTCTGCAGGAAAGTTCAAGATGGTAAGATATGGGCAAAGCCTCAGTGTTAGGGTCACTCCACCTACCTTCACAGTTAGGGGAAGTCAGGCAGCCCATTCCCGGAGCTCCACGCCAGAAGGCAGCCCATGCCAAAACCCATGCCCAGAGACAGCATGTTCTATACACATAGTATATCATCAAAACAGAGTGAAAACATTCTCCCTCTAATATGTGGAATATATGCCCGCTTTCCTCTGCTGGTTAGCTCCGGTTGTTTTCCTTTTCCTGACCTCTCTTTAACTGGTTGTCTTGTCATATAAATTTCAAAGTTGGAGCCAAACAAGCTTTGACATCATACCAGAAAGGGTTCTTTAAGATAGCACAAGAAAAAGAGATCAAGACACAGTAATTTCCCCCCTGTATCTTATCATCTTCATGCAACCACCTTAAATGTTGCCTCTGGCTGTCCTGTGCATTGTGGTCTCTGCCAATAGGCTGATCAAAGCCCAGCCACTGTGGGAGTCATGACAGCTTAAAGTCCATTAAGATTTGGATGTAACCAGAATCGTGATGTGGGGACAATGTTTCCATGCTTGTTTCAAATAATGCTAGAGTATCTTTCAGTGTCTCAAAACTGCTGCAAACTTCCCTGGAGCTCTTGACTTATTTGGGATTAAAATATTCTTGGGTGAGTGTGATCGCAGCCCTGAGACATGGGTTAAACTGGACCAGCTCTAAGATCCTTTTAACTCATATATTTTGGTGGGGGGAAGGGCTATGGGTCTTCAGTTTAAATGGAGGGGAGCCTAGGGGGCAGACTCAAGCAGCCTATGGCAGGATAGAGATGATTGGATCTCAGGTCTCAAGATTTCCTGTTTGCAGAGAACAGAAGAACTTTTTTTTCTTTCTGTACATATCTAGCTTTATTTCTTTATTAAACAGGGTCATCAATTACACATAATAAAATTCACCCTTTTAATCATAGAGTTTTAAATGTTTTGACAAGCACACTAAATATGTAACCACTACAATCAAGATATTACACAGGTATATCATACCCCCACCTAAAAATTCCCCATACCACTTTGCAGTTGGTCTTAGTTTCCTTGGGCTGCTATAACAAAACTCCAGAGACTGGGTGGCTTATAAAGAACAGACACTTACTTCTCACAGTTCTGGAGTGCAGGAAGTCTGAGATCATGGCCCTGGTAGATGTAGGGTCTGATGAGGGTCTCTTAGTTCACAGATGGCCATGTTTTCATTATCTTCTTATATAGTAGAAAGGGGCAAGGTAGCCCTATGCAGGGCTTGATCCCAGGACACTGGGATCATGACTGGAGCTGAAGGCAGACACTTAACTGACTTAGCCACCCAGGAACCCTCCCCCACCTTTTTTTAAATAGGTAAACTCTACTCCTTCTGTGGGATTCAAACTCACAACTCCAAGGTCAAGAGTCACATGCTCTACCAACTGCGCCAGCCAGGCACCCCTCAGGCTGCTTTTATAAGGGCATGAATTCCATTATTCCATTCATAAAGGCTCTAACCTTATGACCACATCACCCCCTCCCCAAAGACCTCACCTCCAAATATCATAACCTTAGGAGTTAGGTTTCAACAGAAACTGTGGAAGGACAGAGACATTCAGGTCATAGCAGTAGTCAACCTCTTTTCCCACCTTCAGGCCCTGGCAACCACTGCCTTTTCCAGAACATTGTATCAATAAAACCATACACTATCCACTCTTCTGAGTCTGGCTCCTTCCACTTAGCATAATACACTGAAATTCATCCATGTTACTAGGAATATCAGTAATGTGTCATTTAAAATTTTTTAATATAATTCTTTTTTTCTGGAATTACTTATATTATTTCTATGTTTATTTTTTCATCACCTGAAAGACATTTTTCTCCTAGTTTTTGGTGATCATGAATAAAGCTGCCATAAAAATTTATGTACGGGTTTCAGCATGGACATAAATTTTTACTTCACTTGGGTAAATATCTGAAAGCAAGATCACTGCATCATTTGCTAAGTGTATATTGAACTTTATTCAAAACTGCCACATGGTTGTCCAAAGCAACCGTTACATTTTGCATTCCCATTACCAAGGGATGAGATCCATTTGTTCTACATGCTGGCCAGCACTCAGTGTTGTTAGTTATAGTTTCTCTTGAAATATACAACAATCTTTTTTTTTTTTTAATTTGACAGACAGATCACAATCAGGCAGAGAGGCAGGCAGAGAGAGAGAGGAGGAAGCAGGCTTCCTGCTGAGTAGAGAGCCCAATGTGGGGCTCGATCCCAGGATCCTGAGATCATGACCCAAGCCAAAGGCAGAGGCTTTAACCCACTGAGCCACCCAGGTGCCCCAAAATATACAACAATCTTGCTCTTCAGAAAAGGAAGCTGAGCCGGCAAGACTGTGACTTATTCGGCTAACTAAATAGCTGGGCTAGACTTTGAACTCAGAACGCTAGACAGTGCTAAACTAGGGGTAGCCCAGTATTTCATCTGGCTTCACTCACATCTCTGACATTGCTCCTTGGTAGTCAAATAACTCAATAAGAAAGAATAAAAAAAATTTTAAAACCCAGAAACTAAAAAGTGTTGATAGTGATACAATGCTGGTGGGAATGTGAAATGGTGCAGTCACTTTGGAAAACAGTATGGAAGTCCCTCAAAATGTTAAACATAGAGTTACCAGATAACTCAGTAATTCCCACTTCTGGCTATATACCCAAGAGAATTGAAAACGGATCTTCATGCAAAAATGTGTATGCAAATGTTCATAGCAGCATTGTTCATAATAGCCAGAAAGTGGAAACAACCCAAGTGTTCCTCAACAAAAAATGCGGTATAGTCATGCAAAGAAATATTGTTCTGCCATGAAAAGGAATGGAATTCTGATACATATGACACACGAATAAACCTTGAGAACAGTATGCTAAGTTTAATAAGTCAGACGCTAAAGGCCTTATGTTACATGAGTCTATGTATACGAAATGTTCCAAGGAGGCCAACACATGAGACAGAATGTGGATTAGTGGTTGCAAGATGCTGGGGAAGGAGGAATAGAGAGTGACTGCTAGTGAGTATAGGGTTTCTTCTGGGGTGATAAAAAATATTTTGAAACTATAGAGAGATGATGATGGTTCAGCTCTGTGAATAAAATAAAACTGAGCTATATATACTAAATCATACCTTCGATATGTGAACTGCATCTTAATAAAAAAGTTATTAAAGAGGAAAAAGTGTCTATTTGCCAATATCTCAACTTCAGGAAAAGCAGTGGGTGAAGAAGGTATGATGAGGCAAGAACCAAACTTGGGGATGAAAGACTCAACTTCACCCCATATTGGCTCTATGGTCTTATAAAAGTCCCATTAACCCTTTGGTACTTGGTTTTCTCATTTGGAATATGGGGGAAATGAATCCACCTCGAAGTATCTTTCTATAGATCAGATAAGATAGTATCTAGAAATGCATCTTTTAACAGACAAATTGCTATTTCAATGTTAGCTATAACGCTAAGATCTTGAATTTTTCTCTGAAGTGGTGATTCTCTTTCTGTAAGATTTGAGTGGCTTAAGGGTAGCCTATTTGGTTTTGTAGACTCTGTTCCTTCCCCCGGCCCTCAGTGCTGCACAGTGTTCAGTATAGTAAATACTCCATCAACTTTTTGAATACTTGAGCATCAGGTCAGCCCGGGGCTATAAACATAAACAAGATTTAACTGTCTGCTCAGGAAGGTCAGTCGAGTAGGTTGGGGGTAGGGACAGATTCCTAAATTTTTAGTATAGGCGTGGACACGTAATTGTAGTCAGATGAGCAGGTGACTGTGTGTACCCATCTAGCCTTCCCAACGTATATCTCCTGGAGGTAAAAGACGAGGATTTGGTAGGTTGGGGAATCCGCGTCTCCCGTCATTGACTCCTGCAGGCTTCTTATAGAAGGAAAGGGTTGAACATGGTTCAAAAAGATTTCCAAAAATTTATGATGTTCATTATTTAAGGAACTACAAACATCACTGACATAGGATTGCTCATAGAATGGGAACTTGAAAAATATCAAGGGTCCTTTCTTGGCTCACCCTTTTTCCTGGTAACCTCTCGATTATTTTGTCTTAAAAACCCTAATAAAAACATCATGTAATTCCCTCCAATACTGTGTTCAAAGCAAAGCAACAGAGTGGATCGGCCACGCATTTTCTCAGTTATTCATAGGGCTGAAGCCCCACGAGGGAGATATTAGATGGACTTGCTTCTCTTAGGTCATATGTTGTTTATAATGGGTTTCTGAAAATCCGGTTGTCTTTTCTTGGGACCCTGGGATGTTATGACCAAAAACATACATTTCAGAACCTCTCCACCTTCCAAAGCCCTGCTCAAAAGGAGTTTTGCTGCCCCTCTGGTTTCTCAATATTGAAATATTTCCATTGATGATTATTTGGCATAGCAAGTTTCAAAACCTTGGTATTTGGAATAGCTTGCTAATGTTTTCTTAAATTACATCCTCTTGTGGGTCCATAAAATCCTGTCGTTATTACAAATAAATAAATGGAGTTTCTCTTCATGATGTAAACCAGCTTTCAATGAAGTCATTGAGGGGAAGTTTGGTTTGGATGAGAGCAGTGCCTACCCGGGGCAAGTTCTGCTTTCCACTCGCTGGGGGCTGGAGACGCCGGTCAGCAGCTGCTCTCAGGCGATCAAGGAGAGCAAACTCCCGCTGTTTCATTTCTTGTTGTAACTTCCAGCAGGAAACTCAATATTTTAAAATGCTCCTTTTTCCTGAAGTCCTCTGCATGTGGCGAGGGCCCAGCCACCTTGGAGCTGCTTGAAAAGAGAGGGTGTACTGGGGCTCGCTACCCACAACCCCACCTCAGTGTGGACCGAACTTGAGGTCCTAGGGCAATCCCACAGCGTGTTGGCACCCCCAATGCTGACGTCCCTTGCCCTAAGTCACAAGGCCCTAGTCTTCTTCAATCACAATGGGAGATCCCTTATCCTGGATGAAAGGGAGAGCGGATGAAAAGGCTGGCTCCCAGGGGAGCAGCAGACTCTCCGGGTACACTTCTGGGACACATCGTGGAAGGCAGAGGCTCTTGTGGAACCCCTCATGGAGAGTGGTAATCAGGCAGTGTCCTGGATTCCTGCAGGCAGCCCCATGAGGCAGAGGGGAAGTAATTCCCACTCACGTACACGGTTCAGGTCCAGAGAGCTGCCTCCCAGCGTTCCTTGGCTGGACAACTTCCTTCTTGCTTCTTTAAATGTAAGGCAGGGTTGACTCTGTGTGGGGCCCCTTTCCCACCTCTCCCCCACAAAGGCTTCTCCTGTGCACACAGTAACATGAGAATATACTTCTTAAATAGCAGCAGAGGAGTGTTGTCTAAGATTTGCGGCATAATTTAGAAACACGTATAAGGGCACTGCTGCTGGCTCGGTGATACATGTATATTGCCAAGCTTCTTCATTCTGTTCCTTATTCATAGGGTTTATACTGCTACCTTACAGGGGTGTCGAAAAGCCCCTGGACTCGGGGTCCTACCTTTAGATTGCCTTCAACTTTGCCTCTGTAGCAAACTGGATATTAACCAGAGATAGGTAGTATAAGGCTATCAAGTGGCTTCAGAGCCAAAGGCTGATTTTAATGACAAGTCTGCTCTTATATTAGTCCATGACCAAGTGAGGGAAAGAGAAATGAAGATGCCAAATTCACCAGGGCCCCTCTTCTCTCAACATAAACGCACCTACCTGGATTCAGTAGAAAGTAAGAGGCAATGCAGTATAGTGGTTGGGACCAGGTGCTCTGAAATCAGGAAGACTTGATTTCAAATCCCTGCTCAAATCCCTGCTCTGCACATTTGACACCATTGGGAAACTCACCATTCTGAGCCTCAGATTGCTTATCTCCAAGTCCAGGATCAACACTACCTACCCCATGTTGGTGGGTGAAGTTTAATAGCATGTTTAAACAACCGGCACATGGCAGGCCCCCAGTGGTTAGTCACTAAGATACACTTCACCTTGGAGTTCAGCTTGGCCACCTACCCAGGAAATGTGACTTTGCACCATAATACATATTGCCTACTCTCCCCTAGAGCTTAAGACCCACAAGGAAGAGATTTTCATTTCCTTCATTTACAACCATTTCTTCAGTACCCACAACAATGTTTGTAACTTATGAGGTGCTCAAGAAATAAATAAAGTCACTGGGGCACTGGGACACCTAAAGCCTCTGCCTTCAGCTCAGGTCATGATCCCAGGGTCCTGGAATCGAGCCCCACATCAGGCTCTCTGCTTGGCGGGGAGCCTGCTTCCTCCTCTCTCTGCCTGCCTCTCTGCCTACTTGTCACCTCTGTCTGTCAAATAAATAAATAAAATCTTTAAAAAATAAAAATTAAAAAAAATAAAGTCACTCATTCATTTGGCTTTCATGCAGCCAGTTTTCATTAAATACCTACTTTGTGCCAGGCAACGTACAAGACTCAAAATAATAGGTCCCTTGAGGGACCATGAGATACCACCTTGCCTAGAGATGTGAAGCTCAGGCAAAAGAATGAAAGGTTGATTTCACGGGATGCCCAAGAGAAACACGGGTGGCATGAGGACCAAGAGAGAATTTCACACGACAAGGGGCTTATCGGATGCAAGGGTCAGGGAGGGCTTTGCATAGAAGCAGGTGTGGAGCTGGTGTCCAGCCTTCTCCGAGCAGGCATCACCAGCACACGCCACAGAAGCCTCAGCTACACAGATCTCTTTACAAGTCCAAGAAGATTATTTCTGAGGTCTGGTAATAGGCTCACAGGTTTTTGAGAAATTATTGGAAAGCAATTCATAATTTTTTTTTCATTCTGATTGCTGACAAAAGAAAAAGCTCCACATCTTGATACATACTGATCAGCAATCCCATAAACTTATTAGCAAAGAAGAAAACTCAATCTCACATGACAAGTTTTCTGCCCCTGGGAAATCTGAAGAATGACCAAAGGAAAGGGGAAGCTGATCTTGGACTTCAGGGGCTTGTGACCCATGGGTAAATGTATTGGCATTTTTATAGCCCTAAGCCCCCTGCCTATTGTTGGTTTTTAGAATGTTCCTGCTTTCACCTTGTAAGGTCTGAGAGCCGAGAGGCCTCTTTCTACTTTTCCCTCATATGAGACTCTTGCCTTTTTCCTTCACTCTTTGATTTCCTCCTCTTCCTGATAAGAACATCATCATGTCCCAAACTTTACAGGGTGAGCCACGTGGGGATTTGGAACTCGATGGGGTAGAGGCACTCCAGCGGAGTTCCTTGTGTTTCCTGCTGGCATGTCTCCTCTCCCCGCAGCCCTCCATCTCACCTGCACACCTGCCTGAGAGATGGCCAGGTGAAGCCCATAAAACCACATCTATGTGTACTGCCTGGGTGCTTACGCACCGCCGCAAGAAGCCTAAGGTCCCAAGCTGCCTGCCCTCTCACTAGGACTCATTCCCACAGGCCAGGCGTATCCTCCCGAAGCCAGGCATATCCCCCCTAACACCCAGACATCTCCCCCCAATGCCATCTGGAATTCACAGCCAACCATCAACAGAATTCCCAGTACCCTCTGCTGCTTCTCCGAAGTTTCCTTCACCTTCTGCCTCAGATGGGAGACTGAATTCCTCCAAGGGAACTATTTCCCTACAGTCCAGCCAGGGGATCTGGAGCAGGGATAGATGTCCTCCTTGCTCCTCCTCTTCTTTCCAGAGCGCTGTCTTTCCTTCTCCTTCAAACATCAGACTATGGCCTCCAGGTCATTCCTTAAAGATTTTGCCCAGGTTCACAACCTCTCTCTGTAACACCACTCTTGCCCTTAGTTCTTTGATTTCCTCTCTTCCAGTGATGTTGTCCTGTGTGTACTAAGTCCCCGTATTCTCAGTTTCAAACTTCCCACTTTCCAATCACCACTCCCATGTTTCTAGTTCACACATCTAATCCTCTAACACCAGTAACTCCCAGAATCCACCAGGATCCCCAATCCATCCCCCTTCTCACTGCCCCTCATCTGCCACATAGCCTCACCTCCCTCCTTAACCAGCCCGGAGTCCGCAGTCTGTCCTACACCCTAACTCCCTTGCCCCTCACCTTGTTTAAGGCTCAACAGGAAAAAGCCCAGCACTGTAAAATCCAGTTCTCCAACCACTGAGCATCTGCTCTCAAGCAAGTAAAACATATCACACTATCTTCACACTATCTTCGATTTTATTTTCCAAGAAGAAATATCTAAGACAAGGATTGCAGCACAGTAGTTTTTTCAGAGATGGTCCTAAGAAACATCAATAGAAAAGTTAGGAAATAGGACAGGGAATGAAAGAAAACCAATAAAGAGTCACTAATAAGCAAGTTAGCTCTGTGGCCAATTGGGGAATCCCACTGGGGAACGCTACAGGACGGGAACATGCCTCAGAATTCTCCAGTTGGGGGGTGCATGGGTGGCTCAGTGAGTTAAAACCTCTGCCTTTGGCTCAGGTCATGACCCGAGGGTCCTGGAATCAAGCCCCTCATAGGGCTCTCTGTTCAGCAGGGAGCCTGCTTCCTCCTCTCTCTCTGCCTGCCTCTCTGTCTACTTGTGATCTTTATCAAATAAATAAATAAAATCTTTTTTAAAAAATTCTCTAGCTGAACACTTTGGGAGCGGGGGCATTCATCCACCAAAGCCCTGTCCATTGTTGGCTGAGGGCCACTTCAGAAAGCCAGTCAGTCTTTAGCACGTCCTGCTAATGCAGGGTTCGGGCAGGGCATGCTTCCAGAGCCAGAAGAAAACCCTCAGGACAAGCACTGGAAATGTGTATAGTCATAGCGGGAAGGTGAGCACCAATAGGATGCCCCCACCCCCACCAGCAGTTTCTGCACTTACTGACCAGTTTCCAACTCAGATAAGACCTTAGTGCTGCCTGACAATCTTGTGGCATTTCTCCAGTCACCTCTGTCCCTCTCTCACACATTCCCAGAAGACTCCTTTTCATCACTTCCTCTTAACCTTCTAAGTCCCCCTCAAACTTTGACCTTGCCTCCTTCCTTACTGCAATAACCAAAGGCATCAGAAGACAACTGCACCTCTCCACCAGCACACCTACTCTATCTGCACCTGTGTCTACTCTCTCTGCATTCCCCTTTGACCGTGGACAAGCTCAGCACCATCATTGCCAAGCCCTCCACCTGCATGCCATCAGCTGCTTCCCTTCTCCCCACTCAAGGTGAGCACCCCTGTACTTCCTTGCCCTACCTGCCTCAACTATGTTCCTATATCAGTTTCCAAATGTACTGTAACTTCTCCCATCACAAAACAAAACAAAAACAAATCCCAGAGACCAATCCAATACTGCGCAGTATTTACTATCCTTTATGGCAAAACGCCTGAAAAGATTTGTTGTATGCCTGCTGCCACTAATTCTTTTTTTCCCATTCACCTTCTTTAATTTAGGAACACCTTTTATTACAAAAGCTTTCAATGATACATAAAATAAAGAATATTATAATGAACCCCAAATTAAGTAATTCTGAATGTGATAGTTATTTGTTTCATTCCTTGCTGAAATATTTTAAAGCAAGTCACAGATAACATGACATTTCATTCTTAAATACTTTAGAATGCATCTGTTTAAAAAATGAAGAATGTTCTTACATAACTTTAATAATATGTAAGAATCATGATGTAACAGTATTGAAATATATGTTATGTGATGATAATTCACCTCTTCTCTCTTAAAACCAATCCACTCTGCTTAGGGTTTTTGTCCCCACTATTCCACACAAACATTTCTTACCTTATTATTCATGACCATAAGCCCAATGGCTATTTCCCTTTTTTCCTTTTTTCTTTTTTTAAATTTTATTTATTTATTTGACAGACAGAGATCATGAGTAGGCAGAGAGGGTGGCAGAGAGAGTGGGGGAAGCAGGCTCCCCGCTGAGCAGAAAGCCCATGCGAGGCTCTATCCCAGGACCCTGCTGAGCTGAAGGCAGAGGCTTTAACCCACTGAGCCACCCAGGCGCCCCTTAATGGCTATTTCTTACTGGTAGGATGACCAGCCACGCCAGTTTGCTTGAGATTAAGCAATTTCTTAGAACACAGGACTTTCAGTGCTAAAACAGGGAAAGTCTGGGCAAATCAGGACAGTTGGTTGCCTTATTCCTAGATTTTATCTTTCTCAACCTTTCAGGAGCAATTGACAGAGGTGATTACCCCTTTCTTCTTGAACAGCTATTGAACTATTGGGATACCACTCTGCCTTGGTTGTCCACTTCCCTCTCTGGCCACTGTATATCTGCCTGACCTGGGGAGTCTGCCTCTCCCTCTGCCCCCTCTTTCACTCCCACTCTCTATCTCAAATAAATAAATAAAATCTTTTTTATAAATAAAATCTTTCTTTAAAAAAAAAAGATTTTATTTTATTTATTTATCTGACAGAGATGGAGAGAGAGCATAGGCAGGGGGAGCGGGAGAGGGAGCAGCTGACTCCCTGCAGAGCAGGGAGCCTGAACCAGGGTATATCCATGACCCTGGGATCATGACCTGAGCCAAAGGCAGACGCTTAACCAACTGAGCCACCAAGGTGCCCCATAAATAAAATCTTTTTAAAAAAAATTATTCACAGTCCAACTGCTCACTTCTCTTGCTCAAATTATTGCAATAGCATCCTAACTGGTGCCACTGTCAACCAATGATCCTTTGTACCATACCAAAATGCTGTGATTCTTATGTCCTTACATTAAAACTTGAGAAAAGGTAAGAATCATGTACTAACAGAGATGTGAAAGTATTTCCCCATGAATCTATCCTAGAGGAATATATTAGGTCATAGGCATAATATTGACTCTCCTTTAATGTTTCATTTTACAAAGAATCTATCCTGGGCTATGTCTAGAGATTCATAATTAAAAGATTGAGTTGTCTAAGACAGAGAAATACTTCTACACTTTGCTGTTTTTTAAAAGAAGCTATATTGTACATGAAGCAAATAATTGGGTCAGTGCCACTTCAATCCTGTTTGTACGGACACAGACTTTAAATATTTTTAGAATATTTTATAAACTTGTATTAAAATGCATGATTCTTGTATTAAGAAGCCAGAGAATAGGAGGGAAACCTGCACAGCTGGCCTATATTCAACATGCCTATTCCTTAAAGCTAAAGCCTTTTCCAGAGGTAAAGGTGCGTAATCGGAACAACAACTCTTATGTTTTTGTTTTTCCTTATGAACTGCACTACTCACAAACTTATTTCTCTGTTGTTCCCGCAGATCATTAATTTTAGCATTACATTATGGTCTTTATTTTAGAAATTTATTTTTTAAAAAAAGACTCAACACTAATTTTTAGAGGAATTCCTTAAAAACTAACATGACAATTGTTTCATGGCCAGGAAATGTAAGATGTTTCCAATTATCTTTCCCCAGAAGCTCTCCAGCAAACACAGCTGCTATTACTCATAATTCTCAATAATCAATAAAACATTGGCCAAGCACTTTATTGCTAAGATTACATGCAAAGAGGCATGGAGAATGTTATCTGTAGTGTAGCCACCAAGAATCATAATGGATTACCTACTGCCACCACAAAAACGTGCCAAATGCTATAGAAACGACCAGCCTTCCCTTCTCCTAGAACCTTGCTGACCTCCTCTGCGTGGCTGAAAGGCTGCGCTAATCATCAGAGAAACCAGTAGGGGAAAGAGCAGGCTGTTGTCTTCCATACAGATATCCATACAGATGCCCTCCTCCCCGTGAGGAGGAGGCATTTCCCAGAGAGGAAGCACTGCCTGCTTCCTCCTCCTGGAGACTTGGCCCTTGCCCCTGCTCCCGGTTCTCCCCAGTTCCCTGAAGTCATGACGTGACTTGGCGCAGCATCCCATAAAATTAAAGTCTCACTGTACACACTTTCCTTTCACTACAGATAACTGGACACCCTCCTTCAGAGAGAAGCTCTTGTTCAATTCAGTTTGTTTCAAGTGATCTTCTGTCATTCAAATGAAAGAAACGATGGTTGGTTTTTGTTTACCTAGCATCGGTTCCTTTTTCCTAATTAGCACTCTGATCTCTTTTGGTGGAAAGACTTCTTTTCCCTGTGTGTAGTTTTGGGGGGACTGCCACTTCCTGTCACAGAACCTGAGAGACTAGATACTGCTTTTCTCATCATCTTAAAAACTCAACCAATTGGATGCCTCTTCTCAAGACTTTGATTCTTGAGTGACCCAAGCATGGCGGCTTGGCCTTATCCCAACTGTTGACAGCTGTGGCATCATTCCCAGACAGCAGGCTTCCTCACTCTGGAGCAGTCTTGTGTTGACCTCCCTCCCAGCCTGGTTCTTCAGCCTCCCTGTCAGTCTGTGAACACCAGAGAGCCACTAATAAATTCCCCTTCTCTTGGGTCATCAAGAATCTCTGCCTGTTGCTTACATCACAGCACTGTGACTAACCCACACACAAATGAGGAAAACATACTTCTGACCCTATGAACACCTTCTCTCCAGTCTGCAGGAGTTAGCTCAGTAAGCTACTAATCATGAGGGTTCTGTTTCCATTATTTGTGCCGATAGGTGGCCAGGTCTACTCTCCTGACCTCCTTGTAGTCCACGCAATGGCAGTGTTCTGATGTGAATCACTGGAATATTTTTCACCGACTTAACCATTCTGGGCTCTATTTGCCAATTAAAAAAAGTAAATCCAGGGGTGCCCAGGTGGCTCAGTTGGTTAAGCATCTGCCTTCGGCTCAGGTCATGACACTAGGATCCTGGGATCGAGTCCTGCATCGGGCTCATTGCTCTTGGGAGAGCCTGCTTCTCCATCTGCTCTCTCTGTCTCTCATGAATAAATAAGTAAAATCTTTAAAAAAAAAAAAAAAAAGTAAATCCAGAGCCTGTGTTTTTATCTGGGTCCGGTTGAGAAAGCACTACTCAAGTTGCACCACATTTCAGCATGCATGCTTGCAAGCCTTTGGCGGGCTGTGATTTCCCTCTTCCTCCCAGAACGAATATTCTAAAAATCTTCCTATTTTATCTGTCCTTCAGTGTCCTGCTCTTGGATGTGCTTATGTGAAATGGGCAAAAGATAACTGAGGATTGGGAATGCCCAGATTGAGTCAGCAGCAGCAGGCAGGAAAGTTCCTTCAGGCAGAGAGCAGAGCACAAAGTCACGGATGAGAGGTGGGCAGGCAGAAAGGAGGCTTGCAGCCAAGGGGACCTCAGAGAGTGTGGCCACAGTGAGTGTCTGAGTTGACACTTCGATGAGGTTTATACCCTGAGAAATACTCACACTTGTAGCTAGACTGGATATGAGAACTCCACACCAGTGGCCTGAGGATGGTGCTTGGATCCCCAAGATAGAGGCATCTCTTTACCCCAAGGCTTTGGCTTATGACCATGAGCAGGAATGACAGCAGCAAAACACAACCCAAAACAAACAAACAAGCAAACAAAAGCAGATGGTCCAAGCTGGCATTTTGCTGAGCCTCATTTATCATCCAGTCCTTCAGCCAGCCTCCCTGATGCTTTCCAGCAATTAGGAAATCCAGGTTCCACAGGAAGTGGCTCACAGGAGCTGTGTTCCCAGAGACGTGGTGGTGATTTAAGATCTTGGTCTGGATCAACTGAGCCCCAAAGACCAAGTGCATAGTGTGGACACAAAAAGGAATATTCAGACCTGAACACATATTGGAGTCTCAATGGAGGGACACTAAAGTGCAGCAATGTGGCTGGAAGGTAGCAGAAAAGACTAAAGAGCCAAAGGATCAGTCCAAACCACAGGTCTGGGGTGTATAAATATTTGAACAAGGTTCCTAGTTGGCTCGGGGAGGGAAGAGAGAAGGAAAGGCAGCTGCAGCTTTCTGAAGACATGAGTTCAATGCTGCTTTTTTTCTTACTTGCGTTTTTTTAATTGAGATAAATCCCACCATTTTTTGTTTGTTTTTTAAATTTCACCATTTTTAAGTGTACAGTTCAGTGAGTTTTTGTATATTCATCATGTTGAGGAACCATCACCACTCTCTAATCCAGAACAGTTCCATCACCCCAAAAAGAAATCCCACACCCATTAGCTGTCACTCCCCATTCTGCCTTCCTCCAGCTCTAGGGAATCACAAATCTACTTTTGGACTCTATGGATTCGCCTATTCTGGGTATTTCCTCTGAGCGAAACCATACAGTATGTGGCCTTTTGTGCCTGGCTTCTTTCTTCTTCAAACATTCCTAAGGTTCAGCCACGTTAGAGCACGTGTCAGCGCTTACTCTTTTTGTAACTGAATACTATTCCCGTGTGTGGACGTACCACCTTCGTTGATCCATTCGCCCCTTGATGAACATACGGATGGCTTCCGCTTCTGGGCTACTATGAATAGTGTTGCTGTGAACATTTGTGTGTGGGTTTTTATGTGAAGATATGTTTTCAGTTCTCTTGGATATATACCTCGGAGAGCAATGGCTGGGTCACAGACTCCCTTGCTTCTTGAAACTCTTAACCTCAGTGAGGGGCGTGGGGCAAAACGACAACAGTACTGTTCTTGCTGCCACCCTCCTGGATACGAAGCTCTCGATGCAGAGATGCCATGCGATGTGATAGTGTAAGATGAGCTTTGGTGCCTGCAGGAATGTGATGGCAAGCAAAGTTACTCCCTGAAAAGTGGAAGTAGAAGGTGATGTGGCAAAGGGAGCCAGGTCAGAGTCAGAGGACCCTTGCAGGGAACAACCATTGCCTCCTGCTGTCAGACCAGCTCCTCTCTGGAGCCTGCTGTTCCAGCCACATTCCATCCATTACTGCTCTTCCCAGAAGCACCAAAACATGGGTCAGGCAGTCAAGTGAATAGGTGCAAAGAATTGATTAGATTTTTTAAGGTGCTTGATGTCTTAGTTGGGTGGCTATAACAAACTATCACAGACTGTGTGGCTTATAAACAACAGAAATTTATTTCCCAAATTTCTGGAAACTGAAAGCCTGAGGTCAGGGTGTCAGCATGGTTAGGTTCTGGTGACAGCCCTCTCCCGGATCACAGTCTGCCCTTTACTCACTGTGACCTCACATGGCAGAGGAAGCTCTCCTTGGTCTCTTTTAGAAGGGCATTGATCCAAGACTATACTTTCAGAGATCATTTCTATAGTTTGTTTCAAGGGCATTGATCCTACTCATGGCCCCCATCCCCATGACCCGATCACTTCCCAAAGGCCTGACCTCCAAATGCCATCACACCAAGCATTAGGTTTCAACCTACGGATTTGGGGGGCGGGTGTGGAATGGGGACAAAAACATTCAGTGTACAGCACCTGGCAATGTTAGTTACTTTTAAAAGTCCTTATTTCCTCTGCTTTTCCCTCTACCCCACCCCCACCCTGCCCTGCCTGTGTGCCCGTGCGCGCTCTCTCTCTCTCACATAAAATCTTTAAAAAAAAAAAAAAAAAAGGTAGCAGAGAGGCATCTGGGTGGCTCAGTTGGTTAAGCGTCTGCCTTGGGCTCAGGTCATGATCTCGGGGTCCTGGGATTGAGCCCCACATTGGGCTTTCTGCTTAGTGGGGAGTCTGCTTCTCTGTCTCCCTTTGTTGCCCCCTTCCCCCACTCATACTCTCCCTCTCAAATAAATAAAATCTAAAAAAAAAAAAAAAAAAGACTTTCTTCCCTTTATCAGTGATAAAGGGAAGATCTGCCATAAGAGTCAGAGAACCCCTGTTAATGTTCTGCCTTGGTCCATCTCGTGCCCAAATGCTCCTCCTGATACAAGAGGGGTTTAGTGATGCTCCCGGCACCTCCTGGAAGAACACACACTTTGACATTTCTGAAATAGCATGATGCTCTTCTGTGCCTTCCTCTCCTTCCCTCTGCAAACAGATGGCCAGAATGGAAGGCACCTTTCTTCTAATCGAAGTGTGTCTCCTCTGACCTCTCAGGCTATTTAAATTCCTCTCATCAAATAAATCCCGCAATAGTCCAAGTGGATTTTCACCCTAAGAGTGCAGATGCAGAGGAAACCCACAGGATGGTGAGGAGGCTGGTTTTTCATGGTGTTGGTAGTGACCATTGAAATGCTATTTGTAGCATTAATTAAAATGAAAAGAGCAGAGTCTTCATAATACTAGATAATACTAGGGATTAAGGTAGCTCCCTGGGGGGAAATATGCCTTCATCTGCACCTTCAATCTGCACAAATCTAGCCTGGGTGGCTCACAACGCTGGCAGGTAAAACCGTCCTATCCATTCTAACCACCGCGTCTCCATACCTGAGTCTACATGGTGAGCACTCTGCTAAGAGAAAGGGATACAAAAGTGACTAAAGCGCAGTTCTTGTCCTCAAGGAATTTATAATATTAATGGAAATATGTAAAGGAATCTGATATGTTGGGCACAAGTGAAAAGTTGAAGATTTCCGGGGATAAAGGACAGACGCCAACACAGGCCAAGATCACTTAGCCTCACTGAGTGCTCCGAGACCGTATTCCTTCTGCCTAGACCATCCTGGTGGGAGGGGGCAAGGGGAGAGTAGTTCTGTGAATCTAATGAGTCTATTTGGACCTTTCCCTGTGGCCTTAACCTCAGCAGACACTACTCCCTCTGTAGACACTACTGAAACCACAAACTCTAGATAATCCTTTTGGAATTATTTGCTTGGAAAGCAAAAGGATGCTAGTGCCCTCTTTCAGAAAAGCGTATATTTTTGTAATTAATTAAATCAAGTGAACCCTTTGGTCTATGATAGGTACAGCCTCTTCTAATTTTAAAGGCACTGAGGACCCAAATATTATATGAGGCTGCTCCCTCATGGGCCCTCAGCAGGAAGAGCACAGGAGCAGCCTGGAAGGGACCGCCAGAGCACAATGTGGGTTGGAGGGGTTTCTTCTAACAGATCCCAGGATTTCAGCAAATTTTTCAGGTCCTTGCCAAGTGCTCTAAAGCATTCAGTCCCAGAGCTATGTCTGGAGTTGGCCCTGGCACTGTCAGCTGTTGGTCTGGGAGATACTATGATGAGGACTAGCTCTTAGGGAAATGGTGCCTTTTGAAGGGACACATCACTTGGTCACTGATTGTCTTGGAGTAAGGTTTGGGGGTATAAAACTGAAACTACCTGGTAAACATGGATCGTCTGCTGCTGCTCTAAGGTAAGCATCCTTTTTTGAGGAAACTGAAGGAATTCTCTCTGAGTCTGAGGGTGAGCTTCACAGGCAGGATTGGAAAATCTTCCCTTGCCCTAGTTTCTTGAAGCACTGTTCACTTGCTTCATACCCTCGTCCTCCTCTTGGGAAAGCAGGAAAGGCAGAGACAGCACCACTAGGAGGCTTCCAATGCTTCTTCAACTGTTCACTAGAGTTTTCCCCAAATGTGTTTCTGGTTAGTTTAAAGAAGGATAAACAAGATTTAATAGCTGGCAATGAATCACATTTTTTTCTCCCTAAATGCTATTTGGATCCACTCAAACCCCTGTCATTCTACTTTTGTACAAATAAATAAATCTCCTTTTCTTTTCTGCATTTTTCTCTGTCCTGCATTTCCTAAAATACAATTTGTTTGACGGATGAGTTAAGCAGTTCTGAGGTTTGTTTTTGGCTCTGTAGGCAACTGGGTTGTTTTCTCATCATAATTCAGTGGGACAAGGTTATCACCCCACAAACACTAACACCTCATTTAGAACCAGAAGCACCCCCTCCCCGATTGAGTAAGCAATTGCTGATGTTCTTGGTATAAGTTTCAGTTGTTACATATAAAGTTTCCTTCTATCAGCGTCTCTGCCCTGCCTCTCCCCTTCCTTCTCGTTTTAGTTCTGCTGGGGGTACTGGGCCTACACAGGCATTCTGAAGTGTAATTACAGACAGACACAAAGCAAACTTGAGAGGAAGTCCATCATTTGCTTAGGCCTGGGGTTCTAGACAGAAATCTGACAAACGAGGACCAACCTCACTGTAACCTGAAAGCAAAATTAACCCGGGGAATTTTTTTTCTGAAACAGAAACCACACAATCGTGAATTTTTTTTTTTTTTTAAGACAAAGACCTGTGAAATAGTTGTGCTGAAATTAAACCTACATGTTTTCAAAAGTCATTGTGCTGGAATAAAACGGAAATGTTCTCCAAACAGACTTAGAATCAACATTGCATTTGGTCTCAAGTCCCCGGTTAAAGGGAGAGTGCCCTTTAAATAACTGCCCATTATAGTAAGAGATGAGGCAGGTGTATGAAAGTATACCAAGGATCTCATTTTCAAGTTCTTACTAATGCAGCATCTCTGTGAGCCTGTCTCAAATGTTCTATCAGTGTTTCTCACAATCAGAAATGTTATTATAAAAAACAAACAAACAAACAAACAAACAACTATTGCTCAGAAGAAAGGCAGAAGATCCCAAGAGGAGGGCAAACCCGGAGTCCAGAGGTGGGCTCCTGTTCTCCTGTTTCTTTTGGGTAGGTGGTTGGAGAATGAAGAGGAAGGAGTAGGTTTCCACCTGAGAAACCATAGCCGTTTCCGCCCTGCCATCCTACCTCCCCTGATCCATCTGTCCAAGCTTATCCACAAAGCCTAGAAGCCATATGGCCTAGCCTGAAGATTACTTCCACAAGTTCTTCAGATTTCTTTCTATTACAGTACTGGTTAAGTCTGCCTATGCTGTATTGCAATAATCTGTTCATGAGCCTATAACTATCTTGGGAATTGGGACATTATCTTCTTTGGATCTCCTAGTATCAAGCATAGAGCACGTAATAACTGATAAATGAACAAATGAGCAGCGGCATGAAGGAAAAAATACCAAATAGCACTGATTAATAATATATTTCCTAAAAAATAATAATAAATGTGATAAAAATTTTCAAGATTTTATTTATTTATTTGAGAGAGAGAGGGAAAGAGAGCACAAGCAGGGAGCAGAGGGAGAGGGAGAAGCAGACTTCCCGCTGAGCAGAGAGCCTGACCTGGGGCTCGATCCCAGGGCCCTGAGATCGGGACCTGAGCCAAAGCAGATGCTCAGCCAACTGCGGCACCCTGATGCTCTGAAATGTAAAAAAATGTTTAAGCCACTTTCCTTTCCCAGCTTTCACTTATCAGCCACCTATAATGAAATATGTAATTTTTTAAAAGTAACATGAAGAGTACGATTTCCAGTCAGCTTCATGCAATTTTGCACAGTTTGTGGGACTGCCTTGTAAGCACCCTGGGCCCCGAGGATCAGGAAATGCAAAGTTCTTACTACTGGCCCAGGCCAGTGGTTCTCTCCACCTTCAGGGTGTACTGGAATCACCAAAGGACACCTGAGATTGCTGGGCTTCATTCCCAGAGGCTCTGATCCACTAGGCTGGGGGCACTGTTGCGGCTGCTGGACTGGGGAACTTCACTTAGAGAGGAAAACAGGCCGGGTGGTGGGTGCTGAGTTTGCAGTTCTTTCGCTGATCAAACTGCCTGGCACTGAAGAGGCCATCCATCTCACGGTGGGGGGAATGGCACTGGCTCCTTATGTCCACAGAGCGCTCTGGAACACGAACCCTGGGTCACTTACACAATCACACCTTTCTCAGCCTTATGGTGATGGAAGACAACAGGGAGAAAAGCAGTGAAAAGGACGGTGCTTTGGAAAATCAGAAATACTACAGAAATGGGCTGTTTTATCATCACAAACGTCCTGTGTACTGGGCTTTTCCACTGGTGCCTTTCTAGGTTGGACTTCTCAGCCTGGAAATACTGATGTTAATATAATGGAACAAACTCCCTGTTTTAGGAAACATGAAAAATGCCAGGAAAAAAAGGAGTGTATCAGGGTTTACACCCTGGGGGAGTTCACAATTTTGGGGGCATTCTCCTAAACTGATACAGAAGGACGAGCATCTGCTCAGTATCTTATGCATATACATCTTTACCCGCTGATGCCACAACCACCATGGTTGTTTCCGGGGGATCTGCTGGCAGCCCCGACTCCAACATTAATCAACTTGACATCTGGAACCAACCTGAGGCACCCCGTCCGACTGTCACAGATGCCTTTACTTTCCAGCTGTCAGCAAAGAGATTATTCAGTTAAGGGTGCCAGGTCTACATCACACAGTCTGCATGGAGGAGGGCTGGGTGGTATGTTAAAAAGAAAGCTGAATAATCCAGGAGTGTGGGCAAGACAAAAATTTCCCTCAGTAATCAGTCAACTCAAACCTACACCAGGAAGGCATTTTGCCTGCAGCAGCAAAATGACTGTGGTTGGGTTGACCTGGTGAGTTTGCGCTCTACATGTCCTCAGATGCATATTTTGCCCATTTTTGCAAATTCCAATGCTCCTTGAGCTAGCTCCATAACAGCAGCTGCTACTTTCAAAACCCTTGAGCACCCAGGGCTCTGTTGCAGCTGGGCGGCATTGGTGCCGGGAAGGATGTGGACACTTCCTCTTAGGTGAGTTCCAAAGACGCCTGGGCACTGCTTAGTGAAGAGCAACATACTCATTGCTACTATGGCGAGAGCAGCATGGGATGGGGCTGATGGGCACAATGTCAATTACATACCCTTTTTATTGAAACATTCCACATATTCTCATATGGAAAAGGAGGCCCAGGATGTTATCTAGAAGAACTGCTTATTGGAAATTACTCTGTGATGTGTTAGGACAAAGCAGGCAATGGGGAATCAAACTTCACCTCATCAAGGAGGGGGAAACGAATCTGTAGGTACCATTGTAAATCATCCAGGAGACAAATGTCTGCCTGGATTGTCACCCACCATTTCACGGCCTTGATTTCTCAAAACCTAAAACCATAAAGGACCCGAACGAGAGAGGAAGAGCATCCTGGCCTCCCATGTTTGCTGATTTAATTTTCCTCTCTGAACACACGCAGCCCCATAATTAGAACATTTACCAACCATAAATGCAATTTAAACTCTGTACATGTGTGCCTACACGTGTGGAGAAGTTTAAGCTGAGATACGGTTTCAATAAAAACAGTCTTTCTGCACTGATTAGAATGTGTAAAGAGGAAATCTGTTTATACCACAATCTACTCAAAACTTGTGTTGGCAGCAACACTCTTGGCTTATAAATGTCAATAGCAAAGCTACACGAAGAGTATGAATTAAACTGCTCATAATCTGGAAATTCCGAACTCATTCTAAAGTGGCATGCCTTTGGGGTACCTGGGTGGCTCAGTCGTTCAGCATCTGCCTTTGGCTCATGTCATCATGATCCCAGGGGCCTGGGATCAAGCCTTACATCCAGCTCCCTGCTCAGCAGAAAGCCTGCTTCTTCCTCTCCCACTCAGCCTGCTTGTGTTCCTGTTCCCTCTCTTGCTGTCTGTCTCTGTCAAATACATAAATTAAATATATATATATATATATATATATATATATATATATATATTTTAATGACATGCCCAACTCATTCCACTACGGTGGTCCTGAAGGAATGTCTTAAGCCCTTGTCTGAATGGCAGACTGCTCACGGAGGGGGCCTGCTCAGGGATGCTCCTCCCACTGTGGAATTTAAGGCCACCCTCAAAAGGCAAGAAATTCTCAGAGGAAACTACAGAGTCCTGCGATGTTTTGGAATGGGATTCATATTTATTTGCAATCTCTTAAAATAACACTGGTATCATTCTGGATGTATGGCAGCATAAAGAATGAAATTATCAGAATAATTTAAAAGCAACAGGGCATTTAATTTTTCTGATACTCCGTTTTTCATTTCCTATTGATTTCATAAAAATCAGCAATCAAACACTGTCCATCAAGCCTACCTACCCACCTATTCATTCATCCAGACCAACAGCAGCCCTGTTCTGATCAGTGCAAGGGCCCCTGATGGTTGACAGAACTCAAAAGAACCATTGGTCATACTCAAAAACCAGAAGGAAGAGGAAAAACACAAGCAGAAGAGATGAAGGTGGAGAAAAGCCACAAGGGACAAGTGGGCACTATCTGTAAAGGCAGGGACGCTGTGGGATGGGATTGCCTGCGGGGAGGTGTAGATGTGTCTCCCCTGTAGCGGACTGTAAAAGAACAACCTTGCGATGATGTAGACATGACCAGCCCCACTGGTGAGAGTCCTAGAAAGATCTCTGGGTGATGAACAGTCTTCCCCTCCAGGCTGGCTGGGGGGGAAATATGCATTTATTGAGCTGGAGGGAAAGCGGTGGGGGGAGCTTGTCTATAAAAACAACAATAATGGGGCGCCTGGGTGGTTCAGTGGGTTAAAGTCTCTGCCTTTGGCTCAGGTCATGGTCCCGGGGTCCTGGGATTGAGCTCCACTTCGGGCTCTCTGCTCAGCGGGGAGCCTGCTTCCTCCCCTCTCTCTCTCTGCCTGCCTCTCTGCCTACTTGTGATCTCTTTCTGTCCAATAAATAAATAAAATCTTAAAAAAAAAAAAACAGCAAATATGTGCTATATGCCAGGCACTGTTCTAATCAATTGACATTTATGAATTCATTTAACCACAACAACCACCGCCCTAGGAAACAGGTGTTATTGCCACTCCCCATTTTACAGATGAAGAAACTGAGGCACTGAGGTGCAGGAACTTCCCAAGGTCATCTGGTCAGTGAGTGGCGAAAGCAGACACTGGCAGTTCATACCGAGCCACAAATTTTAGCTCGAATCTCTGCTGCTTCTCGAAAGTACCAGGACCCATGGAGTAAGCAATGTTCTAAGCAGACTCCAGACGTCCCTGCTTATAACCAGCACTCCATTCTACCTCCTCACATGGCTGACAAAGGTCAACTGAATATATCATGCCCCCTCTACCCTTTTCTTTTGTCCCATTACGCTTGTTCTAATACCAAAGTCGGCCAGGAGCCCTGTTACACTCTGGAGTGACTACGGGTTTATTTGTGTGGCCCTGGGCTGTTAGATGGGGTGCTGATGGGGGCCCCACCCTCAGACCAGGCTCTCCTCTTCTCCAGGTTTTTCAGGCATTCACTTGGATCTGATCCGCCGCTGGCGAAGGCTGTGTGTGCCCACGTAAAGACAAAGAGTATAGACAATTGTTTTCTGCTGATTCAGACGCAAGAAAAACTCCAGACAGCAGGACAGTCATTTACAGAGCACTTTCAATATATGAAATCAGTGCTTTTGCATGTCTTAATGCATTTACTTCTCACAGCAACTCGGGGAAGCAGCCACTGTTATCTCTGATTTTAGAGGGAAAAAGACTGAAGATTCAAACAAAGCTCTGTGACTTGCCCAAGATCATACATCCAGTAAAAAGCACAGCCCCAGGCCTCCAAAGCCCTGTGTATATCATGATGCTGAACACAAATCCATCTTTCCTTCAGCCCTTTATAAGCAACAACAGCAACTGGAAATAAATAAATAAAGAGATAGAGAAACAAAGAACCAGAACCCTGCCCTCAGTTTATGGGATAAGAGAAATGAGTAGCTCAAATGGACCACCTTCAATGTATTCTTTCCTGCATCCCAGATGTCCACACAAGATGGGGCAGCCTCCACATGGCGACACGCCTTTAACCTCTCTTTCTGAGATGAGATCTGTCTCCATACTCCACCCTGGAGTGAGTGCATTTCTGGGGAGCTGGAAGCGGAAGGTCTTCCATGAGGGGCCCTCCTCCGTAAAGTACCATTCCTCTTGTTCTCCTGAGAGCACTGGTTAGCTGACCTTTCAGGCACGATGAAAGATAGCTTTTTTTGGTTTATTTTCCCCAGACAGTTGGAGGAATGTTGTTCTGGGCTAATGTTCAGTGGGTTTGTGTTTTTGTTGCTGTATGGTGCTTTGCTATAGTGGTATTACCATATTTTGGAAGTTTTCTAAACCATTGCCCATGCACCCAGGGGTGACTATTAAAATGATGAGGACATTTTTATAAATCACAAAAATAAATAAATGTATAAAAGCACAGTTAGTAAAATAGGCAAAGCTAGCTCAGCTAAAAAAACAACTGAAAGTTTTTTGCAGAATCTGGGTTTTGTACCTAAAAAGAAGTCCATGGGAAAAAAAAATCGTACATTTTAAGGAACAACAAAAAAAATAAATATATGTGAATAGTATGACAAATGGTAAATGCTGAATTTGTATTTTTTATCTTTGTATTTAGATGGAAGAAATACAGATAGAAAAAATGAAGCATACATGTACTAGGGATAACTGTAATGTTATGTCTTATTGGTACATAATCGTTTTGCTAGAACGATTACGCATGACAATTTTTTTCTTTTTAAGTTGCTTTTAAGAAAAATGGTCCTTTTGTTCTCTCATCTAATAGCTATGACATTTACCATATCTGAAGTCCTACCGGCATAAGAGATTATGGCCAGAGCCTGCTAAGAAAATTCAGAAGCTAGAATTTCTGGAATATCTGCCCACCCCCTCTATCTCCTTCTCCCCATCTCCCGCTTCCACCTACCCACGTATCCACTACTCTGCCAAGAGCATGACCTTTACCAATTGAGGGCTTCACTGACTGCACATAAGCTTAATCCTTGTCTCCCTGGTCGTCCCTGAAAATACACATAAGTAGTTTTCCAGAAGAGAAGAAACTGATTGCCAAGTGCTCTGTGTGCTGGGCAAAATTTCAATGACTAAGTGAATATATATGGAGGAAATAAAATTAAGTGCTTAATAATCCATTAATGGGCAAAAATTCAACCATTTACAAGTTGACAAAAGCCTATTAAATGGGTATTTTACTTTCAATATTTTAGGTCAGGCAGGTCTTTTGGCACTCCATGAGAGAGGGAGACAGCAAAGTGAATGTGGCGGTGATTCACACTTGCAGGGCTCCTCCAGGCTCTTTAAGGTTCCCCAAACAATGATGCTGACCCTGGCCTGGGCCTTGGTCTACTAGCACAGGAGCTGGGCAGAGTCAGTAGCGCAGCTCCTTATGGATGATTACACTTAGAGACCTTGGGCAGGACCTAAAGAAAGCAGGCTTCAGGCCAGCTGAACTTAAACTAGCTTTGTTTTAAATGCCAAAGCAAATGGGGCACGAGAGTCGTCCTACTACATTCCACATTATTAGTGGAAGGGGAAACTCTTGCCATAGTGCAACACTAGGAAGAGGCAGGTGGTCAAAGAGCAAGGCTTCCACCAACTATAGAATTGATAAGACTGATAGCTTATGGAACTTTCAGTTCTCTGCGTGTGTGTGTGGTCTGAAAAAAATCAAACCAAAGCTAGTTTAAGTTCAGCTGGCCTGAAGCCTGCTTTCTTTAGGTCCTGCCCAAGGTCTCTAAGTGTAATCATCCATAAGGAGCTGCGCTACTGACTCTGCCCAGCTCCTGTGCTAGTAGACCAAGGCCCAGGCCAGGGTCAGCATCATTGTTTGGGGAACCTTAAAGAGCCTGGAGGAGCCCTGCAAGTGTGAATCACCGCCACATTCACTTTGCTGTCTCCCTCTCCCATGGAGTGCCAAAAGACCTGCCTGACCTAAAATATTGGGAGGTGGGGGAGAGGGCAGGCAGAATCAAAACAGCAACTGTATCTGAATTTGTTTTTTAACTATGCCAAATGCATGTGGAGTAACAGAATCAAACAAGTTTCTCAAACAGAAAGAATTATTTTGCTTTCAAACACGGACCAGGTAAAAGCAGTCTCAAAATCGATTAGAAATGCAGCTGTGATTCCACTGTGGTTATTCCTTCTAATCACATACAAAATTGCAAGTGCTTTCTATAAATTACTTGCAGGTAATTAAGTCCTTTACATTCATTCTGTGATGGGGGCAGTCTTATCGGGAATGTTTGTCCTAGAACAGCTGTTAAGTTCCTCCCAGGAAAAAAAACCCTGCAGGACTCTTTTTAGTTCATAATCCTGTTAGTTTACTTTCTCAAGATTACAGTTGGGCATCATGTTGATGCAAATAGCAAGGCAAGTAGCTCTAGGTCCACAGCCAGAAAAGGGAGCTCCCTGACCTCACCACAGGTGGAGAATGATCAGACAATGTATTTGGCCTTTCCCTCCCCCACCGCACCCCTCCAAACACACAGACATATACCATGAAATTCCAGATTTGCCCTTCAGTCATTTTCTGGTGCTCACTCCAAGAGCAGAAGGGGCAGGAAAAGAAGCACAAAGCTGAGCCAGGCCCCATCTGGCTACTGACTTCTTCTCCTCTTCTAGTTTCTTCTCTGACATGACCTGAACATCACTTGGGTCTTGGAAAGCCGGTGGCTTTCTCATTCTGTTCCCTCAGCAATACTAGGCCAGCCCTTCCTACCCCTTAATAGATATGGATATCCTAAGTTTTCTAAGGCTCTTCTCCCTAAGCAAAGTAAAGGCTCCCAAAGGGCACAAAACATTCTGTGGCCTTTATTATTGCTAGTACAGGGCTAAGCAGCAGCAGTCCCTCAAAGACAAATTGTGGGAGGAGTCTCTTCAGTGTAATTTTTGGTCAGTTGTACTAGATGGGCAAGAAGAACAAAAGAAAACATCAGGAATGACAGTACAGCAAAGTCAGCCACTACGAGAAACCCTGTTAAACTTAGAAAAAACAAAACCCCATTTCTGTGATTGCCCAGAGTACATGAGCACCCTACTCTGAGATAATTATGTAGTCTTTCCTTCTTGGCTTCGTAGCTATGCTGACCATGAATATAAAATAGAATCTTAACCCTCAATACATTCCTTTTCAGGACAAACCTTTGGGCCCACCTTCATTAGTGGACTAAAACTAAATTCTAGAGTTGGGGTCCTCTCACACTCTTTGTAGATTTGTTTTTAGTATAAGTACTTAAACTGCCACAAAATAAAATGCTCAAGGATCTCAAAAGGGAGATTGTCGCCTTATAATTAGGACCTATCCCCTAGTAGTTACGTAAATTCTCATTCTTCATCATGAATTACTGAATTATTTGCTTTTTGAGCTTTCAGGGGTGAAGTAGGTTGGAATTTTCACTCCTTTTACCTCTGTAATATTTTCATTTTTAAAATTAAAAAAAAAATTTAAAAATTACTCATTGCCAGTACATACATATGTCAAATAATGTAGGAAATTTATGGTGGGGGGTATGAATTCAGGGCTTGCCAGCAGAAGGGGGTGTGCTGAAGCTGGTTTCCTTTCACCTTTGGAAGAGATGGACACTGTCTGTGGTGACACAGGTTCTGGCCTTAGACCTTTGTTTTCCTGCATTTACCTAGAAGTAGGCCTCAACCCCAAAAGAGTTAGCAAAGGTCACTTCTCAAACCCTTAAAGCTAAGATTTGGGTCTTCCTTTGCAGAAGAGTCATTTACTGATTACTAATACTAATGTCTAATACTAAGGTTTAAATGAACAACTGAATATTGCTCCATTTGCACCTTCACAAGAGCCTTGGTTACATTTTACACCGTGTGGAAATCATAACAGTTTTCTCTTCTACCAACTTTTCCTGTCCTTGAAAGAGTAAGTTAACAGGAGACACAGGAGAAATGGATGATTTCTACAAGAATGCTGGGTTAATAACCCAAGCATCAGACACACACCCCAACCAGTCACCCCACCCCAACTGGGGCTCAGGGTCTGCTCCCCCCCCGACCAAACTTGGAAGAAGTCCGGAGGGGGAGATGAACCTGCTACCAACCTATGGCTTTTCACCGCGAATGGCTTAAGTAACCCCCGCAAAATCAGCATTTGCACACACGCCAGGCGCGGATTACCGGCCTTAATGCCAGGGCAGCGGATGGGATTTCAGAGCAATTTCTCCGATTACTCAGCCCCAGGACAGCGGACGCGTCTCCAGGCACACTCCCGGGCGTGCGGAGGCCCCCACGCAGCCTCCTGGCGGCTGCAGCTCCTCACCCCGGGACCCGGCCTGGGCAGGCGCCCCACGCCGGCAGAACGAGCCCGCCACCCCAGCAGCGACCGGCCAGCTCTTCATGCTCCACGGCTCTGAGCTCTTCGCACGCCCCCAGTCCTGCGTGGGAGAATTTGCCCTCCTGGGAGCACCAAATCGTCTCCCTGCCACCCGCCAAACGGCGAGATGGCCGCTAGGCCGCCTACGTCCCCACCCATCCTCCACTGGCAAGACACTGCTCAGAGACCGCCCCACCCAGGCTCATGCCAGTTCCCTGAGGGTCATTCGGGAAACTAGCCCCACAGCTCAGGACGGGGATGGCGGTGCGGAGGAAAGAGACACAAATGAGCCTTCTGGGCAGGAGGAGTAGCTGCGGGGAGGGGGTGTCACTCAGTGTCACCCTAGCCCACCCCACGGAAACCAGAAAGCATCAGGGCTTCCCCGCACCCCCTTCCTGCGACACGACTACGACCCGGGCTGCTCGACCACCTCCGCCAACCCGTGCATCTGCGTCTGTGGCCATCACCAGAAACCAATTGGTTTTCAAATAGTTAAGATAAGCCTAGGATCTTAATTTCCTTTATTGGACCGACCACGCGGCTGTGTAAATGTCTCCTGACAGACGTAATGGAGGGTTATTAGCAGTACAAAGCCTGTCGGACCCATAGCATTAGTTCAAGGGAATATTTCGGTGTCGCACCGAAATTGCTGTGCATGTAAACCAATTTCCCCGACAGAAGGGTAAACACAGACTCGTTTGAACCGCGAGATGAAAACAGATGGGATATCGCACAGTTCCCCAAAATACAACAGACTTCTGGGCCAATTACACGTGGTTAGCTCTGAATGTCAGAGGAAATAGTTTTCTTTGCTGCTAAATGTTACAAAAGTCACCTAAAGGCACAGAAGGGGGCCGCTTTGTTTTTGCGAAACTTGCTAAAATTAATCTGTGCTGGAGACACTTGTGAAAAGCAGAACAACTTCCCCTCCCCTCTCCTCCCCGCCGCCCTGTTTCAGGCCTTTGTGAAGGCCAGAACCCTCGGGTTGGGATCCCGGCACAGGGGGTTAGAAGCGTGCATCTGCTAGCTGAGAAAACTGTGGAAGAGAAGGAAAATCTAGCAGGCGCTTGCCAACCCAGAGGGTCTAGGGAGTGCGTAGGGGGTCCGTCCCCCACCCCCGCCCATCCCGAACACAGATGGGGCGGAAATGCCCCCCTCTGCGTTGCCCGGGCCCCGCCTCCTCTCTCCACTCCAAGATGTGTGTCCGTCCTTCCCCACGCATGCCTCGGACCTGGCGGAGCAAGAAAAATCAAGAAGGAGGCTGCCATCGATCCTGACCCACGAGGTCCGGGCGCACCACGTGCAGAAATATCACGGAGCCTGGCTGAAGGCTCAGGGCAAGGGCCGTCCAGCCAAAATCCTCCAAAGTCCCGAGCGACCACCGGGGCAGGGCAGAGCGGGCTGGGGACGAGAGGGCGGTGCGCTGGGGCCCGGCCTCTTCGCGGGGCTCGCGGCGAGCGCTCAGCTTGGTGCAGGGCGCGGAGAGTAAGGGAAGTCTGTAGGCAGGGCCGTTATCTCGAAGCGGGGGAAGGCCGCAGAGACCGTCCGCCCCGCCCGAGTGCGACGCCTGTGGGCTAACGCCAGCGCGGGGCTGGAGGAGAGAGGGCCGGGCGCGCTGCGAAGGGCCGGGGTCACCGCGCCAACGGGCTCCGGAAGCCGCCTGGCGGGGCCGCAGGGCGGGAGGCCGGAGCCTGGGGCCGTCCGGCCGGAGGAAGCGGCTCGGGTCGCGCCGCCTCGCGCCCGGGAGCCGCGTGCAGGGTTCAGCCGTGTTTCGGTTGCCCTCTGACCTGACCCTGGGCGCACAAAGGCCTCCTGGGTGCGCAGCCATGGCCCAGCCTTCCAGTCGCTGCCAAATTAATGAGCCCACGTCAGGTTGGGTTTACAGCTCGGCCGGGACGCAGCCGAGTGGAAAATGAGCCCGGGGCCTCTCGGGAGGTACCCGCACTAGTGCCGAGGCGCTCTGGCGTCCCTGAGGCCCGGGAAGCCAAGGCCCGCAAGTTTCCGCCTTCAGTTCTCAGCTCCGCTTCTTTGGCTCCGGAGGGAACGGGCCTGCCCCGGGGAAACCTGCCGGCGTCTGCCCTGCTTTATTAAAACAACACACAGCCCACATTTAACATTGCAGCAGCGCAGGCCAGGCATACTTGACACGGGTCGTTGGGTTGTGACTCCGCGACCCTTTGGTGTCTTTACGACGCCCCTAGCTGCAGGGCTTTGGGGGCCGAGTTTGCGTCCCCGGGAATCAGTTCCTCCTGACCGTGGATCCCAGGCCCGGGGTGCCTCTAATGAGTATGTGCCCCCAAAGGAGTGGAGAATGGTTCCTCCCTTCAAAAAGCAAGGGTCTGGAAGGCCGACTTCGAGGGCAGACATTTTCAATCTGCTGTCTAGTGCCGGTTTTGAAAGCCAAAGATAAGTCGAAAGGGGATTTGGTGTTTATTTTCAGTAAGAGTCGATCTGCTGAGTTCATCCTGAAGTCTAGAAGACTAGCTTTCTGTGCTAAAGGTCTGCGTTCTTACTGCTCTTAAAAAAAACTGGGGAAATCAGTCCAAGAAAAATGATTAAATGTGAAACTGATAAGGCTTAAGGCATTGATTTACCTTATTCCTTCCAGATTTTTCAAATATACTAAAAGAAAGCATTTTTTAAAACACCCAAAAGGTCAAAAGAGGTAGACTCTCAAGAAGCCCTTTCCCTGCAGCTTTGTTTGCTGTTGAGAACTAAGAAGGTTAGGAACTGGGAAGAATTGGTGTGTGGGTTAATGCTGAATCATATGTCACTCCTGCAACTTCCTCATCCTTGCTTCAAAGAGCACTGCCTTTCAGAAGTGCAAGGTCCTGCTACAGACTCCCTTTCCTCTGGTAACCTAAGCAAGGGCAGCACTAGATCATCTCTCATAATTCCCCCTCATCTTACTCATCCCTTTCCCTTGTCTAGATTCCACTCACATGCCTCCTGCATCCATTGGGCACCTCTAAGCCTTGCAGACCTGGCTACCCTGTCCAAGGCCACACCTTCCTCTAAAATCTCACTGTACTTAGAAGGTCAAATTGCCTTTTTGATGTCAAGCAATCACTACCTTTAAAGTGTTAAAAATCTCAAGGGTGCACACCAGCAAACTATGAAGTACTGAATTTTTGTTGTTGTTGTTAAAAACAAACAAACAAACCAACAAACCTAGGGGTGCCTGGGTGGCTCAGAGGGTTAAGCCTCTGTCTTGGGCTCAGGTCATGATCTCAGGGTCCTGGGATCCAGCCTAGCATTGGGCTCTCTGCTCAGCAGAGATCCTGCTTCTCCCTCTCTCTGCCTGCCTCTCTGCCTACTTGCGATCTCTGTCAAATAAATAAATAAATAAATAAAATCTTAAAAAAAAAAAAAAAAAAGAAACCCTACCTATTTCCTCAACTAAAAGTTAACCCCCTTGGGGACAATGACCAAGATCAATTGTCTGTATTGTCTCACAGTAAGTGCCAGATCAAGAAATGTTACCCATGTTGATTCCACAGCTAAAATTAATACTCCCCTCAAAAATGCTAATAACTAAACTGATCATGGTCAGTGGGGATACCAGCTTTTCCCTCATCATTCCTAGTTCATTCTACTTTATGTCAATAAACTTGCTTCTCTTCTGAATCCATAGTGATAGAGTACTGCTGAAGAAACTGAAATTTTGATCAGAGGAGAAAGAAAGTGGGGAAAAGAGAAAGAAATATGGGAAGGCAGAGGATTTTGAGAAATAATAGGGATAGGCATCAGTACAAAGTGAGAGTACCTAAGGAACCAAGAGGGCACCAAGGAATCAGTGAGTGAGAAGACCACTCAAAGGTGGGCAAGAGAGAGAGAGAGATGTGGACCAATGCCCAGGACAAGTTTCACTTCCTGAGAGGCGATATACTATTTTGGTTAAGAGCTCATGTTCACCATTCTGTCTGTATGCCCCTAAACAGACTATAAAACCTCCTGAGCTTCAGTTTCCTCACCTGTAAAATGAGGATAGTAATAATAGTTATATCACATACTTATGAGGATTAAATAAAATAGCATGCAATTTTACCTGGGGTATCAAGTCATTCCTCTCTGCTCTAATATTACAATTTACCTAATTGGTAGATTGTGAAGTAGGGGAAAGTGCTTTTTTCCCTCTGAAATTTGAGAAAGTGAAGAAGAATCACCAGCTATTTTAAGGAAAACCTTTTCCAAAAGACAAAAGCCAAAATGCAAAAATAAGTAATTGAGAGGGATTGGAGAAAAGTTTAAAGAAACACGCATACACACACACATATCCTCTAAGTAAAATCCTTAGAGAGATGAGAGAAAGTATTGCATCCACGTAATTGGAAAAGGATGCTATAAAAAGGAAACATTAAGAGAACAAGAAAGAAATTTAAGAAATTAAAAATATGCTAGCAGTAATAAATTCAGTAAAAGAGTCTAAATGAAGTTAAAGAAATCTTTCAGGAAAAGAACAAAAGGAGAAAGGGATGAAAAATAGGGGAAAAAAAAGACTCGAAGAATAATATAGGAAGTCCAACATTCAAACAATTCAAACAATCCAAAAAGAGAGTGGTAAGAGAGGGGGATTTTTTTTTTTTTAAAGATACAGCACAAGAAAATTTCCCAGACTTACTGGGGTAAGTTCTCAGATTAGAAGGGCTGTTGGGTGCCTGGCACAAGGAATGATGAAAGACTTAACACCAAAGGACATTACCATGAAATTTCAGAAATTTGTGAGTAAATAAAAACTCCAAAACTCTTCCAGAAAGAAAACTGGGTCAGATGCCCAAGAAATGGGAATGAGAATGGCATTGAACATCTCAAAAATAACACTAGAAGTGAAAAGAAAATAAAACAATACCTGTCCAATTCTAAGGAAAATTTTCCAGTCAGAATTCTATACTATCCAGCTGAATACCCATTCCATATGCTGATGGAATAAAGACATTTTCAAACATGGAAAATTCTCAAAATTTTATCTCCATGTACCCTGCAACATATATTGCTGACCCACCCAACAACTATCCCCATCTTTCTTTCATATTATTTTCTTAAAGATTTATTTACTTGAGAGAGAGAGAGGGGGGAGAGGGGGAACAAGACTCCCTGCTGAGCAGATAGCCTGAAGCAGGATTAGATCCCAGGACCCTGAGATCATGACCTGAGCTGAGGGCAGATGCTTAACCGACTGAGTCAACCAGGTGCTCCTTTCATATTATTTTTTTAAGGCATCATATACCCATGTGCTTCTGGGAAGCCAAACCTTTACCCAGCCCTTTGGAGTAGGCTTGACTAATTCAAGCCAACAACAACTTGTAGTTCCCTATTTGGGCCAAAAAACTGGCTTAGAAATGGGCATGAACCCAACTCAGGTCGATTTAGTCAGATGAAAAGTCTGCTGGGCATATAGGAAGATTTTCTTCACCTCCAAAAAGGGCATAAGGAAGGGATTTACTCTTTCCAGCCCGGCTCTGCATGTACTTGTATGAGGACAGGATGGTCCAAGTTGCTGCAGTTATTTTATCAAGGAGAAAAGCCAAATGAGAAGGATGGCAGAGAAGAAAGGTGAAAATAACCTGGGGACCTGATGATGTCATTGAGTCACTGCATTCCTCAAACTGGAAACTAGTCAATACCCAGATTTCTTGGTATGTGAGTGCCAAAATGCAAACTCTGTGTACTCATGCTCATCTCTCAAGCTCACCTATATGATAAAAGCAATAAGAATTCATAAAAATGCCTACCACTGATTGAGTACATAGGTTTTATTTTGTGGTCTTTTGATTAATGGCTATAGGAAGCCTGTAAAGTAAATATGATATGTCCTTATTTTGCAAATGAGATAATAGGCTCAAAAGGTAGGTGGATGGGCCAGATTTGTACCCATCACTCTCTGACTCCAAGGCCTGAGTAAGTGATTCTACGCTCAGAAATTTTCAGACTATATTCAAATAGATGATTGGCACCCATGTGAATCGGGCATGGGAAAATATTTGGGAACAATATACTGACCTCAAACATGCACTTACTGACCACTTTTAGTTCACTTAGTTACTTGTCAATATAGTTCAGATTTGTGGTAACCAAGCTCCAAATAGCCTCCAACAATCCTCATTCCCTGGTATTCATGCTTTTGTGTGCTCCCTTCCCATAATGAACTGGCTAACCAATAAGCTATTACAGATACAACAATGTGTAACTTCCAAGGCTCAGTCTTAAAAGACATTGTGGCTTCTTGCTTGCTTTCTCTCGGATCCATCCCTTTGTGGAAAGCTAGTCGCCATGTTATGCACACTGAAGAAGTCCTCTGGGGAAGCCTGTGGGTCAAGAAACGGAAACCTCCTGCTGACATCCAAGTGAGTGAGCTCTCTTAGAAGTGGGTCCTCCAGGCCCACTCAGACCTTCAGAGGACTGCAGCCCTGGTCAACACTTGATGACCACTTCATGGAAGACCTTAAGACAGAACCATCCAGCTAAGTCACTCCTGAATTCTCAACTCACAGAAATTGTGAGATAATGTTTATTGTTTTAAGATGCTTCATTTTGGGGTGATTTAGCACATAGCAAAAGATAAATTAACACACCAGGTAATTAAGTAAACATTCTCTTAACTTTAAAGGCAAAAGGGGATCTTACGTTTGTTTCTGAGTATATGTTTTTCAAGAAAACATACATGGTCCTCCTTACAACACTGTGACAGGAGTAGGGAGAGTGTCATTTCAGAAAACTAATCATCAGATGGACTTGCTCATGGTACTTAAGGGATAAAACCAACAGAAAAGGAGTCTAGGTCTCTTTCACGGAGCCTTTCCAGTTTCCCTGTTTAGAAGTTGGCTTAGTCAGAAAGACCCTAGGAATCAGTACCCAAAAAAAAAAAAAAAATGCCCGGAGGGTCCCCAACTTTAAAATATTTCCAGGGGCACCTGGGTGTCTCAGTCGTTAAGCGTCTGCCTTCAGCTTGAGTCATGGTCCCATGGTCCTGCGATCGAGCCCCGCATCAGGCTCTCTGCTTGGTGGGAAGCCTGCTTCTCCCTCTCCCACTCCCCCTGCTTGTGTCCCCTCTCTCGCTGTGTCAATAGCTGTCAAACAAATAAATAAAAGCTTTAAAATAAAATAAAATATCCCCTAAGAGGCAGTTGGCATTATATAATACTCCCATGGCTCCCAGGCTCCAAGACATGGGAGAGTTTATGGTCTTGGATCACGCCCCAGATTGTAGATAGTGATCAATTTTGAGAACGTTTGCATATTCTGAGCAGCGAAACTGTTAATGACTCTGGTGTTTATAGCCTGGGTTTAAATAGGAAACTAATAAAGATAGAATCTCTGCTTGGTAAGGGGCTTGAACACCAGTCATGGCAACTTTCCAGGGGCACCGTGAGTTCCATGAGTTCATCCCTGGGCCCCAGGTCCAGTCTCAGAAAATGCAGTTAGAAGGGTGTTAGAATGAACAGGGCTAGTGTGTTCTTCACAGAACTCACATGGAGGAGGAGGTGGGTGCTGCTTTTGGACAGTAACGAGTGACTGAGGGAGTGAGTGGCTGGCTGAGTCTGCTTTTTGTGAAACATAAGGCCTGTAGGGTTTATTTTGGTTTCCTGTTTGCTTTGAAAGAGCAAGCAGTATCTCTGAGGCCAAAGGGCTCTAACAGAAACGTGGATGCCCTTGGCTTGAGGTGGGGACAAGACTTTACAAATGAAGTCTCCTCTTTGCTCCAGAGGTAGTCAAGTTGTTGTAATCCACTAGGCCTTTCAGGAGTAATCATCTACAGCAGGGAGCTTGACAGAAAGGCAGCCCCAGGTTGTTTCTTAGAAGTAATTCACAGGAAAGTCTAAAATGGACTGCAAAGCACATACCCATCTGCAGTAGTTGTTGCTACAGGTGTAGGATGTTGTGGTTTCTAACATCTTACATGTGTTCTTTAAACAATACCTCAAGTGTCTTTTTGTTTCTGGCCTGTGTGGTTTCCTGCATTTCCGGTGGCTCATCCTATGTAGAAAGGCAGCTGCCTGCAAAGTATGATTGAAAATGACATATAAAGACATACCTGCAGAAATGGCCTTGGCTCTGAAAGTAGCTCTCCCTGAGCTTGGAGCAGGATGGAGCCTGCAGCACATGTCCAGGGAGCTGAGCTGAGCACTGCATTGCTGACGTCCAGGCCAGCAGTTTCCCGGCACCCTGAGGAATTCCTGCGGGTTCTGAGCCCTGGAGCTCTACAGCAGACCAAGGAATAGAAACCCGAATTCAAAATATCAGAGGGTAAAGGGGAAGAAAGGCCCCCAGTAGGTGAGAGCTCTTGCCAACACTCCACAGCCCATGCAGGGAAGGTCAAGGAGATTTTATGGGAATCATCCAGATACATACATCAGGAAAGCTCTGGCTCTGGAGCTGTAATCCTGGGAGCCAGAGATAGTGCTGGGACACAGCTAGGTGACTCATGCCCCAGGTGTGGAGCATGAAGATTCTAGACATTCTAGTTGTACTTTAAAAGGCAAGGGCAGACAATCCTGAGGTCGGACTACATAGTTGGTTCATTGTAACTTCCATGCCATGTCTGCCAAGTTAAGGGTCCTCCTTTCCCCTCCACAAACACCCTCCTGAGACTACTCAGTTACCATTTTGAGAACTCTTTCCCATCTCAGGTTTGCCTGATATTCAGGTCTTATTTGACTTACATAAAATCTTCGAAGGGAAGTGTGTATGTGTGTGCATGCACATGTGTGTGCCTGAGTATAAATAGGTAGTTGGAAGCCCCTCTCTATGTAAACTTATCTACGAAGACCTGACCCCGCTGAGAGCTCTTAGTTTTAAAAACTCTAAAATCATTTTATTTTTTTTTACTTTTTCCCTTCCAAAAAAAAGTGATGGAAATGTGAGGCATATTAAACTATCTCCTTGCAGGGATGTGGTCATCCACTGGCTGCTTAGAAGTGATCTAGCAAAATCCTAGTCCCTGACCTCACAGACTGGGCAGTCCTTAGTGGACCAATGAAGTGTGTGCTTTTCCGTTTTTTCCTGGAGCTGGGGGCAGGAGAGTCAAGGAAAGGAGAGCTCAAAAGGGTCAGTGAAGAGGCGGGGATTCCCTGGCTGGATCACAGGGTAGGGGAAGAAGCTCATTTATTAGAGTTTCAGGTTCTCAACTTCATTCCCAGTCAGTGACTATCCCTCTGCCATTTTTAGCCTCACCGTTGTTACCGAGCAGGCAACCATTGCTGGATACCGTGGAGGGATAAACAGAGTGTGAAAGCCTTCCTGAGACTCTTACTAGTATAGACCTAACGGCAGAGGACTTCCTTAGGACCTCTGACCAACAGGGCAGTGATAGGAACCAAGGTTTCAACCTACAGATCAGATATGGGGAAAACTGACAAAGGTATCATTTTTCTTTTATTGTAACAACTTACAGCAGGCCTAGACTCTATGCATGTTAAGCACACATGGAAAGCTTTCTCTGTAAAACAATTTTTTCTCTTTAAAAAAATACATCCAGGGCACCTGGGTGGCTCAGTGGGTTAAAGCCTCTGCCTTCAGCTCAGGTCATGATCTCAGGGTCCTGGGATCGAGCCCCGCATCGGGCTCTTTGCTCAGCAGGGAGCCTGCTTCCTCCTCTCTCTCTGCCTGCCTCTCCACCTGCGTCTGATCTCTCTCTGTCAAATAAATAAAATCTTAAAAAAAAAAAATACATCGGATTACATGGATTTCCAGTTTAGGATACCTAGCTACATACACAGATTTGTCTCCACTCCCTCCAACTAAGGGATTAACCATAAAAGCAAAAAGCAAAGGTAAACAAAGAAAAAAGGAGAAACAATAACATTTTAGAACCTGGAGAGCATTTCAAAGAGTGGTAGCGACTTAGCAGACCCAAGAAAGTAGGAAAAACTTAGAGGCAATCTAATCTATTCCACAGAATCCCCCAAATGTCTAAGAACTTGGTGCTACCAGTTGGTACTACCACTCCGGGGAGTGGACATTTGATGAGGCTAAAATCCAGAAGACTGGATAAGTTTGTTTTAAAAGAGTGAGATCCCCCCATATCTCCTCCACTACTCTCATAGAAAACCGAAAACTTAACTCCCTGAAGAGAATAAGACAAGGCTTTGTTGATCTTCGGAACAATAAGCATAGTTAGGGTGGGAAAAGTGTCCTGAAAACAGGGTAAATAAGTGAAAACTGACACCATGTTGAAATTAACCCCACAGTATTTTGCCCCCCCTATTTAGAAAAGACTTCTTAGGGGGAAACTGATGAACTTAAGAGAAAAGACCCAGAGACTGACATCAGAGATTCACCTGTGAAATAGCCCAGGCAGATCACCCAGCTGAGAAGCTCAGAGTTTGACAAGGCCTACCTTGCATACAGAGCTTCCTAGAAGCTCCGTAGGGCCCCACTCTTGGATATGAACAGAGAGCCAAGATCACCAACATCTGAGGAAGACTTCTAATAGGAAAGAAAGATAGCAAAGCATCAAACATTAGGAAGAAAACACTGCAGGGAGATGAAACCTTGAAAAAATTATTATCACATACATGAAACAAGAACAAGACTTTACACAAAAGGACAAGACATTCAGAGAATTAAAAGTAGGAAGTAAAAAATGAAAATCTCAATAGAAGACTTAAAATGAAGTTGAGGGGTGCCTGGATGGCTCAGTCATTAAGAGTCTGCTTTCGGCTCGGGTGATGATCCCAGGGTGCTGGGATCGAGCCCCAAATGGGGCTCCCTGCTTGGCAGGAAGCCTGCTTCTCCCTCTCCCACTCCCCCTGTTTGTGTTCCCTCTCTCACTGTCTCTCTCTCTGTCAAATAAATAAATAAAATCTTTTTTTAAAAAAATGAAGTTGAGAGATATCCCTGAAGGTAAAACAAAGAGATAGGAAGTAGCCATGATATAGTAAGAAATTTAGAGGACTAGCCCAGGACATCTGTCATCTGATGAGGAAGAACTCCAGAAAAAGACAAAGAAAACAGAGATCATCCAACAGCTCATTAAAGTCAACAGAACTAAAGACCTACCAAGTATCAGCCACAATGGATAAAAAGAGATTGACAGCTAGGCCTATCACTGTGAAATTCTAACATTTTAGGACAAAGAAAAGATCCTAAAATATAACTACAAAGTGACAGGAATCAGTACAGAATCTGATTTATCAACAGCAACACTAGCAATATGAAGGCCAAGAAGAAATGTCTTCCATTCCTTACAGAAAATTATTCCCAACCTGGACTTTTATACCTGGACCCAACATTAATCAAATAGCGTAATAGAATAAAGATACTTGCAGAAGAGCAATTCTCAAAATATTTACCACATACCCTTTCTCAGAAAGCTAGTGGAATATGGGTTCCACCAAAACACATTAATAAGTCAGGAAAGAGGAAGACACGAGGCCCACAAAACAGGGAATTCAACATAAGACAGAGGCTAAGGTCCCCAAGTTGCAGGTAAAAGAAAATCCTAAGCTAACAAATAGGTAACCAGTCTAGAGACCAAACAATCAAAATTGCAGCGGTTCCAAAGACTCATGGAGTGACTTCTGACAGATTATCTAATGTGTCTGAACACACTAGGAGGAAATTTCCATACTGGAGGAGAGTTTGGGACTTATTTGGTGATAAATATATAGAAAACCAAGCAAAGGAAAAGGATTAGTATTAATGCCGCGGTAAGTTGGGGAGAAAAAAAAAAGCCATCATGGTAGACTACATAGCTAAGCTGTCAATAGCTATCATAAATAGGGGTCATAAAACGGGAACATATATATTGATCTAACTAAAAGCCTGTGAAACTATTCGGGAAGATGACTGGTCACGTGAACATGGGTCATGGGAGGGGGTGAGAGTTAGATCCTTATCTTCCTGGTAGAAAGGCAAGAGATAATTTTTTAAAAGTGAAAATTTGAGAAGTATCAATTAAATCACATGATTTAGAAACACAGATGCAAATAGCAAAGACTGCTTGGAAACGTCGAGGGGGTTTGCCCTCAGAAAGCGGGAGGTGGGAGAGACAGCCGGTCTTCTGTTTTTCATGCAAGCCTTCTACCGCTCCTTGCCTCTCTACACGCTCACACATGGCCTTCAGTAAAAGTCAGAACTAAATAAAAAGCAACATCATCTAGGGCTTCTGTCTGACACATCCTTGAAGACTACTTGACAGTGAGCGCAGATGAAAAGGTGCTGCTCTCTAAAGCTGTGGTGTTCTCACGAACCCTTTTGGTTTTGTTCTGGTGTGAAACTCGTGTGATTTCCGTGACTTCCGGATCCACCGTGACACTCATCAGAATCCTCCTCAGGCTAAACTGGTTAGTTAGTTAGAGGTCACACTAGAAGGTATGGCCCTCAGCCTCTTCCCAGAGCAATGAGCGGGGAGGCCAGCAAAGATGGAGCAGCTACAGCAGGCCGCTGACAGCACCACAGTCAGAGTGGAGGAACTCTTCCACTTTCTACGTTTTCTTATAAAGTCTCTCACATTCAGTTATCTTATCCTGAAAACCCTACTAGCAATTTAGGCTATTTCTCACTCTTTCAAGCATTTTCAATGAATCTCAGCATTCCAAAACAGTTCACTCAAAAGCACAGTCGCTATAAAGTTGTCCAGTTTGGGGGCTCCTGGGTGGCTCAGTCGGTAAAGCATCTGCCTTGGGTTCGGGTTATGACCCCTGGGTGCTGGGATCGAGCCCCACATCAGGTTTTCTGCTCAGTGGGAAGCCTGCTTCTCCCTGCCTACCACTCCCCTTCTTGTGTGCTCCCATGCACTCTCTCTGTCAAATAAATAAATTTTTAAAAGATTTTATTTATTTATTTGACAGAGGGAGATCACAAGTAGGCAGAGAGGCAGGCAGAGAGAGAGAGGAGGAAGCAGGATCCCTGCTGAGCAGAGAGCCCAATGCGGGACTTGATCCCAGGACCCTGAGATCATGACCTGAGCCGAAGGCAGAGGGTTAACCCACTGAGCCACCCAGGCACCCCAAATAAATAAATTAAAAAAAAAATAAAAAATAAAGGTGTCCAGCTTGAGTTGCATAAGCAATACATTCAGACATAAACAGTCCTGACTACAGTGTGGTAAATGCTCCAGGGATTGACTTTCCAGGCTTGTTTCTGGTTCACCTGTGAGGAGGTAGTTACTGAAAAGCTGTCCCAAGGAAACACACTTTTCCAGGAAGTGGGAGAAAAAGAGTAACTCATGGGAGTATTCCAATTTAGAAAGAAGGGCTTGGGGAAATTGAGGGAGGGTGGGTGTTTTTTTGTTTTGTTCTGTTTTGTTTTATTTTGAAGAGAAAAATTTAAAGACAAGATCCAAAAAGAGAGCCAAAGGAAAATTAACCATTTCTTTAAGAGATCTGAAAGTAAACTCTAGGGGTAAACTTTATTCCATTTTCCAGACAAATTTGGAAATTCTATCTTCTTTACCAAATCTCCCTGACACCAGATTTTTGCAAGAGGTTCTGCTGATTGCTCTGGGGAATATAAAAATGAATTAAAAAGGGACTTGTCTTAAGAATTTTACCTGGTCTGAAACTCTTCTACCTATCTTTGGAAATGGACTTTCTCTCAGTGTAAATTTTAGGTAATTACTTTCCAACTGTGCATACTTCACACGGGCATCCCCGTCACCGATGTCTCCTTTGGGGCTATAAATTCATTCTGATATCGGGAATACTTACAACATGACTAGGTCTGGATGGCCTCTGCTGGTTTAGGAGATGACAAACATGATTAAAATAATGAAGACAATTATTTTCCACACACGCTAAAAAAAAAAGATAAAGTCATTATCCCTCAGCTGCCCATGTGATAGTCTACATCTGTTTAAACTGGTACAGTCTTGCAGGACCATTTCTATGAACTAATCTGTGATTTCTCTCATTGTCCTTCTCAGAGCCACCCGGTGACACTGCAGGCTTGGAATAATTTTAAATGATCACTTTTGCTTTAAGTGTGAGGTCTACTGAACTATTCTCCCTCTCTGTTAAAACATATTTTCACATCTTTATTTTCTAATCAGGTCATTTGATGATGAAAATAACATATGAAGTATAGGCCTGATATGCATAAATAAACATGACTTGCTGTTCTGCAGTTTCTGGTTCAAATTCATCCTTTGGGATGACCCGACCCAGTGCTGTGCTACCTCAGAATCTAACTCACAACGGCAAAGCCTATGAAACCTGAGGACCCAGATTCTTCTACGTGCTTATCATTCCAAGAGGTCTTGGACTTTGTTCCCAAATGGGCAGTCAGGGCAGAGTGAAAGTGTCTAGGTTCATCTGCCTACGAATGGCAAGTGAAATCAAAAAGTCGAAACACTGGCTGGGATATTTCTAGTCAAAATCCACTGCAGCCGGAGAAGAAGGGTTTCCATCCTGTGCTTGTGGAGAAATGTCTGGCTGGCAGGCCCCAGCAAGTGCTCTACTCATCACCGGCTCTGTCAGCGTGGGATAGAAGCCACCTTCCTGTCCACATAAACGAAATGTGACTATGTTAGTGGTGTCCGGAGCTCACATGGAGACCTTCAGCTTCCAGACTGTGGTCAATGTTGCTGTTTTAAATTTTAAGAGACTGGAAGGATTCTTCACCTGTCTTTCTCTGTCTGTGGGGTTTGAACACGGTTCTGGGGTTTTTCCTTTTTGAATCCAGGGGATTATTAATCTGGATTTGTCAGACAAAATATATCAAGATATTTACATTTTTAATTCACAAATTGAAGGCTTGTATTATCAATTACTGGAGCTAGAAAGTGTAAGAAAATGTAAGAAAAATGCAGAATAATTCTGCATTCATTTCTAATTTAAAACTGCTTTTTTAAATCTCCTGTCTTTTACCTCATCTTGTCCACCTGTCCAAGAAGTAATTTTTTTTGAAGATTTTATTTTTTTGAGAGAGAGAGAGTGCGAGCACCAGGGCAGCATGGAGAGGGAGAAAGAGAGGATGAGAAGCAGGCTCTCCAATGAGCATAGAGCCCAACGCAGGGCTCAATCCCACTACGGTGAGATCATGACCTGAGCTGAAACCAAGAGTCCGATGTTCAGCCGACCGAGTCACCCAGGTGCCCCTGTCTGAGAGGTAGTTTAATGTATCTAACTGCCAGGACTCTTTTTGACGTACCAGAAGTGTTGTTTTAGCAGAGTTTCTCCCCAGGTGACTATGAAAGTGAGTTTGTATTTTCCCCAAAGCTGACGTGTTAAGGGGACTCATTCCTGCCTAGCAAGGAAGGCCTGTACAGAGTGTTCAGCTGATATGTAGTATAACCTGATGTTAAAGTTTAACAGCTACCGGGGGGGGGGGAGTTTTATTGAGTGTTAACAGCAATGCTGTGGGGTTGTACTCTCAGAAAGGAATTTTTTTTTTGAAGATTTTATTTATTCATTTGAGACAGAGAGACACAGAGACAGAGACAGAGACAGAGAGAGCATGAGCAGGGGGAGGAACAGAGGCAGAGGGAGAAGCAGTCTCCCCGCTGAGCAGAGATTCCGGATGCAGGACTCCATCCCAGGACCCTGGGACCATGACCTGAGCTGAAGGCAGATGCTTAACTGACTGAGCCACCCAGGCTCCCCTTGGAAAGGAATTTTTTAAAACACACAGAAGGAAGATTCCAGGATCCAGTAGTAAAATAACACTGACTGGGTCAGGAAATGGGCCAGAAGCTCAGGCAGACACATCTAGAACCAGGCTCCTAACAATGCCCACAGCCATACAGGCTGCACAGTGTGGCCCGTTTTGTTGAGGAAAGCTCCTGAACAGCAGTAGCTGCTATTTACACCAACTTGTATTGGAGGGAGATAGTGATCCCCTACCTCCCTTCCTCCATGGGTCTGCTTCATTTTCATGCAGGTATCATTTAATCAGCAAACACTTTAAGCAGCAATTATATTCCAGGCATCATTCCAGGACTGGGCATTCAGTGGTGATGAAAGCAGGCTCAAACCCCTGCCCTTATGGCCTATGTATTCCAATGGCATCGGCTCAGAGAATGTCAGAACTGGAGCCTATCATGTTCAGAAGTTACAAACCCAAATGGCTTATAGGGGTCAAACCTGGATTAAACACTCACAGAGGTAAGCACTCTAGAGTGTATGTCCCAAAAGGTGTCCAGATACGTTTCTTTAGTATACCCTGCAGTCCAGACAAAACACCTCTGAGCATGAGAGGCCCCTCGTGGCTGCTCTTTGACTCTCCAACATCCTCACACCAGAAATCAAGACACAGAGAGGCTGTGTGCCTTGCTCCGGGATGCATAGCCAGGCAGGAGCAAAGCTAAAGATGGAACTTGCCTGCCCTCGCCCAGTGCTGGTTTGCTATGCTGTGCTCCCTCTGCTCCCACAGAGTGGCTCCTTGAGGCACCTCAGAAAGTTAGTAGCATCTGACAGGGTCTTGGTGAACAACTCATTCATCCTCTCAGTCATTATTTATAAAGCTCTGTCACGTGCCAAACACCAGGGAAAGTTCAAGAGTGCTGAACAAGACCAGCGTCGAATAGGGGCCTTAACCTCCCACAGCTTAAGAGCACACTGCTTCAGCCATCTAGATGTATAATTACTAGGAAACGATAAATTCCCTTTTTCCCCTTTGAGCACTTCTGAGGCAGTAATTACGACTGCAAGCCCAGAAACACACATGTGCTTAACCTGGAGAAGAAATAAATGTAATATTATATAATTGATATCACATGTCCTTAAAATTAACCTAGCTCAACAATTGGTATGAAAAGATTTATTGTGGACTAGTACCTAGGTGCACAGTAGTCGATCAATACAGACTTGTGGGCTGTAAGTCTTCATGTGTTATGCACTCTCAGCTGCTGGGCAGATGCATAAACTCGGTCTGCATTTGGCTACTTTCTAACATGCTCAGCAGCTGCATGGGTCAAGTGCCAGGGCTAGCCATTCACTGCACGAATCCTGATGGAGCGCCCACCTACCCTGTATAAGACTCTGTGTAACAGTGCACATGTAAGTGCTATGGTATTCGAGGATTAGTGTTTATGGACCAAAGGTAAGTTGGAAACTATTTTTCGCTCCAAGTTTCCCAGAAATGTAGTAGAATCCTTTGGAAATAGCTAAAGTTAGGTAAGCAATTCAGTTCATGCCATTTGCTACAGCTGGAAGGAGAACGGCCACAGGTATGATCTACAGCAATTCACCCAATGGCTTGGCTGGGTGATGAGGGACTTGGAAGGAACATGACTGGAAAATTGGTGATAAGGATATCCGAGGAAGAAGTATGTGGATAGACTTCTCTGAATAGGAGAGTGGGAGATCTTTGTATCTTATGTGAATGCTCCAAGAAAGGTGACCTCAGGTGAAAATGATGGACATGAATCAGCATCATTCCCTACCCACTCCTGGCATTGCCAAAGGGATCATGAACAGCCACAGTAGCAATGAAAGAATAAAAGTTATGCATGGGCTCAGCAACATGGGCTTCTGCCTACCCGTTCTTAATATGCCACAAATTTCCCAGAGGAGTCATCAGCTACTTGATGATGAGTTAATTACATTGGGCTATTTCTATAATGGAAGGGACAGCACTTTATTCTTAATAGGATAGATGCTTACTCTTCTTGCCTGTGATGTTTCTACCGAAACTATCATCCATGGACTTACAGGATAACTTATCCACTGTTGTAGCATTCTAAACAGCATTATTTCTGACCAAGGAGTTTGTTTCATAACAAATGAGGTTGCAAAAAGGGACTCGTGCTCATGAAATTCACTAGTCCCATCGAGCTCCCCATCATCTTAAAGCCACTGGCTTAATGGAATAGTGGAATAGCCTTTTTGAAATTTATTTTCTTAATTCCAGTATAATTAACACACAGTATTATATTAGTTGCAGGTGTACAATATAATGATTCAATAATTCTGTGCATCACTCTGTGCTCATCATCACCCTCCTACTCTTAACCCCCTTCACCTATTTCACTCATTTCCCCCACCCACCTCCCCTCTAGAGAACAGTTTGTTCTCTATATTTAAAAGTTTGTTCTTTGGTTTGTCTCTTTTTTACTTCGTTTATTTGTTTTGCTCTTAAATTCCACATATGAGCAAGATTATATGATACTTGTCTTTCTCTGACTGACTTCTTTCACTTGGTATAATAACTCTCTAGGTCTATCCACGTTGTTGCAAATGGGAAGATTTCATTCTTTTTATGGTTAAGTGATACTCCATTGTATAGCCTTTTGAAGATTCAGTTATGGTGGCGGCTAGGTACCAATGCCTTGCAAGGCTGAGGCAACATCTTCCAGGATAAAATACATGCTCTAAATGGATGTCCAAACCATAGTCAGGACTCAAGGGTCTGGGAATCAAGGGGTGAAAATGGGGATAGCTTTTATTACTATTAACCCTAGTGATTCACTGGCAACATTTTTTTTTTTTTTTTTTTTTTTTTTTTTTTACTAGCATGCCTGCAGTTGGACTCTCCTGGTTTAGGAGTTTTAGTTTCAAAAAGAATAACTGGTGGAAAATGCTTCCACCAAGGGATGTAACAATGATTCCACCGAACTAGAAGCTGAGACTGTTCCCTAAACACTTGATGCTCCATATACCAAGGATTCAAGAAGCAAAGAACAGGATTACTATACTTGCTCAAGGGACTGACCCTGATAACCACAGGGAAATTGAGATGACTATACCATAGGAAAGTAGGAGATCTTCTGGGGTACCTCTTACTATTCCTACATCCTAGCATTAAAGTCCATAGAAAAATGCAAACCCATTCAGGCAGGACCGCTAATGACACTGAAGTTTAGGAATGCAGGTTTGAGTTTCCTCCACCAGCCAAGCAACCATGACCAGCTGAAGTGCTTGCTTATGGTAAAGGGAATGGGTAGTGGAAGAAAGAAATGTTATATCAGCAATGACTATGTGCCCATTGCATAAACGAGGATTGCAATAGTGTGATGGTTTCTTCCTCATTTAGATATCTCTATGTTTGCATATGTATGTATTTTAAATGTTATTTATTTATTTGACAGAGAGAGTAAGAGAGAACAGGAACAGGGAGAAGGGCAGAGGGAGAAGCAAACTCCCGCCAAGCAGGGAGCCCGATGTGGGTCTCGATCTGAGGACCCTGGGATCAGGACCTGAGCTGAAGGCAGATGCTTAACGAACTCAGCCACCCAGGTGTCTATCTATCTATCTGTATACCTCAAACATTTTCGTTCTCTTGCCATTTCTCATCCCCATATCACCTGACTTACAATGTGTTATATATTGATTACCTTATATACCAATATTTAAGTTACAGGGACTGTGAATCAGCAAGAGGAAAAATTAACTTCACCCAAAAACAAAAGAGGGACTTGGTATCCTCTTCTGAGGGAAGGATTATGGGCTTTGGTTGTATGCGTGATGGTTGCACCATGCCAGGCTGAAGCATGACTTCGTTGTGGTTTTCCTCTGGGTATAAAATGTATTTCCTCTGGATGTAAAATAAGTGGATGAAGGGTCGGCTGACGTGGCTTTGTCATGTGTCACCAGGACTAGACTGAATTCTCTTGCCCAGAATTTCATCCCACAGGTTTCCTGTTAGAATGTGTCACAAGAGAGATCCTTGTGTGAGATCTGGAGGCCTGAAGCAGCTGCTGCTGTTGTGATCTCCTGGTTCGCCCTGTCGGTGTGTGTGGCAGCAAGGCCTTCAACTACTCTACTTTCTCTGGGCCCCTCCTCTCGGCTTCTCTGACTCCCAGGCCCGTTGTGTGTTAGGTCCGTGAAGGCATCAGCATCTCCTGCAGACACTCCTAGCACCCAGGCCAGAGCCAGAACAACCGGCTCACCCTGTGGCTTCCGCCTTCTCCTGCTCTGCCCTGCTTTGCACTCCCCCTGCCTTCCCACCTGTCCACTCCTTGGATTTGGATATCTAGCATTGGTCACAAAGTCGGCCTTACAGAAACAGCTCAACCAGCTCCCACGATTGCTTAAGATCAAATCCTGTGACAAATCCCTCACCACACATGTATCTTCTTGCACATCTGCTTCTTCTCTGACTGAACCCTGACTGATATGGTGGCTTCAAGAATAGGGGACTTTATTTCCTTCATGTGTAACTGGTGGAAGGTGAGCAGCCCAGGTAGGCAGCCCAGTGTTGCTGCCCATGAACAATCAGGGACCTACGTTCCTCTGGTTGTGCTGTTCTGCCATCCTGGGGCACGGTCTTCACTCACCCGGTCAGAGCTGTCTCCATAGCCAAATTCCAACAGGCAGAAAGGGACAAGAGGGTAGGGAGGAGGCCCACTCCACCCCTAAAGCCTGGCCCTGGAAGTGGCACACATCACTTGTGCTCACATTCCGTAAATGAGAACCTCATCACAGGGCCTTACCCAACTCCAAGGAAGACCGGGAAATCCATTCTTCCTGAAGTGGGCACGTGCCCAGAAAGAAAGAGAAAAGGTATTCTGATGAACACTTATTCACTTCTTCTACCACACACATATAGACTACTTTCAATTATGTAAATATTACAATATATAATAGATAATATTAACATACAATGTATATTTTATATGACCATAAATATTATATAATAATACTATGTACACTATGTAGGATAGAATTTTATAATATATAGTAATAGATGCTATTAAATACCAGGCTTCTGATGCCCAAGACCTAAAAATAGAATAAAGGAACCACTAAAAATGAGCTGAGTTACCCAGCAAACCAAAGCCAGGAGGAGCCAAGTGCAATGAAAAAATGAATTGAATGCTTCCAGATTTAAGAGTCTTTGTGCCAATAAATAAATAAATAAACTACTACTGTAATAACAAACCCCAGGATCTTTCCCAACTAAAAATCGTAATTGATTACAAGCTGATGCCTATAGCATTGAGTTACATTTTGCCTCACCAACTAAATGCCTCAGTAGTTGAAATGATTTTGTTTGAGATTCACATGGATTAAATAGCCTAGAACACATCCACCCTAGACTTAATCTAAGAGAGCGGAGATTTGGTTCAAATGTTGCTTCTCAGCATGTCAGGAAATGTTTTCTTCAATTAAGTAATCTTATTTTAGAGTTAGCTCTGTGCCAAGAAAATAAACAATATATCTTTCATGAACACATCCACTCTGTTGTATAAAAACTTTTATTTTCTGGGAGGCTGCTCTTGGAATTTGTACACATAATGAGATCAGAGCTGGAAAAATCCTGTTTTCTTTAGTATTTAATGGCTTTGGAAACTATAAGGGAGCCATGTGACATAGTATATTGACAGAGCTCTGTGAACAAGTGAGTATCAAAGATCAACAGATAATCTTCTTTTCTCCCCCAAAAAACTGCAGTCTTACAGGAACGCTGCACTAAGTACGGTGGGATGTTTCCACTCAATCTTGAGCTGCATAAAATTCAGTTTCAAGAGAATCTGGTGCCGATCACAGACCAAATGCTGTTATGCTTTCAACACATTTTAAGGGATTAGGCATTATGGCTATGCACTTCCAAGATCAAGTTGCAAGAATGGGAAGTCAGGCAAAACCTTTAAGAGCCGAGGTCCTGCCTGCCTAAAGGATGGCATTATAGAAGGCAGAAGGCTAGAGGACTCCTTCTTGGAGGTCTCTGCCCCCCACCCCCGAGGAGGGCTCTGGCTGGAGACCTGGAACAGGAGAGAGAATCTCGCTCTCCTGTTCCACCTCCTGCTGTTCCCAACATCCTCTGTTCCCAACACACTCTGTTATGCTCCAGCAAGACCAAATGACTCGCACATCCCCAGATGTGCAGGGCGGCCTCTCTCTTCCACGCTGTGTGCGCTGTTTTCCACCACTACAACTCGTCATTGTCCTACACAACTCAGCTCCGGGATCACCTCTTCTATGAAGCCCAGGCAGTTAATTACTCTCTCCTCTTCACTTTTTTTCTTACTGTCTTCCCTGCTAAAGAACTTCTTAAAAGCAAGAAACGTTATTGATATTGTTTCTCTTATATTCTTGTTGCCTAACAGATCCAGACTCATGATGGGCACAAAATATGTGTTTTTGACCTAAACAAGAAAACATTAAATCTAAAAAGGTGGGATACGGGACCTTCCTGATTAGCCAACTGTAGCTCCCTCTCTGACATAGGAAAGGGCCGGTCCCAGCCTTCACTGAGGATGAAGGAAAGAGAAATTGCTCTGATCTTTCACGTTCTCTCCTCCATCTGTATCTGGATCAGTCAAGACGAATGGTTAGCTCTTCTCGTATTTCCTTCATCACCCAGGGAATGCATTCATAAACCTTTCCTAGTGGGAACTAGACAACTAACCCTCATCCCTTAGAACCATGGTGGTACATTCCCTTTAGGGACATGTCCCAGAACAAACACTAGGTGAAGGGGCAGCACAGAAGAAAACTTTCCCAGACCTTCTTGGAAGAGCTTTAACCTCTTCAGAAGTAAGAGTTGAGGGGGGTCTGGGTGGCTCAGTCATTAAGCATCCACCTTCAGCTCAGGTCATGATCCCAGGGTCCTGGGATCGAGGCCCGCATCAGGCTCTCTGCTCTGCAGGAAGCCTCCTTCTCCCTCTCCCACTTCCCCTGCTTGTGTTCCCTCTCTTGCTACATCTCTCTCTGTCAAAAAAATAAATAAAATCCAACACACACACACACACACCAAAAATAATAATAATAATAGTAATAGTAATAATAATAATAACAAAAGAAGTAGGTTGACTTTGCTTCACCTGGTTTTTTGAAGCACAGAGTTTAGATGGAAAATTGGGACAGAGCACAGGAGGTCCAGCCACAGCAGACTCATCAGACTCATATGCACTCCTCCTCCATCACTCTCAACAACTGTTCAGTGGGCCTCTCCAAGAGACAGTGACCAAGATGAAGAGCAGAGAGCCCTGGGATGGGAATCAGGACAGCTGCAGCTGAGTCCTGGCTCTGCCGCGGTTTGTACAACCTTCGGCTGCCCTCTTCATTCCCCGGGCCTCAGTTTTCTCACCTTTTAATGGGAGCTGCACTATCCACTCTACCACTTTACCGTGAGATGCTAAGCTTTGAAAAAGCTCGTTTCCACACAATCTTTTATAAAATGTAAAAGTGCCTCACCACGGAGTGGCTTATCTCTCACTTGCAAGTATTCTACCTCTCAGCCATTGGGCTTCTCACTAGTCCACAAACACACTGTAGACACCCACACCTTGCCCACTCAGGCCCCTTCCACCGATGGAATTAAAACTCTCCTGCTTGGCTAACAGAACCCACGACATCTGGCAGACATTAGGTACCCCCAAGACAGAAGGATAAAAAGAAACTCCAGGGGCGCTTGGGTGGCTCAGTGGGTTAAGCCTCTGCCTTCGGCTCAGGTCATAGTCTCAGGGTCCTGGGATCAAGCCCCACATTGGGCTCTCTGCTCAGTGGGGAGCCTGATTCCCCCACCCCTGTCTGTCTCTCTGCCTACTTGTGATCTCTCTCTCTCTGTCAAATAAATAAATAAAATCTTTAAAAAAAAAAAAAAAAGAAAGAAAGAAAGAAAGAAACTCCAGTGTGATGTTCTTCCCCAGAACTCAGAACTCTATTCCAAGCATGAGAAAAACATCAGTCAAATCCAGACTGGGGGAGAGGAGATGAGGCCTCCAGGCCCTCAAGTTCCCGGAAACAGGCAAAGACTGAAAAACCATCCTAGACCAGAGAAGACTGAAGAGCCATGACAAGTAAGTGCAATATGGCTCCCCCAAATGGATCCTGAGACAGAAAGAGGACATTAATGGAAAAATTGGGGACATCCCTAAGAGCGTGGAGTGCAGGTAAGAATAATGTATCAATGTTGGTTTCTTGATTTTACAACTGTACTGTGCAAATGTAAGATGTTGAGAATGGGCAAAACCAAGGGAGAGCTATGCGAGAGCACTTTCTGCTATTTTTGTAACTTTCTGCGTATTTTAACTTGGTCTAAAATTTGAAAACTTTTCTTCTTTTTTAAAAGATTTTATTTATTTATTTGACAGACAGAGATCACAAGTAGGCAGAGAGGCAGAGAGAGGGGGAAGCAGGCTCCCCACTGAGCAGAGAGCCCGATGCGGGACTTCATCCCAGGACCCTGAGACCATGACCTGAGCCGAAGGCAGAGGCTTAACCCACTGAGCCACCCAGGAGCTCCTAAAATTTGAAAACTTTTTAAACAGAATTCTATACTTCCTGGTCAAGCTTCATCCAACTGCCATCTCCCTTGTCGTGCCTTATCGAATCCTCTATGTAGCTCTGATCTTCCCTTCTTCGAAACCCTCCTCCCACTTTGCTTCCTTCTTAAATGGCATCCTATACGTTACAGTTGTTTGTGTGCTATTAAACCCTCCCCTACACACACACACACGCACATACTAATATGCGAGCAACTTGAAGGTGATTTTTTTTAGTCTGTAGGTCTTAGCAGAGCTCCTGGCACATGACAAATATCTACTGAGTGTTTACGAATGGACAGATGGATGGATGGATTGCAGCAGCCTGTGCTGTCAAAGTGTAGAGTTACCGTGGCCTGTTCATCCTATCCAGGCTTAGCCACACAAGACATTTTCTCAAAATAGAATTTATTCTGTGGACTGAGGCAATGTCTGTTAATAGAAGCATTATCATGTATTTGCAAAACACCTTGCATTCTAGACTTTTAAGGCGATTTAGAAACCACAACTTACTAATCTTCACACACACACTCCCCTCACATGAACTGCTTTTGGCATAATTTAGTAATCCAAACTGTACATACCACAGGAGATTTGAAAAGTGCCTAATTAAAGATACAATGCTGTGCTCACCTTATCCTGGGCCTAAATCCACTGAAATTAGTGAGCATTTGGATTCAGAGAAGGAAGAACTGAGGCATTTTTATAGCTGTGGATTTAGAAAGGATTTGGGGCATCAGTACACTAGGCTTGAATGAGAAAAACAGGCTAAAAATCAGCAATAAATAAGATGGTTGGAAGCCAAACAGAATGTCAGAATTGAGGAAGAAAATTGGAAAAGAATGAAAGTGTCGCACTGAACTACTAAATCAAAAGCACCAGAGAGGCCAGCATGCAGGGAGGGGGCAGTGTAATGGAGAGAAAAAAATGTTGTCTTAGCCTAATTTCCTCCTTTCTGAAAAGCAGAGTTTGAAGTGTTGCTTTGCATGTAGGTGGTTTACTTATTTTTTTAAGGTGCTTTACTTTTTTTTTTTTTTTTAAGAATTTGTTTTAGAGAAGGGGGGGAGAGAGAGAGAGAGAGAGCACACGTGCACACAAATGGTGGGGAAGGGCAGAGGGAGAAAGAATCTCAAGCAGGACCAATCCCCACCCCACTCACCGAGCACTGAGCACTGAGCACAGGGTTCAATCTCCTGACGGTGAGATCATGACCTGAGCATAACCAAGTGCCGGTGATTTACTTTTAGATGCGAACCCAAATAACAGTAACGGAAAACTGAGAAGCAAGGACCTGGCTGCTTCATGCTCTCACGGGGGAGAGAATTCAGCTTCAAGTGTAACCTGTACTAGTGGGAATGCGCAGGATTGCCATCAGCGGCTCGTAGAGGCATGCGAATGGTAACCATCTGGGGTTTAGCTACCTTTTACGTGTTGTAAAGAAAAGTTTCAAAAGCGAATTTTATAGGCCGGGAAATCCTATGACAATGAGTACAAGGTAAACCGCCCTCACCATTTCACTCCTCCAGGTGACTCCGGCACTGCTTTAGAAGTTGATGTACCTCTCAGCCTGCCAGATCCGGACACAGTGGTACTTTTTTACGACTTGCGTCATTACTTTCACTTCTAAACCAACAAAAGACAAGCACTGCCCTTGGGAAAACAGCAATCACTACCACTATTCCATTAGTGGGAGGGAATTCATTTGTCCTCCCCGATTCCCGTATGTCACAGTAACCTGCTCTGTGACAGCTAGCTACCTTGCAAAAGCTGACTCCACATTACACGATTGTAACCGTCACTTGACTGCATTGCTTCAGCCTTTTCCTCTGAGCTGTTCATCCAGACATGGTCAGATTAGGGGGCTTGAGGTTTCAGAGGTCAAAAAAGAACTCCAGCTGTCAGAAATAGAACTCTTCAGAGACAGCGGGTCTGGACCTCTATTAGCATCACTGCTGCTGCTGTTGTTTCTGTTGGTACAGTGGCCCAGACTCTCAAAGTGCCTCAGGGCCATCAGCTCTCCTTCCCCCTATGCTGTCTGCCCTGGTGGTCATAGTGTGGGGCATTCGAGAAAGGTGATTTGAACGAGTTCTCCACAGCTGCTTGAGCAGTCAAAACTCAAGCAGGCTGGGAAACACCGCCCCAAGAGGAGCGCATTGGGCCGCCAAGGCATTAGGAGTTAGCGCTACGATGCCTCAAGGTTCAGCAGAGACCCACTTCCTCTCCCAGAACCTCCCCACATGGGTGCGCCCTGTGGAAGAAGCTGGCCCTTGGAGTCAGTGACCCATTTCTGCTTCTAAATGGCCAAGTGACCTCAGGTAACATGTCATTTCCCCAGACCTCAGTTTCCTCTTCTATAAATTGTGACTGGAGGATTAGAAGGTCTTTCAGATCCGAGATGTTATGATGTAAAAATCTTGCCAAGACAAATCTCTTCAGTTTGTTTTCTTGTATGTCCACACCTCCCTCTTCTCTGTTTGTTCTGCACATGGAAAATATCTGATGCCTCACCCTTCCTCACCCTCACCAGACACTTGAGAAAATCTGGAATGTTTCTTCTATAAAAGAGTTTGAGCCATATTTTCTACACATTTGGCTCCACTTTGCCAACAAAATCCTTGCCACTTCTTCAAATCATGGGACTAAACCCTGCATCCAGAACATAGCTGATTCTCATCAGTTTCCTTCAATGTTGTGTCCGATTCAGTTACTTTGGACATCTTTTTCTCTGTGGATCAGAAGATGGATGCCAGCCTATCTATTTATCTCCGATTTACATCAAGAGAATTTGAAGGGAGGTTTCTCATGGGGGAAAAAAAATCTCTCTTTTGAGAATTCCTTTTCCCATTCTGGCCCAATGGAATTTCAGGTGACAACTTTTGGGCAGAGTCGCAAAACTACATTTTTATTTCCATAGATATTATTTATCATGAAAAAGTTGTGGGGAGTTGGTTGGGGGATGGTGGCTAAAAGGACCTCTTTTGCTCCAATCTTAAAAGAAAGTTAAAAACTAAGTCTTAAAAAAAAATACTAAGTCTTTAAGATAGTTCTCCTCATGGGTGGCTCAGCTGGTTAAGCATCTGCCTCCAACTGAGGTCATGATCCCGGGGTCCTGGGATCGAGCCCCACATTGGGCTCCTTGCTCAGCAGGGAGCCTGCTTCTCTCTGTCTCCCTCTGTCCCTCCCCCAGCTTGTGCTCTCTTTCTTTCTCTCTCTTAAAATCTTAAAAAAAAAAAAAAAAAAGATAGTTCTCTTCATCTAGAACCCACCAGAAGTATGAATTCTGATGTCCACATCAGTCTGAAGATAGAGAACATCACAATTACAGAGGATGTTTCCCATGTTAGTGAGACTCCTCCCTGAGCTGCTTTCCTCTGACTTGTTTACCCTTCTGGAAGCCCTAGAAATGGCCCCTACAGCATGGGCTCAGTTCAGATGTGTAGTGTTGTTTGCTGCTTGGCTGATGCTGGACTGATCTTAATTAGCTTCCTGACCATGCGAGAAGAAAAATGTAGTTGTTAAAATTAATTACTGGGACAGCACCAACAGCAAAAGTGCAGGGACCAGGACAGTTTGTCACAATGTAGGTGGTAATTTAGCAGGACCCTCTGCTTTGACACACTGACGATCTGACACTTTGGGTCAGAAAACATTGAGTGTGTACGCCAGGATGCCCTGACATCAGAAGATCTGAGGGCTGGTGCTGAAGTGAGGAAAATTAATATAGCAGCCAATGTTTTATTAGAATTGAGCTTAAAAAACAAATCAATATGAGGTCTTCCTTACTTGTGTCCCAAGCATGCCCAGAACTTTCTTCCTTTTGGATTCCTTACATGTTATTTTTTTGTTTTGTTTTGTTTGGCTCACTGATGATACATGAAGAAGTTTGTTTTCAATATTAAAGTGAAAAGCATTTCTCTGTGTTTGGACACCTTGGATGTGAATTCATTTTGTATTTTTGACCCCGAGTCACTGGTTCTCTTCCTGGCTCCACCAAGCAAATCACTGATCCTCTCTGGACCTTATTTGGTAATCTTAAAAAACACGAGGGGTTTGGAATAGACCACTGTTTGCAGCACTGGCTAACTAATTTGCAGGTCCTAGTGTAAAATAAAAATAGAGGGCCTAAAGTTCAGAAATGATTAAGATTTTCAGGAGAACAACCACAGAGTATTAAACCAACTGTGGGGCCCTTCTATGCACCGGGCCTGGGTGACAAAGCACGTCACATACACAGGTCAAAGCTGGCCTTGATCTTTCCTATGCCTTGTCCAGCACCAAACATTTCTGATACCAAGATATTTTTTTTAAATCTCCATTTGCACAAACCTCATGAAAATTAAAAAAAATAATAATAATAATTTAAAAAATAAAAGAAAAGAAAGAGAAAAAACCAAAACCTTGAGTTGCATTTTTTGCTTGGAATCTATCTCACTTTTACTTTTCATGTTCCTTTGACCATAAGTTGTACCTCAGCCCTTCCTGACTTCGTTTTATTCTCCAAGATGGATTTTCTTCTTTCCTGTCTAAAACATCCAAATGACCTTTGCTTTGGTTTTTTTCTACATCACCATATGTTAGATAATTGTGCCCAAAGGAATTACTTCCAGAGTGGCCTAAACACAAAAGAAAAACACACAGCCAACTTTTTCTCTAGAGCAGTGCAAACATTTCCTTAAACCTAAGTGTCTCAAGAGGAAAACTGACAGAATAAACCTTTCACCCAGCAAGCTGACTGCATAGTGCTTATACAGAATCCTTCTTGCATTTTTATATCCCTGATTTATCTACTGTTTTGCCAATAAAAGCAGTCATGTTCTTTGATTTAAGTTTTTTACAATGGAAAAGTGGCCAGAGAAAATGACTCAGTTGAGTGTTTTATTAACGGAAAGAACTGATATGCCAGCAACAATCCAAGTTCTTTGCCCCTTCTCTATCATGTTACACCATAATATAGCACCTATCTGGGAAGTAGATTGCAAATTAAATGCCAGCAAATCAATGGCTTTTCAGATATTAGGTTCATCAAAGTGCCAATAAAACATAAAGAGACTTCAGCATTGAGAAGTGAAATCTATTCAAATAATTTAACAATTAAAAAGTAGCTACCCAAAATGAGGGGGTTCTCTCAATACCTTACAAGGAAATAAGTCTGTTTCTCTTGCGTGAGTTTTTCTGCTAGATTCAAATTACTGAAGTCACATCCGAGTGGATAAACTCCCTATACAAAATGTCACCATCACTTCAAATCAATGGTAAATGAGATTTATTCTCCAAGTTACCTTGGAGAATTTTAAGAGGAGAACGTGACTTCCAATCTATTCCGACTGACAAAACAACCTCCAAATGGATTTATTTTCTATTTAGAAAGTTTGGGATATTCTATTTATTATCAAAAACCAGTACATTTACTCTTTTTCCTTAATCATATAAAAAAATCAAAAGCCCCTTTGTCCCAAATATTCAAGGATCAAGTATGTTCTGTTTTAAGGGACAGTTTAGGGCAAGGATGCTATCAACACCAATAAACCACTGTGTGGTTTACGACAGCTCCAGACACTTGAATACCCATCCCCTTCAGCATAGGAGCAAATAAGTCGGCAGAACAATAAATACCTGTATTGAGAGCTCACCTACTTCTCTGACTAATGGCAGGATTATATCTAAACCCTTGCATTCATTGCCTAGGACTACAATCACAAAGTTCCAAAATTGCATGGCTTCAAACAATAGAAATTGATTTTCGCGCTGTTCCAGAGGCTAGAAGTCCAAAACCAAGGTGTCGGTGGGCCCCTTCTCTCTGAAGGCTACATTCTTGCTTGCCTCCTCCAGCTGTGGTCATCACTGGTGCTGCAGCACCCAGTCGGTGCCTCCATTGTCACAGGACCTTCTCTCTCTCTCTTTTTTTTTAATTGTTATTTATTTATTTATTTGACACACACAGGGAGAGAAATCACAAGTAGGCAGAGAGACAGGCAGAGAGAGAGGAGGAAGCAGGCTCCCCGCTGAGCAGAGAGCTCGATGTGGGACTTGATCCCAGGACCCTGAGATCATGACCTGAGCAGAAGGCAGAGGCTTAACCCACTGAGCCACCCAGGCCCCCCCTTTCTCCTCTTTTTACAGGGACGAGGTGTATCAATCTACCCAGGCTGCTCCAACAAAATACAATAAACTGGGGAGCTTACACAACAGACGTTCTGTCCCACAGTTCTGGCTCTGGAGGCTCCAAGTCTGAGATCAAGGTATCTGGCCTATTTGGATGGACATGAATTTGGAGGGAGACTTTCAACCTCGTACATCTCTCTAAAACAAATGATAATCTCTTCTCTGTTTAAATGAAATAAAATGAACCAAAATGTCTTTATGAGATGTTCCAGAAAAGAAAAGCTTGGTGAGTCCCCTACAAAATCCATTCTGTGCAGTCATCCAACCCATCAGTTCTTAAAGCCTGATCTCAGGACCGCTTGCTCCAATTCCACTTTGGGAGGGGCTGATTACAAATGCAGATTCTTAGGCTCCCTCCAGACCTACCAAGTCAGAACTGCTAAGTGTAGAGGCCAGGAACTTACATTTTAAACCAGCACCCCTCCCTCCCGTGGGGGGTTTTGTGCACACTACAGTTTAAGACCCACTGATCTATAGTATCAGAAAAGTCTGCTTTATATTCCCCACAGTGCTTCTTAAATTCATTTTTTTTTTAAATTCTTCTCAGGTGAAATTGAGAACAGCTGGTCAACAACTTTTTTTTATATTTGAACACCATTCTAAAGGTATTCCTCATTCCTTTCTCCCCCACATGAAACCAAATAGTAGAAACTCAAATAATATTCCTTAGGATGTGTTTCCTAATCATGAAATAATTTACAAACTCTGGTCAAATTCTTGTCATCCCCAGAATCGCAGACAATGCCTTGGGTCATGGGAAGAGGTACACTGTTTCATATTCCAGATTAGAAAGATCTGAAAGCCAAAGAAGTTGCACTGAAGCCATCCTAACTGAAGTTATTTCTAGCCAGGGAAAAAAGGTACATACTTAAGTATTCATAGCACACAAGGTAGAGACTGCCTTGATTCCTCCTTCCTTCCTGTCAGTCCTTTGGGTCAAATTTTATGAGCGAGGAAACAAACCTGCCAGCGTCCATGCCCTCTGTATTCTGAGCCCTGTGGTGGGGCATCAGGAGAAGTAGGTGATGAGACCTAGAAAGGGGGTCAAGAGAGGAGACAAAGGCAACTTGGCATCTGAACTGGAGCTTCTGCAAGTCTTAAGAACCACTCATTTCTTGGGGCGCCTGGGTGGCTGAGTGGGTTAAGCCTCTGCTTTCAGCTCAGGTCATGATCTCAGGGTCCTGGGATCAAGCCCTGCACTGGGCTTTCTGCTCAGCAGGGAGCCTGCTTCCCCCTCCCCCTCTGCCTACTTGTGGTCTCCCTCTGTGTGTCAAATAAAAAAATAAAATCTTAAAAAGAAAAAAAAAAACTAGTCATTTCTTTTTGAGTGGCACAGAAAAACACTTGGTGAGGGCCACGCACAGCACTGTGATTCTGCTGAGCCAGAAGGTCTGCAAACTAGTAGTGGTGATACTTACTACTTATCAGCCTTGAATTTTGCTCTCACTTAAACTAGAACTCCATGCTGACCGTTCACATACACGTTCATGAAACATCCATCAACATCTCCTGAGTACTCACAGTCTAGACATGGAAAACCAAAGTTATAACATATACTATGAATAAGGGAGCTTCCAAATAAGAAAGAAATTCAATGAGTTAGAGGGGAGAAAGAAAAGAGGAAGTGTTTTTCAGATCTCAAACCACATTCACCAGTGAGAAGAAATGATTCAAGTGAGTCCCTCTGTGTGTCCGGGGGGCAGGAGGAGTCACATCATCTTAGCCAGCACCATTCATACATTTCCCATTCTATAGACAACTGCGACATTTCACTGAGAGGGTCTTTCTTAGTCTAACTAGAAAAGTTAATGGTCTTAATGGCTTATTCAAGCCCGAAAGCATTTATCAAGCACCCATCATAAGCAAAACATTTTTTAAATTAAGAATTGCTTTAAAAATTAGAGGACACAATCAGCTCTTGCAGATTTTGCAGTTTATTTAGGAAAGAAGATAGCTGTATTGTTAGAGTATGCTACAGAAACCCAAGTTATCATAAACGAAAGATGCCACATAAGTGGTATTTGTTAACTTGACATAAAATTTGCTCTATTATCTTGCGGGAAAAAAGGTTAACTTCTCATACCAACAAAACACAATTAAAGATAAATATTTTAAATGTTATCCAGAAAAAATAACATGATTCTAGTATAATAAGCATCAATTTTGAGCATTTCATCTTCATGTCAATGAAGTTATCCTTGAACATAAAACATGATTGTTCATGAGAACCACAACAAGGAAGAGAGTCTAGAACCGAGTCTTGAAAGAAATGGAGGATGATATCGACAAGAACAGGAAAAACTTAGTAGGCAGGGTGAACTACCCAAGCCATGTGCTGCAGGAAGGATGACGTATGAAGAAGAGTCTAAGAAACCTGAACAGATTGCATCAAGAGATCACTGAGTGGAACTGGAGCTTCAAATAAAAAAGGGAACACAGGGAGTGAAGTTCTTTGAAGACCGGCCTAAATATTAGGTTGACCATACGATCCTTCCACTTCTTTGTAAGTCTATACAGTCCATTGTTTGGAATTTCATATGGTTCACTGAAACAATGGAGTTTTTGAAATGACACAGCAAAGAAACTGATGTTTTGGGAAGATCTTTCTGGTGGTGGACAGGTGGGCACTTGGCTGAATTGGGACTGGAAGACAATTAGGATCTGCTCTAGAAGCCTGGGCACGCGATGGCTAGAACCTGGACTCGCTGCAGATATGGAAAGGAAGAGTCAAATCGCAGAGGCAGCAGGTATCCTGAGACAATTAATGGTCTCTGCCATAGGTGCAGCCTAGTGGGGAAGTCCTCTGTAAATTGAAGAGCTGTTTTGAAAATAATAATTAAGGGGAAATCCAGATTTTCTAAGATTTTTCTAAGTTTCCTGGAACTGCCAGGTATCTACAAAGGAAACAGAATGAAGAAAATATCATTCCCCTTTCCCCAAACTATGCTCAGTCCCAGGGATCTGGAACCAGCCAATGAGTCAAGAAGGCAGGGAAGAACTGTTGTATGGATAGGCTGGTGTGAATCTTAGAACTGAAAGGTACCTCAGGAGAGTATCGTGTATCTTATTAAACTAGTGTGAACTGAGAGACTTTTCTGGAAGGAGGTTTCTCCTAGAAATGACTGCCTAAGTGAATCTTCATTTTCATCTGTGTCTCCAAACCTGAGACATTTCCAGAGTTGCATATTCTCCTGGAAGTATCACACTTGATCCCTGGAGTAACCTGTTTCTTCTTGGAAATTCAGCCTGGGCACAAGGAAACCCTGTTTGGGCTACATCAAAAACGCCCTCCTGCTCAGTGCCCTGTCCATCTCTGTGGGTCCATAGCTCAGGGCATAGCTTGTTTCCTAACCTGCAGGAGACCTGCCCTCTCCTACCAAGGTGGAGCTTCTAAAGACTAACCAAAAGACACTGGTCTCCTAAGTCAGGCTCTGGGGGCCTCCATGGACACTAATAGTTAGCAGAGCATAGGATCTATTCTTCCTTGTTGCCCCCTTGCCCAACATAATACCTGGCATATACTGGGGTTTGATGTAATATCTCCTGGGAGAAAATTCCAAACTTTTCTACAAACAAAAGATCAGAGGAACTCAGTCTTCCCATTTAATTTCAGCTTCAGATCTGAGGTTGATCCTTTCCTCAAATTGTTGGGATTGTAATGGGCTTCATGACTTCAGTTAGCTGCCTCACCCACTTGTGAAGCACTTTCAGGCCTTTCCCTCTGGAAAAGTTCCTTCTTCATAATCTGGACAACTCTGCTTCTCAGAGCTCTACAAAGCAGGAGTCCTCACGCACTCTGAAATGGAGGCTGACTCAGACTTGACCTGAGATCAGCAGACCAACCAACTCATTTGAAAGAATGAAGCCAAGGCCCAGAGAATGATAGGTAACTTTCCCGGGATCTCATGGCCAGTCTGTGACAGAGATGTCCCTGGGGAATACCCAAGTCTATGTTGGTTTCACCACACCATTTCTCATTGCTCTGCTTCTCCACTTGTTTTTACTAGAACTGTGACCTCAGAGAAGCTGTAGGAGTCTGCTTTCACATTGGGCCCACAAGTAGTCCCCACTCTCCCTCACCTGCCCTCAGAGTCTGATGGGCCTCTTGTTAGTTCCCAGATGCTATAGCACCCAGTACCTTCGTGGTCACCCAGAACCCTTGCAGCTTAAGATGTAAAACAGATACTGCCCAGGCCTGGGCTCACCTGTGGAGGCCTCTGGACACTGAGAGAAGGTAGAGTTGTTTTCTGTTGGGTCCCAGAAAGCATGGTAAATACCAGAAAGCATCTGTTAAAAATAATGCTGCCTTCTTTGTATGTGTATGTCTGTATTTTACCATTTTTCTGTCTTCTGTCTCCCCCCATTGGCCCATTTCCACCTTCCTGAATAAATATAGGCAGGACCTCTGCATGCTAATCCATAGGTTTCCAACACATAACCCAGAAAAGCCAGTAACACTATGCCTTGGGGTTATCTTTACTGTGCTAAATTTAAATTAGTGCTTAACTCCAGAGGACCAATGTTGTTTCTGAAAAACCTTTCAATACTTAATTCATCCAACTCTAAAAATAACATATGCTTCCGGACCAAAATTAGGAGAGAAGGGTGTATGAAAAAAGCAGATAAATATAAAGAAGTCTTTAAAATAGAATCCCAGGGGCACCTGTGAGGATCAGTGGGTTAAAGCCTCTACCTTTGGTTCAGGTCATGGTCCCAGGGTCCTGGGATGGAGCCCCACATCGGGCTCTCTGCTCAGCAGGGAGCCTCTTCCTCCTCTCTGTCTGCTTGCCTCTCTGCCTACTTGTGACCTCTGTCAAATAAATAAATAAAATCTTTTTTAAAAAAATAGAATCCCACCACCACTGTTAATGTTTTAGGGTATTTCTCTTCCATTGTTTTTTTTTTAAGATTTTATTTATTTATTTGAGAGAGAGAGCACGAGAAGGGAGAAGGTCAGAAGGAGAAGCAGACTCCCCATGGAATTGGGAGCCCGATGCGGGACTTGATCCTGGGACTCTGGGACCATGACCTGAGCCGTAGGCAGTCACTTAGCCAACTGAGCCACCAGGCGCCCTCTTTCATCATTTTAAATCCAAACACACATACGCGTGTACACACACGGACCTATCCTCTAGTTTCAGGCAAAGCATTTGTTAAAAAAGAATTGAAGTCTCATGGCACAAGAACGAGCAAAAAAAGAGGCCTGCACATCCCAGAGACTGTTGGCACAGGTGTAAAGACAGGCAATGGGAACACTTCGTTTTTAAACCTGGCAAAGGAGATGGCATGTAGAATTCATGTGATCATTGTAACGGACTCCTTTCAGTGGAAAAAATGATATTAATTAATTCATTGGTCGGGATGAGAAGTGTTGCTGTGGCTCTGACTACAGTCGGCTTCTGTGCCTCTGCTTGAAGGAAAATATACCTGTCGTGTGAGTCGTCGGGCTTGTCGGCCGGGGCTGTGGCAGAGGAGATGGATGGTCAGTTGGTTGGTCGTGGCCCCCTGAATGCAGGAAATCAGGTTTGAAGGGGAAGCTCCGGGCTGGCAGAGGCGTGTTAACCTTTCATCCACGTCATTGGGTTTCATATGTTAACTTTGTAGTGAAAGCTGCTTCTTTGAGCTCAAGGTTCATAAAAAGGGTTACTGGTCCTTGATGTTCCCAGTCAAGGATAGTAAGGAAAACAGAACCCTGAAAGCTCACATTGAGTGAAGCAAAGACGGAGCTGGGGGGTCAGCCCAGGGCCCCAGCTCCTCCCCGGCCTGACAGACTGAACGGCTATTCATAGTGGCTGGAGCACTTCCAAGCTGTGAGTGTAAATTTACTTGTATCATCCTTGCAGAGAGAACTGTGCAGTCCCCCAAGTCTCCTGGTTGATTCGGATCGACTGTTTATTTGTTTAGTCCTGTAATGATATTATCCACAGGGCTAGAGCCACACAGGGCGGAGGAGAAATTCCTGGAGGAGGGAGGCTGCCTTTGTTTACAGCCCTGTCAGCCCCTTCACGACAAAAGACAAAAGTTGCTGTAATTTGTGTGTTCCCACACGCATGATCCATATGGACAATATCGAGTATAGGGGTTGATGAAGAAAAAAAAAAAAAAAGGATTACCAGAAATCAAGATGCCGGCTGCCTTGAGAGAGATGCAGAGGTTCACAGTGAGCCGCTGGTTAAACACCATAGTTTCAGAGCTGGAAGGAATTCTGAGATGTTATCCATCACCAGAGGAAAAAGGAACCACTTGCTCTTGACTGACTTAGGCCTTGTGTTGTCTTGGAGCTCCAGCCTATTTTTCTGTTTTTGTTTTTTGTGGGTTTTTTTCCCTTTTCTTTTCAAACTCAGCAGTTCCTCTTCCCTTAGCAGGTTTCCCATGGCGATGCCTGTTTGGGGGTGGGAGTAGGGGTACCATGATATCCCTGTTCCTCAGCACATTTATTTATAGCTTAGTTTCAATGCAGCTCTTAGCTGTGGGCATATTATCAGTGCCAATTCTAGTTCATCTCCTCTGTGTCAGACTGAAAACCCTAAAATGTGCCGCCAGTTGGTTCCTGATTATTTTTCTGGAAGCTCTGCAGCTTCAAAAGCTTTTTGCCTCAGGAACGTGCCCCTGCATCCAAGAAACACACTACTTGAAAGAAAACACAAAATGAATCAACAGAGTCAGCGTGTCACTCAGTCGGCTGGCAAGTGGTGCTCTGCTGAGGGACAGCTGTGCCCAACCTTCTCAATGTCTGTGGTCCCACTCTGGCCCTGCCACATAGATGCTACTATCACAATTTGATCAGGACCCCCTGAGAGTTTCACATAATTCTTTGATGCCAGGATGGCAAAGGACTGCAGTGAGGGCTGACTGGAAAGTGAGATGGGTGGTGGCCACAGGTCTTGACAAACGACACTGAGGGACATGCTCAAACCACCTCAGCAAAGTGAAGCAACACTGTCAGATGCTAGTGTGGCATGATGGCCCAGAGGGGACCCTCCAGTGGCCTGAGCCCATTTTGTGTACTGAGTGAGGCAACCCTGGGTAACAGATCACAGGTAGCAGTTGTTCCCAAAAATAGCCATCTGTGGTTCCCAAACAATGAAGACATTTCACGAGGTACAAGATGGAAAGGAATGTAAAAAGTGGGCTCTGGGTGCACCTTGGTGGCTCAGTGGGATCCCAGAGTCCTGGGATCGAGCCCCGCATTGGACTCTCTGCTCAGTGGGGAGCCTGCTTCTCCCTCTCTCTGCCTACTTGTGATCTCTGTCTGTCAAATAAAAAAATAAAATCTGTTTAAAAAAAAAAAAAAAAGCCGGCTCTGGCTCCCTGGCAGCAGTATTCACTACAGCGGCCCCAACCAACCGACACCCACACCTCCAATCTATACCTAGTAAAAGCCCAACTGTGGTTATATTAATCATAATATGAATATAGGATAAAGAGAAAGAGATCCTTAACAAGTGAACCAAAGTTCAATGAGCAATCCTTAGAGCCCCCCAGTTCAGGGGAGAGGTAGCAACTGAGGGGCAGATGGGCTGTGATTTGGTTTTAACGTCAGGCTGGTACCCCCACCCCCACCCCCAGCCTCCGTGCTGGCCTTTTCAGCTGCTCTAAGTAGGAAAGAAACCTTAGAAGAATCACCACACTTTGCTCACTGGATGAGAACCGAAGGGGAGGATGGGAGGTGAAGTCCTAAACGTGCCCCAGAACAAAGCGAACAACCAACAACCGTATTAAACAGAGACTCTGTTAATAAAAGCAAAACAGAGACTGTGCGTGTCTTTTTAATGACCAGGACTAGGGTGTCCCGTGCAAACATAAACAGCTCCTGCCTGCGGAGGCCTAGAAAACCTCCAGTCATGGAGTTTGGGTGCCCTGCCACCCCCTCCGAAGAGTGCCCGCTTCTGCCAAAAATCATTTGCAAATGAAGAGCCATCAGAAATGTGCCCTACCTTCGGCCAAAGGGGAGAACCTCTTTTCCAATAAATATTTGGCCCGGAGTGGGGGAGGGGGGCCAAGAGTAACAAAGGGAGCCAGCGGCCTGGGTTTGTTTGGACTGCCCGGCCGGCGCAGGAGCGGCCGGGCGCAGCTGACCACGGGTACAGCTAGGTTAATTTCCACATGGAGCTGCAGAAACCCTATCCGAGGGTTGCGAAGCGTGGGTCAGCCAAGGCATGTTAATCTGTTTAGCATGTGCGCCGCGCGGAGGAGCCAGACCACCGGGGCGCAGGAGGCGCGGCCGCAGCCGCGCTGCTCCGGGGAGTTAATAAAGAGCTGAAGGCAAGGAAGGGTAGCGAGGTTGTGGCGGCTCGGAGCCAGCCGCGCCCGCGGGCCCCGGGGAGGGCGAGGCCGCCTGCTGCCAGCCGTTCGCGGCCCGCAGGCCCCCGACTCCGCGCGCCCCTAGCCCGGCCTAGGCTGGGCACGCAGAGGCGCGGCAGGGCGCAGTGACCCGACCAGCGCGGGGCCCGAGGGAGAGTCTCTCCCGCCCCCAGTCCCCGGAGCGGGGGGATGGGGGGATGGGGGGGCTGGTGGGGTGGGGGACACTTCTCCGCCCTCGCGCCGGTGGGGAGCAGGGGAGCGAGGGGTTAGCCATTTAGAACATTTTTAACTAATCAAAATATTTGCTGATGAGTATTTATTTTTACAAGAACTCGGTTTGGCTGGAGACTTCCCGAGCAACAATATGGGCTGCCGTATTAGGTTTGTGACGCAGCCAAGTGCGGTTGGGCTTATTGAATCTGCGCGCCAGAGATCACTCGCTCCAGAGATGTTTCTCTGTTCTGGGGAAGAAGCTTTCCCAAGACCATCTTTCCGCAGATGGTGTTTAGAACACAACCACATGTACACACACACCATCACCCCCACCACCACCACCAAATGACAGGAGGCTTCATATCTTATGTTTGGGCTGAATGAGAAGAGAAACACACGCCCCTCCTAGTGAAGCAACAAAAGGGGAAGTAGAGGGAAATATCCCAGTCTTAAAGGAGGGCCAACGTTCAGAGGTTCCAGGGTAAACACAAACAAAACCGGATTAACACAAGATCTACCTCAATACGACCCTCTAATCTGCTAACAGTCTTTCCTACCTCTTTTTTCTTCTTTCCAGTACTTGAGCAAGCTCACTTTTAACTTTTCTGAAATAAAGTCGTTGAGTCTATTCAATATTGATTAAACCATCTACTTCATTCAAGTCATTGCAGAACCACTAGCTACTGCCTAGGAAAAGTCATGAAAGGTTATGTAGAGGCAAGTTTGAAAATGGACAAATGAGAGTTCATAATAAACAACCTCAGACTGTAAAGATACCTGCAAAAGTACCAGACTGTAATTTTTAAAATGCTGTTGACTGAGAACTGGATTGAAATATCCTAATTTATAGCAGTAATTAAGAAATTGAACTTAAGTAGTTAATAAGATGGACTCTCTGGCACAAACTCCTAATGGTTAACCTGAACAATTTAGTAATCCATTCGAGGGGCACCTTGGTGGCTCAGTGGTTAAGCGTCTACCCTGGGCTCAGTTCATGATCCCAGGATGCTGGGATGGATGCCCAAATCAGGCTCCCTGCTCTGCTGGAAAGCCTGCTTCTCCCTCTCTTGTGTTCTGCTTGTGTTTCCTCTCTTGCTCTCTCTCTCAAATAAATAAATAAATAAATAAATAATTTTTAAAAAAAAAAAATCCATTTGAGAGTGCTTCCTAGGAAAGACTCTTCAGCACCTCTGCCACCCCCACTATGAGGTGGGGGGTGGTCTGTAGGGTATCACCCCCAAGAAGTGCCTGTAGAAAGTGTAAATGAGAAGATTTACATGAAGTTGTATCAGAGAAGCAGAAAGCAAATTTGCCCACCATGAAAAAGAAGACTTCCCAAGTGCAAGATGACATCAGCATGGTTGGAATGTATATACAGAAGAAAAATATCCTTAAGGTTCTAGAAATCCTAAGTATCATTTGACAATGCAGTCAGGTAGTTTTCAAAAGCAAAGAGAATACTAGGATAGCAAAAGCAAAATAAACTGTTAGGAGCCATCAACCTACCTCTCTCTTTATACTCTTAGAGCTTTTTCCCAGTTTGGGGAGCCATAACTGAATTGATGTGGAGAGTTACAACAGTCTCCCTTCTCTCCTGCACTTCACTTGCTTGGTTTACACTGGTCATTAAGTGTCCTGGTCTTAATGACTTAATGACAGTTGCCACCTGTCATTAAGTTGGGCCAAATACTCCCCAAATCAAAATTAAATTATCTGTGTCTCTGAAGAAGTGTGAAAAGAGCTTGTGGCTTCTTTTGATAAAAGAAATCTATGACATTGAATTTTAAACAGAAAACAGCACTAATAAAAATTGCCTGCACTCTATATTATTTTGAAAGTGGTTGGCAGAGATGAAGGAGCTAAGGAAAGTAGGTTTCAGAGAGTCAAGAAAAAAATCGTAGCTGAGGAACTTAAATTCTTCAGAATCGGAGAATGAGTTTCAATATTTCCAACTCAAATTTCCTTTATTCAATGACCCCAGGCAAAAAAGATGACACCTTGCTCCTGCCAGCCAGGAAAAAGACATCAGCTCAGTGCCAGGACATCCAGTAAACCAAGAAGAGTGCCTTTCTGGAGGTGGTTTGTTCCTATGCCCAAGCTGAGGCTTCTGATGCCCTCCTTTCACTCCATGTGAGAGTGTCATGGTCAGATGCTAGACTAAGTGGCTTAAACCACAGACACTTACTTCTCACTGTTCTAGAGGCTGGCAAGTCCAAGATCAAGGTGCCAGCAGATTCATTTCCTGGTGAGAGTCCCCTTCCCAGCTTACAGACTTCTCTGTGTCTTCACATGGACATGGACAGTGAGTTCTAGTCTCTTCTTCTTCTTATAAGGAAACTAATCCACCACAGGGAGAAAAGGAGGAGTGCTCCTCAAGAACTCCTCTAAACCCAATTATCTCCCAAAGGCCCCACCTCTAAACCCCATTAGGGGTTAGAGCTTTGACATATGAACTTGAGGGGACACAAACATTTCATACCCAACATGGAGGCCCTACCGTGTTAGTGCCATGCAGCTAGAGAACCAGTGGGCTGGGACACTGTGTGGCAAATGCCACCCTCCTTTCAAGGCATAGACCGAGACCCTACAAAGTACCCACCTCCCTCTTGAAGTTTTCTGTTTCCCTTTTTTAAAACCCGTCATTCGTCTATTAAAATTCAAACAGCACTTACTTCTGCCATCCTTATTTCCTAGCATAAGCTACTTTGGATTAGTTTGTTTTTCGGGGTGGGTTTTTTGGGGTTTGTTTTTTTTTTTTTTTTTGGATTAGTTATACTATGTGTGCCTAACTGGGAAATCATAGCAATAACAGTAGTGAGATGATGATAACAGCAGGTACCCTTGATTTGGCCTGTCTCTTGTACCAGTGCTTGTCATGCATCATGTCATACAACATTCACAATAAATCTATGAGGTAGGTGTTATGAATGCCCTTTTACAAATGAGAAGACTAAGTCTCAGAGAGGTTGGTAGCTTATTCACCAGGTTAGAAAGTGGCAGACCTGGGTCTCAAGCCATTGGCCCCCTGAGCCTGAGCTTCTCACCAGTGTACTGTCACATAAGCCCCTTCTTAAGCACACAGTGTCCCCCAGGATGTTTGTAGAAGATGATAATGTAATATTTTATGTCAACTCCCCTGAAATCAAAAAGAGCCTAAAATTTGGGAGTATTGAACATTTTTTTACTGGGTTAAAAAAAAAAAACAAAACTATATCCCAGTCTTTATAACATACTAAATCTTGTCTCCTCCCCATTTTAAAACTAAGGTATTTTCCATCACTGTTGTGCACCTTCCCTGAGCCTGCGTCATTCTGTTTGCTGCAATGATGATTGATAGCTTTAATTTTTTTTAATGTATTAAACACCAGACTGGTGGGAAATTTTACTTACTCCATTTGTCATTCTAGAAAATTTAAGACTGATGAAATACAGAAAATAGAATTAGGCTTACAAGGAACTGAGTTTCCCAAGGCCCCCAGTAGGTAGGTGGAATGGAGCAGGAAATGAACCCAAGGCTTCCTGAAGAGCTCCAAGGGAGGAGAGTGCAGAAACCCAGTTAAAATGCCCAGTGGGTCTGGGAATGACCTCTTCCTATATCAGTCCTTGGAGTAAGGGTTGGATATCCATCAATCAGAGAAAAAAGAACAGGGCCAAGGTCTTGATTAGCTCATGGGTCTCAAATCTATGAAATGAAACTGGTAATACTGGTGCTCCCCTTCTAAATAAACATGCTGTCACGTTAAGGAGCAAACCTGGTCAAGTATCCTGGGTACCTCCAAGGAAAGCACTGTGGAAAAATTCTTTATTAAAATGACGTTTCTCACTTTACCACCAGAAAGTATTTTTTCCCAGATAATGTGATTGATGAACTGAAGAACTTTCAGATCATGACAGATCCCTGTTATTTAGATAAGCCACTTTTCCAGGGTTCCAAATGGAAAAGAGGATCAATCCCCCAGAATTCCTCAAACACCAGATGCCCTTCTATGGGCCAAACTTGCCTAGAAAGGGGAACAGAATGACGTCGACCAGTGAATTCCCCTCGGCTTCACATTCCAAAAGCGTCCCATTAAATGAGTCCAAGCAGTTGCTTCTGAAATCATAAATTCCAAAAGACAATGAAAGTTGCAATCACAAGGGGTAACAGAAGCCAAACACATTAGGAACATGTTCCTTGAGCAAATAGCATAATTCCGGACATGCGGGAACACATGGTTTGCCTCAAACATGTTTCATTTTGTCATCGCACTGAGTGCACAGTATTTCTCTTTGGGTGCAAGAGTGATTGATTTCGTTGGGAGAATTGTTTGTAAGAACATGAAAGTTGCCAAAGCAAACACGTTGGAGGGAAGTGTGGAGAAGGGGAGTAAGAGTATTTGGAGTAGATCTGGGTTTGGGAAGTTCATGCAGAGGTGAGACACTGAGATGTAGAACAAATAAAAACATTCTGCACACTTCATCTACATAAATTATGTTCAGAAATTCAGTGTGTGTAGACATTAGCTGTGCAGCTACGACTTTCCCTGGTGTGCCTCCAGAATGTGGGCACTAAGCCAATTTTTAAGTGAATGATTTGTAACTTTTCCTCCACATAAATTAATCTATTAATATTTAAATCATCCTGATTTTAATCCACAAAAGTCGTGTAGTCATGGAAAAAGAAAAAAAACACCCTATAATCTATTTGTCTTTTATGATAGAATTCTATTACTGACCTGCATTAATAGATTGTCTCTGGATATGTTGACAAAATGGACATTAAAAATATTTCCTTTGATCTGTTTCAAAGGAAAAAAAGTTAAAAATAGAAATCTACCTAAATAATACACAGCAGCATTTACAACCATATGATTTTGAAACGTTCCTTTTGGTCATTTACTTTACATGTAAGTGTAAAGTAGACCTGAGAATTTTTTCAGCTCTTATCTGCCTCTAGGTATTAGCTTCAAAGAGGTGTCAATGTGTAAGACTTGTGATCCTTAGATGCCAAAGTGTGCAGGTACATTACAAACTAGCAGATGGGATTTTTGTTTACTCCATTAGCATTTCCTTTTTCATACAGCTTTTCTTAGAGTGCAAAAAGAGGACTTCTGAGAATAAGCAATACACTATTTGATAAACACTCTCATTTAAAGATGATACTGTAAGTACAAAATGAACAATTAAAAAAATGGAAATAGAGACTTTTGAAGTGACCTTGTGCAGAACCAGCATAGCTCTGTGCACAGGAAGGTTCTCATCACTCATGCTAAGGCTCAGTCTCTCTCCCACCTCTTATCCTTCTGCCCAGCTAGTATCTCATACAAGGGCAAGAAGTCACTTATATTAGCAATCTATTCCTGCATAACAAATTACCTCTAAACTTAGCAGTTTAGAACAACAACATTTATTATCTTGCAGTTTCTACAGGTTAGGACTGCAAGCACAGCTTAAGTAGACCCTCTAGCTCTGGCTTTCTCATGTGGCTACCATTAGCCCAAGGCCTGAGTGGGAAGGATCCAATTCCTGGCTCATTCACATAGTTGTCGGTGGGATTCAGTACATTACTGATTGGTGGGCTGATGCCTCGGTTCCTCCAGGGATGATGGCCAGAGGCCTCCCTCTGTTCCTCCCCACCTGGGGCTTTCTGCAAATCATCTCACAGCATGGCAGCTGGTTGCATGAGAATGAGCAAGCGAGGGGGTAAGAGAGAAAACCAACAACAGAGAGAACCTGCCAGGAAGAGGAAGACACAATCTTCCATGGAACTGGCATCCCATCACTTTTGCTGCATTCTCTTTGATGGAAGCAAGTCACCTGGGGGATTAGATCATTGGGAGCCATGTCAGAAGCTGCCTACATATCCCAGGTGACAAGAAGGGGTCTACTTTGCCTGTATCCTCTGGCCCACTTCATACTCTTGAATAGTGATTCTCTCAGTGTGATTCCTGATCTAGCAGCATCACTTGAGAATTTGCTGTAATTACAAATTCTTAGGCCTGATTCAGACCTACTGAATCAAAAACTCTAGTTGACTCTAGGTGATTCTGAGCACGCTAAAGTTTGAGAAACATTGCCCTTAAAATGAAGGCAGCAGAGCTGATTTGAATCTCCCAATTTCTCTCTTATAAGACCTAGATTTCAATGATGCAAAGGTCTGCCCACCTTGTCAGCCTACTCATGGCTGCTGATGGTTTTGTAATGATGGTGATTTGCAACATAAACCAGGAGATATGTTACAATGTACCTCATATGGCATATCCAGAAGAGGTTATTTTGGTTTTTCTGTATCTTGGGTTTAAGGTTTTCAATGTAGTGGACCTCATGCTACTAACTCCATAGGCCAGTACTTTGTAGGTTTGGGAACCAAAGGGAACTAGTTTACTTGAATAAGGTTTCAAAACAGCTAATCCACAATTTTTTTAAAAAAATCATTTAGTTGTTTAAATGCCAGACTGTTCAAATACCTTGATTCTCTAAGAAGGTTCTTCTTGAACTCTGTACCTGCTCTCAAAAGCAAAAAGATTCTAATGGCCACAGGTGTACTCCAAAAGTGTGAGGAGATTAATAAGGCTAATTATATATTCTCGGTCCTTCTAGCATGAATGCAAACTCTAACATGAGTTGTCCTCATAGCCATAGAATGCTGTGACAAAATCTCCATTCCGCCACAGTTGTGTCCCTTTGATTTCTTTAACATCCTCTCAAACTCATCATCTTTGGGAGGCTTCCACAGATTATAGAAAGAATATAGACTGGGGGTGTTGGAAGATCTGGGTTCAAACCTGAGCTCTGACCCTTAGTATTTGTGTGGCCTCAAGTAAATTACTTAACCTCTCTGAGCCCTTATTTCCTAGTGTAAGAGGACAAACACCTATCTCATTGGTTTAATGTACAAATTAAAAGTGATTGGATGCAAAAATTTCCCAGGGCAGAGCAGATGTATGATAAACGTTACTCTACCCTCACTTTCCTTTGCGTTCCCGTTAGTGCTTAGCATAATGTCTTGTATATCTTAGGTTTTCCATAAATGTTAAAGAATCCGGGGGCATCTGGGTGGCTGACTCTTGGTTTCAGTGCAGGTCACGGTCTCATGGGTCATGAGTTCAAGCCCCGCACCAGGCTCCGCACTCAGTGGTGAGCCTGCTTGAAGATTTTCTCTCTGTTCTTCCCCCAACTCTCTCTTTCTCTCAAATAAATAAATAAATCTTTAAAAAAAAAATGTTAGAGAATCCAGAGCTATGCCCTCAGACAGGCTGGGCATTTTCAGGAAGTAGACAGAAGAGCATACAATATAGCCAACAAATGTACTTGTCAACTGTTAATGCACAGAGTGAGTAGATTCTTAATATCATAGTAGGTAATTCTCCCAAAGGATCATTCTGATTATTTATATGATGTATTGATTTTATTAATGTGAACAGTTAATTCAACAAACCCATGTAATTGTATTGGTGATAGTGTCCTGTTTCCTATAGCACAATAATAATGTGTCTAATGATACCTCCAGGTAGTAATGCCAAAGACATCAACTGCCTCTTTGGTGTATGGATGGTGAATATGGAAAATGAACAGTTGTAATTTGACACCTCTTTCCCAGATTTCTATGGATATAACTAACAGAGCTTACCTGTACTACATATACTTTAATTTTTAAGAGTATGGCTCTCCTTTGGCAACTCCGCGGCCATATGCTGAAGAAAAGGCCAAAATGAGAGGTACTCCAATCCTCCCGTTGACTTACTGTAAGTTCGCTGTGTCAGTAAAAAACACATGTGAGAGTAAGCAATACAAAAGAAAATACAACTTGAGACACCTGTGTGGCTCAGTTGGTTAAGCATCTGCCTTCAACTCTGGTCATGATCCCAGGCTCCTGGAATTGAGCCCCAGGTCAGGTTCCCTGCTCAGTGGGGAGTCTGCTTCTCCCTTCCCCTCTGTGATCTCTCTCATTCTCACTCTCTCTCAAATGAATAAATTAAGATAAAGTAAAAAATTAACTTTTGGCAATCAAATAAATGAAAGGATGAAGAGAAGTACACTCAATTCCAATGGAAAGGCCTTTCAAAAGTCATGTACCAGGAGTTAAAATAAGAGGTCTTCCCTCACATCCTGTAAATGGAGATGATAGTTACATCTACACTTGTCTATGGCCAAAAGTCACGGTCATCCAATACAGCAGTACAAATGTCAGATATCTGGGGGAATGGATTTCTAGAACTCTACCACTCCAGTTGAACAGGGTAGATCCATTAGGCTAAATATTATGGCAGTTTCTTACCATTACTGTTTTGCCTCATAGGCAAAGCTAATCAACTCCAAATTATTTTGCCCAGATTATTCCCATACTAGACTGGTCAATTTAACCATTAGCCAAAAAATATTTATTGGATGATAATTATGTACAAGGTATTATGGAAAAACAAAGAGTTAGGAGGCAAGGCCACACTTTTAAGCAACTTAAAACATAATAGACACTTAATGGTGTACACTTTCCAAAAGCTTCTATAGAATTAATGCCAGTTAAGTAGTACTAACAATAAATTCTTCAGGTTTAGAGAGACAAGTCCCTCACTGGGGACAAGGAACAGTAATGGAGCCTAGGCTCTGGAATCAGAACCCTATCCAGGTCATCTACTTACAGATATATGACAGTGACAAATTGCTTAACCTTTCCATGCTTTAGTTTTCCTCTGTGAAAAACAGGGATGTCACCTCACAGGATGCTTGTGAGAATTAAATAAGTCACATAATATTTAGGGAAGCACTTAGCACAGAGTGCGCCATGCATATTAACTATGTAGTAATAGTACTCCCATTGTAGTAGCTGTCACGCAGAGGGGTGACATCTCATCTGGGTTATGTGATGGAGACTACAAAGAGAAGAAGAATAGATATTACAGGTGCGGAGAATAACATCATCAAAAAGCAGGAAAATTATAGTGTCTGCTGCGACAGTTATTTTGACCCAGGTGTGAAAGGTCTTGAACGTAAGGTAAACTTACTACTTCATCACATACCCAATAAAGAACACTTCTTGAGCAGCACCGTGACATGATTAAGAGGTTTTTGAGGAGTTCATCTGCAGTGTATATTGCACAATGGGGAATTGGCAACAAGGAGACCAGAGAGGGAAAAATATATCAGTGGCACAGAGAAAGGGCAATAGGAACCTGATCTCTGATTATGACAGTGGGAGTGGAGAAGGGAGAAAACACAAGTCTTAGCAAGGGAAGGACTGACTAAGCATGGCAAATGACCAGATGGGAGAATTAAGGTGATGAAGGAATAAAAGATGATTCTGAAAATGTTAAGCCTGGATTAATAAGAAAATGGAACACAATGGATGGAAGTAAAGCAGTCAAGGAGGGAAGCCAATTACAAAAGGATGCTGATCTTAGAAATGTAAAGGTTGAGGCTTTTAAGTGGATCTGTCTGGCAGGAATTGAAAATTTGGTACCACAGCACAGAGAAGATGTTGGTTATCACATGAATAGGGGAAGCACATGATGAATTGCTGGTACCACTGTGAGTCATCAGAATTAGTTCTCTCTATGCCTCATTCACTATCTTTTTCACTTTTCCCAGCTGGCCCAGCTAGTGGTCTCAACTTCTACCTCTTTATCCCTCTCCACCTTTATCAGGATGGAAATTAAAAACACACTATACATGTCTGAGACCCGTCCCTAAAATCACCAATCTTCTCCTTTTACCATTCAGAAAGTTACATATCCCATAGAACTTTTTCCATGTAGGAGTCAAAATAATAGAAATACACTGGAAAGGTTAAACATACTTCAACAGTTAACCACATAACTCAACTGAAAGGACCCCTTGTCCACCTTTACCTTCACTTTACATCCAAAATGGTTCCAGGCAAAGCCAAAGAAACCTCACACATGGTGATCAGACTAGGAATATCTGCTGAGTACTTTATAAACATTTGTATATACTGGGCACTCCGTGTGATGAGGCTCCAGTATTCATTTACCTGCTCACTGAAAACATTTTGTTCTTTCACCCTGCTGTTTTTTAATACATTATATTCCCATGTATAATTTTTCTTCCTTCTTTTTAAAAAAATATTTTATTTATTTATTTGACAAAGATCACAAGTAGGCAAAGAAGCCGGCAGAGAGAGGGGGAGAAGCAGGCTCCCTGCTGAACAGAGAGCCCAGTGCAGGACCCTGGGATCATGACCTGAGCTGAAGGCAGAGGCTTTAACCCACTGAGCCACCCATGCGCCTCCTTTTCTTCCTTCTTGTCATGTCAAGCATTCCCTCTTCTGGAGAGGCTTCCCTGGCCCTTCTAGACATAGTTATTTCTTTCTTTGTGATCTTCAACTAATCAGCTCACACTTTTATTAAAGCATACCATATAATATTTTAATTAGTGTATGTATCTTTCTCCACCCATCCCCAACCCAGTAACTTATTTTTCTCTGTATCCATAGCCCATCACACCATGCCTGGACACAGCAGGTGCCCACTAAATGCAGAATGAATAAATGAATAAACAATCAAGTACAGGTCTTTGGTTTCCCTTGATCATTTGTTTTAGTTACAGTATCATATTTTAACACAATCTTTATTTATACTTTCTTCAACCCTTA
>NC_139022.1:81747934-81806288 GCF_964662115.1 Mustela nivalis | reverse complement strand
GAAATCCAATCACTCATGATTTGGTCTGCTTACACTAGGAATTTAGATTCCTTTTATGTTATAATGCACATAGAGATAGTCAGGCCAGACCTCCTGACCAAGGTCTGCACTGTGTTGTAATCAGGCATCTGGGTGGTTCATTCAGTTAAGCTCAGGTCATGATCCCAGGGTCCTGGTATTGAGTCCCACAACCTGCTCTCTGCTTAATGCGGAGTCTGCTTATTCTTCTACCCCTCCCACCTGCTCCTGATCCCTCTCTCTCTCTCTCTCATTCTAAAAAATAAATTAAAAAAAAAAAGACAGTGCTGTAATTATGCAACTGTTGAACACACTCATTACCAATGGTAACAAGTGAAGTACCAGTCTGTTGACTGGTGTTAGTATTGGTTGAGTCACACTTATGCTTTGGTAGAGGGAGTAAAAAAGCAACAACCATGTCTAAAATTAGTACATAATTCACTTGCAATAGTTCAAAATTACAAAACAGGTAAGGTAATGTATACTGCTTTGCTTAGAAAGAGATTAATAAGTGCTACTCTTTAAACACTCAATATCTCGCTTAACATACTATTTCCAAAATAAGGCACACATTTCCAAGAACCATCCTTAAAGGCTGACTCTAGAAATGAGGCAAAATTTCTAAACCTTTACAGGAATTCATGTATGCAAATGAGTGTTTCCTTCTAGGCAATCACTCTGGGAGGCCATGCGGTTACCAATAATGCTATATCATTCTGAAGAACATGTTGAGAATTTTCCTTTTGTAACTACTCTATACAAGATGATAAATCTTCAGCAACATTTTGGTTTTGCCAAAAAAACCTATCTGACTCAACTTGGTCATCTGTTTTACTCACCATATTTGACTCTCACTGACATTTGGCTATTTATAAAAAATCAAATCCACCCTCAAAGAATGTTAGTCTGTCTGACAAACGAGCAAAAATGTTTATGATCCAAAAAGTTTTCATCATTGGACCAATCAATAGAAAATGCAGTTTAAGGGGCACCTGGGTAGCTCAGTGGGTTAAGCCTCTGCCTTCAGCTCTGGTCATGATCCCAGGGTCCTGGGATTGAGCCCTGCATGGGGCTCTCTGCTTCGCAGGGAGCCTGCTTCCCCCTCTCTCTCTGCCTACTTGTGTTCTCTTTCTCTGTGTCAAATAAATAAATAAAATATTTAAAAAAATAAAAATGCAATTTAAAGTGATCCGTCTTTCAAACATCACTTATCAAATACCTGTTGGGAGGACAGGGCCAAAGTCATTGCCACAATTAATTATGAGAAATCAACCAATGAAAGCCCTTGTCACATCAGATGGTTCTATCAATGAAATACTGACTGGTTACTTATTCATCACTGTTTTTTTAAACTTTTTATTTTGAAAAAATTATAGACTCACAAGAAGTTTCAAAAATACCACATGGACTCTTAATCTCATAAAACAAACTGAGGGTTGCTGGGGAGGGGGGTCAGGGGAAGGGGGGTGGGGCTATGGACATTGGGGAGGGTATGTGCTATGGTGAGTGCTGTGAAGTGTGTAAACCTGGTGATTCACATACCTGTACCCCGGGGGATAAAAATATATGTATATAAAAATTAAAAATTATATAAAAAAATACCACATGGAGTTCTAGATTCCCTTCACTCAGTTTCCTCCAAAGGAATGTATGTAATCTTATGCAACTGCAGTACCATATCAAAACCAGGAAAGTGACATTGTCTAACACTGTTAAGTAGGTTGTACATTTTAAGAAGACTTATTCTATTTTCCTCATTTTTCACATGCACTCATTTGTGTGTAGGTGTATATGTGTGTTAATGTGCCTAGTTCTCTCTAGTTTTAGTCCACACAGCGATTCATGTATCCCACCGCAACACTCAGGGCTCAGAACTCTTCCAGCACTATAAAAGACCCCTCCCCTGCTACCCTTTTATATATGGACCATTCCCTAATTTCCATGTCCCTGGTAACCACCAACCTGTTTCCATCTCTACAGTTTTGTCACTTCAGTAATGTTCTACAAATATCATACAGTAAGTAGCCTTGGATATTGACTTTTTCCACTAAATAATGTCTTTAAAATCCAGCTTGTTGCATGCATCAAGAGTTTATTCCTTTTTGTTGTTGAGTATTCGGTTGTGTGAACATCCCAGAGTTTCACCTATTGACGGAAGTAGAGATTGTCTCCTTTTTTGTATAACAAATAAAGCCGCTATGGACATTTATGTACAGATTCTCCTGTGAACATAAATTTTTGTTTCTGCGGGATAATGCTGTGGAGTATGGTTGCTGGGCTGTCCTGTAAGTGCATATTAGGTTTTGCAAGTAACTGACAAAGTGTTTTCCAGAGTAACTTTACCATTTGACATTCATACCACTAATGCATGAGAGATCCGGTTTCTCTGCTTCCTCACCAGCAATGGATATCATTGCTATTTTTTTTTTATTTTAAATGCATAGTTCTCTTTCTTATTTTCAGAAATTAATGGTTCAGTTTATATGACTGGCACTACGGTAATTCAGCAGGGATGACTTTTGTCTTCAAACTATCTTCCTGAGTATGAACTTCAAGATTTATTTTATATTCATTTTTAGGTTCAAGTTCACAAAAATATATTTTCTCTACTTCAAATTTACCAACATCCAGTAATAAGCAATCAAAACCTCACTTCAGTCGCTTCCATTTGGGTTCATAATTTCTCCCATGGCACAAACATGACCACACCTTCCTGCCCTTCCTGGGGAAATGCTATCCTTCCTGGGGAAAAAAGTCCTACTAGCTGCACTGTCTTGTTTTTACTAGAGGAGGGGAGCATGGGTTGTCTCTGGTTGAATTCATGAGAGAGCTGGCATTGTGGCTGCATCACTGGGGATACTGGGAGAGAACAAGATAACCATAAGTCTGCACGTTTGCTGTGCTTCTTTTATTTCTAGAGAAGAGCTTTCCTATGGTCAGCGTTAACTGGCCTGTAGAATGATCCATAGAAACAGTACAGACTGCTAGGTTAGTTGCAAAATGAACACTTTACTTCAAACAGAATTCAAAGCACACTTGACAGGCTGTTACATTAAGTACTTGCATGTCTGGGGTAGAACAAACTAGATGTGATTCACTTTTCCCCTCACGTTCACACCATTCTTTGTGAAGAGGCCCAAAGTACTTACTACTAGTATTAGGGGCTAAAATGGCAAGTAGGAAATAGAATCCAATTACCAAAGCAGCTTATGGCTTCTGCTCTCCTTACATGTACCCACAACTGTGCATTGAAAATGATGTACCTAATAGTTGCTCCAATTAAAACACTTCATTGTATTTATGAACTTACTTGTAATTGTAAAGGTACATCTGCTGGTTGATAATGATGTGTTTTGGTGGGGGTTGGAGTTTGGGGGGAGAAAGAGTGTTTGTTTTTAATTTAATTTTGTTTGTCTTTAATTTCAGAGTAAGGTAAAACTTTCCAATGTCTGTCTCCTCTTCTTGACCTATATAAATGACTTACCATGTATATTGTCTTATAAATAAAAGTTGAACAGATGAGTCTCAAAAACATACTGATCAGTAAGAGAAGTCAAACAAAAGACGGCATGTGCACGGTATGATTCCATTGATATGAAGTTCAAGAACATTTAAAACTAATCTATGGTGACAGAAATGAGAACAGTGGTTGGGGGGAGGGTAGTATTGGTGGGAAACAAAGCATAGAGGAGTTTTCTAGGATGACAAAAGTGTTCCATAATTTGACCTAAGTAGTGGCTACACAGGTGTGTGTGTGTGTGTGTGTGTGTGCATGTTCATGCACATGTGAATGTGTATACACACAAAATTCACCAAGTTGAATGTTTAGGAGTTGGACACTTTACTGTGTTATTTTTTAGTTAAAATTTTAATTAGCAACAGAAATGAAAAAATAAGAGGTTTGATGATAAAATCACAAGACAGAATAGATTTTGGGTGTTCACTTCCAAAGTTCCAAGAATTTTTAAATTTTGCAAATTACAATTTTCCTAATGCAAGCAAACCACTTTTTTCTCATCTCCTATTCTTCTTTGCACCCCCAGCTTCTTAACCAATGAGATTTATGCTGCAAAGTCATGCAACATAACTGTAACTTAAATTAAAATATTGTGAAGCATGCTGTGGAAGCAATACAATTCTAGTAAGATCCATTTAGGCCTTTAAAAATTCCACGATTTCTTTCACTCACATGACATCTTTCATTCCTTTTTTTGAAGTTTGGATCCAAGGAATTTTGCATGCTATGGGTTGGCATTTAGTTAATAACATCTTTAGCTGAGGTTCCATTTTCTAAATTAACAAGATCAAGAAGAGTGACCTGATGATATTTCTTTGTACATTTGGCTCTTTTCCAAAAAGGATTAGAAAAAGAAAGAAAGAAAGAGGAAGGGAGAGAGGGAAAGAGGAAATCTAACCCTCTTGGTCACCTTTATTCTAGGGTAAAATATGTCTCAAATATGTGTTAAAGCATCACATTGTTTTTTATCCTATCACCAACAAAATGAACAAACAACCTCACACACATATATACAATCTGTAGTTGCACTATATCTTCTAGTTCTCATTTCTATCTCTTGTATCCCTGATCTCTTGTGTTTTGGGTCATTCCTAACCAATCCATGAAAAAAGTAAAGAAAAAAATCTCCATATAAACCATGGGGATAGAATCAACAGCTTGCCTAAAGAATTGAACCAAGTCACGTTTAACTTCTTAAAGCATATCTGGGAATAGGCTGAGAGGGTAAAAGGAAGGTTGAAAAGTATGGTAAGAATCTCTCTAGGCACATAGTAGATGCTCAATATATATTTCTTTTTTAAAAGACTGGTGACAGAAAGTACAAAATATGCAAGTGAAGAACTCCTACAGCAAAGTGTGCAACCCAGATAACGGTTCAGGGGGGCATGCTGAGATTTCCCATTCCCAGACACTTGTCTTGGAATTATGTTTAAAAATAGGGTGGGGAGGGGTAAGACCAAGCTATTCACAGAAAATGTGAGAAATAGGAGGAAGACAGACGGAGAGAAAAATATGGAGCCTACCGAAAGCAAAGGAGGTGCTTTCCAAGCCGGGAAGAGGGAACTAGGAGCCTCTTTCCACTTGGCTGCCCCCAACTTCTCTGCCGTGCTGCGCATTCTAACGCAGTTGGTTGAGCCTTCGGCCTGGGACTCGGGCGAACCGGCTAGGGACGGGTGGGAAAGCAGGGCCGGGCAACAGGTGGGGAGGTGGTGGACTTTTGTCTCCGGGGAGGAAATGGGCTAAGCTGAAAGGGCGGAAAGCAGTGGCGCGAAGGACTTGAGTCCGCGGGGTCCCCGGCGTTCTCGCAACCACCCTGGGCTTCTCTAATTAGAGGAGGGATGCAGGGTGGCATTAGTTCCCAAACGTTTTAATCGAGCCTCTTTTCAATGGCCAGGGATAAATGTAGCCACTGTTACTCTGTGCTGAATGGGTCGCAAAGGCTCCCGCTCGGCCCCCAGCGTGGCCATTCAGGGCTCTTTTCACAACCTCTAAGCGTTTCAGTCCCTGGGCCTAGCGACACTCCAGAGCGCTCCTAATTAGTCTAATTAGAAAGGTGGATTGATAAATGGGAGTAAAACAGAGCTGGGTTAGGAAGATGCTCAATGCTGCCAATCTCGGCTGGGTTGCCACTTATTCTCTCGGAAAGAAAAGGGCGCAAAAAAGGAGGTTGGAGCCGGAGCCCGCCCGCCCGCGCAGAGGCTCGGCTCCGGCCGGATCCACGGACCGGGCGGTCACCGACCCGGCGCTTCCCGCCCACAGCCGGAGCCCCGCAGCGATCACCACCGCATCTCTTGCGAGCGCCTCCGGCCAGCGGCCTCTCGGCCTTCGCCGCGCAAAATCGGGAGGGCGGGCTGCGGACGAGCAGCGCACGGCCTCGCGTCTCAGGCCGGCGCCTCTCCGCCCCACAGGGCCCTGCAGCCACTCCTTACTCGCCGGGAAAACGGTGCGGAGGGGCGGCCCGAGCAGCGCCGCGGTGGGGCCCGACAGGCTAGCGATGGGAAGCTCCGCGCGGGACCTCCGCGTCCCGCCGCGCCACGTGGCCGCTCCCGCGCCCTCTAGCCACCCGCCTTACGAGTTGTCCGAGAAACGCCTCATTCCAATGAAGCCGAAACCCCAAGAAAGCAATAACTTTTCCCTGCGCGCGGCTGCGGGGTGCTGTGCGTGCGAGGTTTCTTTGCGGTTCTCCGGGAGCAGGCCGCTCACCGCGCTGCCGCCCCTCGGGGTCCTGGGCGCGCTTCGTGGCCGCGCGCGCCGGGGTGTCAGGCGCGGACCCGCTGGAGTCCCGCGCATTCCAGCGCTCGCGCGGACCGCGGGAGGCTGGGAAGGGTGCAGTGAGGGTGGCTTCATGAACACTGAACCTTTAATGGGGCTATAAATCAGACAGGGGAGTGCGGTGGAGTTTGTGCAGGTGTAAAAACAGAGCGGAAGGCCCGGGCCGAGCAACCAAAGCGCCCGGGCAGGTCAGAACCTCCAGCAAACTAACATCTTGATAAGTCCGCTGACAACAAAATAAACAGTGGAGAGGGCCGGGGGAGGCGGGGAGCGCTGTCACCCGCGGCCGGCGCGCAGCAACACAGAGGCTCAGGGAAGGCAGGCCTCTTGGTTTTGTCCTGGGCTCTGAGGGGGAGGGGAGTGGGGAGCGGCTAGGGAGGAAGAAGAAAAATTCCCTCCCTTCTCGCCCTTTCGCGTTCCGCATCCCATCCCAATGGACAGAGAGCCCCAGAACTGTTAAGACGGTGAAGGTTCGGGGAGTGCGCGATGCCTCGCCGACTTCTGCTACGTCGGGGTGCCTGAGCCGTGGCGGTTCGCGGGCCTGGCCGTGGCACATCGGTCGTGCGGCCCTCTGCGATCAACGGGTCCCAGCGCTCCCTCCCAGACACGGCGCCACCGAGAGACAAACCACCGGCTCGGGCTTCATTTCAGCGACTGACGTTGGTAAAACACTGCCGCGCCCCTGGCCGAAGGAGGTAACAAACCAAGTAGAAAGGGCGATCAAAAATTAATTCGGTGCACTGCTCGGGAGCAAAAGCCTGTCAAAACCGTATCGAGACGTTGGCACAAGCAGAAAACGGATTCACAGACAAAGGAAAACAATACAAGTCTCGTTAGATCATTTTTCTGGACATTGTTTAAAGTCTGAAAGGGACCAAATCGTTTCAAAATGTTGCCAGTAAAAATTATCCTATGTGGAATGCAACTAATCCTTTTAGGTTCCTGTCAACTGTTTCCACAAAAGGAATCCGATTTTTCAAATCAAAGATCCAAAAGTCTTTGGGGAGAGATTTATTACATGCCAGAGCTTTAGTTACAGAATAGAGTTACAATAACAACTCGCACCCACTAACTCCCTAAAATAAGGGATCCCTTCGCAGATAATTCTAAAGAAGTGTGGGGGATGGTTTGCTGGAGTCCTGCTATGTATTGGGGGTGGGGAGGGTGAGGGAGGGAAAGAGAGGAAAGGCAAAGAAATATTAAATTCCTTACATAGGAAAACAGAACACAGAGTACCTCAGTATATTATTTTTATCCTCTGTACCCCTAGTTACTTTTGAAGAAGAAAACAAGACCCAAACTTGGTGACTTGCCCTCACCGTTCCTTGGTGAAGACAACTTAAATGTGAGGTTAATGCTTGAACTGGATACAGAAAAATATTGGTGCCTATGCACCCCCAGTGGTCCAGAAACTGGACTCTCTGAGTTTGCATATTGATATGTCTACAATTTCTGCAAGTAGAAAAATATTTATTTTGAAGTTTGTAAAAGAATACAAGAAAAAGAGGACCGTGCCTTATTTATTTTATTTTATTTATAATAAAATATTTAAGCATGAGGGGCAATAAACTAGGGTTTTTCACTGTGCCTCTATTTAACTCTTCACAAACCCATGTAAACATAAACTCATTCCATGTAGGTCATAGTCTCAGTTCACAGTATTATGAGCATTTCATGACGTGCTCCTCCTCACTTCCTGGTCTTCACAGAGAAGTAGTGGCTAGGGATACCACTAATAGGGCATCTATTAGTAAAAAGCCTTACAAATTTGGGAGAAAACTCAAATTTATAGTTTTCTACACGGAGGAGTTTGTCATGGAGTTATCTCCAAACCACTTAGACGCTTAGGTGTTTTTGGTGTTTTGTGAGTAAACTGCCAAACTACAAAAACATTGTCAAGAACCAGACAACTTCTGTTTTGTTTACAGACTATCAAGATTTTTTTAAAGAGCTCTGTTTAAAAAAAAAAAAAATCTTCCTACTCTTCCCTTCACCCCCACTGTTTTCCTGCTGCAGCGGCTTGCTCCTCTTGCTCCCTGAGTGCATGCTTATGTTATTAGAAGCAACTTCCTATATTTAAAGTGGGAAGAAAGGGATTTGCAATGTAGCAGGTGCTCAATAAATACTGCAGACTAATCCCACTTTTCAAAGCTTAGAGGTTAAGGAGGTGATCGTTAGATAAGTAACTAGAGACAAGAACTCTAGCTAGAGACTAGAAGAGTGGATCTAAACCACTATTGGTTTGTTTATTTTAGGAGAGAATTATTTAGGGAGAAAGTTAGCTGTCCAAATACACAACTGGCTGAAGTAGGAGGAAACACAATGCCATCTCTTCTCATTATTTCTAGAAAGGGTAAAGTAACAATTTATTTCACACATAGAGTGGGGATTTTGAAGAAAGGTGAGTTTTTACATATAGCCAAAGACTTCCTTAACTAATATATCCTCCAGAGTTTGGAAGTTTTACTTTTTATTTCCTGGAAGAATAACTATGTGAGAAAGAAGCCACAAAGGAATCATCCTTCTATACATTTGTATAGGTTTTGTGTTCTCCAAAATATTTTCACAAAAATTGTCTTATTTCATTCTCACAACCTATCCCCATACTCTCCAAAACTACAAATGGGTGTAAAGACTGATCTAACATTAAATTTCAACCTAGTCTTATTTATTCTATTGTGGGCTTTGGATATTTTTTTGGCTCGTGATTTCTACCCCCCATAGTCAATCATTTAAAAAAAAACACATAATCTTGTCAAGGTCATTTTCATATATATGAAGCTATGCATTAAAATAATAAAAATAGAAATAGAGGACTAAGTTACTGTTCATTCATAATAATGCCTCATTGTTGACATTTCAGGAAATGTGCTGTGTCCTTTTATTGCTGAAAATATCTGCCTTTTATTTATATTAATGGGAATTCCTAAACAAGTATGCAAAGAAGCTTCTGCTCTCTGCCATAACAAATATGTGCCCCTGCTTTGTCTTTATTTGTCTGTTATTAATCAGAAGTTGCATATGAGAGAATCCTCAACTTGTGCCTGGCTCCCCCTGGGACAGAGAGGGCCAGGCAAGGCCCCAGGGCCTCAGATCTATCACCCTGGGCCTGCCAGGTCCTCTCCTGGACCTGTGCTCAGCAGATTCACTCTGCCTATGGACCCATTCCATATACCTTGCATTCTTCTTAGCGGATTAGACAGATTCTTCTTTAACTATAAGATCCTACATGCAGAGAAACACCCCATTTTGAAAAATTGAGTCACTCTCATTTTAAGAACAGAAAAATAACCTTCCAGACTGTCTCCTGATTTCAAATTCAGAATCAGAACTTTCCAGGTTTTCTAAATAAAGCCTCTGATATTAACGGATAGCTCTTCTTCTTGAACTGGGCTTTTGTTGTCTTTTACAGTATAAAATCTAAAAGAAAAATGTTCCTGGTTTTACAAAAACACTCTCTCTAGCAAATCAATGTTATCTTGCATTAAGCACTGTCCCTTGGAATGTGCTTACATACCCAATACTCTTTCCTCTGCAATCTGCAGCTCACAGTTAGTCAGATGCAATCCTTGCACAGACTCCAGCTTGGATGTCCCCATAGGGGACAAAGCATTGGCTCCAGTAGCTGTCTGAGAAGGCTGGGCTTCAATAAGGCTTCTGGTGGCAACCAGCAAGGATGTGCTGTTCCCCTCTAGGGAAAGATATGATTCCAGCAAGTGGCTTGGAATTCCCTCCCCACAAAAGCATTTCAAGGAGACCTGTGGCGAGGCAGGTCTCAGCTCCAGGTGATACTGTTTTTTGGAAGGCTCCAGTGCAATGGATTAACTGCGCAGAGGCTAAAAGGACCTGTTAACCAACATCATACACAGCTGCTCAAAGACAGAAAAATCTTCAGGAATGTGTCTGGATGGGGTGGGGTACGTTCTGAGAAAAATGATTTGCTTTCTTACTAAATGTTAAATCAGCTCATCAGACTCTTACATATTCTTCCTTTTTTCACATGGAGACAATGTGACCTTAAGTCTAGTTATAAAGATAGACTTAGCAGTTTAGCAAAAAGTTCTGTCAGTTTGGCAGATTTCAACCATTAAAAATTAGGGAGAAAAGCAGAGGAAATGGACAAATAGTACAAAGTGAAAAGGTGAAGTAGGTGTGTGTGTAATATTTTAAAGACTGCTGAGGCAAAAAAAAAAAAAAAAAGATTGGAAGAGTGATGCTAGGGGAGTGTCATATGGAACTAGGTAGGGGAAGCCGACACATGTGAAATAACTGGCTCTAGATTCCGAAAGTATCTACAAGAAGGGGCTGGGGTATTTCCCAAGTAGAGGACACAGGGAGGAGGATCCAGCAAGGAACCAAAGGGTGTATAAGAAATAAATGACTGTCCTTCACAGGGACCTCTCGGGCAATTGCCCTGCCACAGTGGGTGTTTAATAAATCACCAGGATGACCACAAAGAAGCACCATGATGTAAAGGAAATAAAATGGGATTTAAATACTCAAGTTCCAGTTGCTGTGACCTTGGGCAAGTCATTTCATATTTTTTGAACCTTAATATCTTTATTTGTAAAATGGAACCAATAATAGTTCTTGTCCTCACTATTCCAGTATGGGTGAGAGAAATATTAGTGAGAATCCTTTTTAAAAGTTAGTGCATGCTGAGGGTAGTGAATAGAATAGACACATATGTGGTTCCTAGGGAACTAGTAACTTCTACTTCTTGAACACTGATGCTGGTTACAAGGATGTGTTCACCTTGTGAAAAGTGACTGAGATTTGTGCTGTTATCCTTACATACGTTATACTTCCCAAAATGTTTACTTCTAAAAGTTAAGCGAGCTCAAAACAGTTTTTAAAGTCAGAATCATGATGATGATGATGATGATGTTGATGATGATAAAGACAGGAAACTGTTAATGTAGGCCAGAAACTCAGGCTTTATCTCATTTCTTTTCAAGTCATCTTATCACATCTGGAGGTTCAGAACTCACAAAGGGGAATCGAGGACAACAATCAGTTATTTTCTATGTGTGTCTCTGCTTGTTACTGAATAGTATTTTCCTGGTAAAGAGGCAGGAGGAATAAACCAGGAAGATTCCTGCGTGCCAGAGGGGTCAACAATAAAAAGAAAGGAGCCCAAGCTGTTCACATCAAGGGAAAGATGTGATTAGAGAGATGTGACATGCAAAGAAATTATCTGAAAAGTGAATTCAGTTGGGAAAGTACAAGTCCCAAAGAGCAGAGAGCAGCTGGTCATGATCAGATTCTCCATCTTTCTGTCAAATGTAATCGTATCCAAATTGGCAGGGTATTTATTACTAAAGTCGAAGGGCCAGATTTTACACTAAACATATTTACACATTTACATTCGTGGTCCTATAAACACTCCACATTTCACTGGCCGTGACATCAAACACATTTACCAACAAAAAGCATATGCCTAATTACAAAATCATAGGGGAGAAGAGAGGCAAGCGGCAGCTGATGGGCAATGAGCATGCATGCCTGTGTGTGTACACGGGTGACCCAGCAGCAACACCAGGAAACCAGTACAGACAAGAATGGAAGCTGACAATGCTGGGCCCACTTGACTTGTCCTCTGCTTCCCAGACCTGTCCTTGTCTGGCTCAGCTTTAAAGGGGAAAGGGGACCCCTGGAACTCCAACGTGTCCCACAGCTATCCCAGGCTTACCCGATTGGAGGAGCCCAGAGATACCAGAGGGACTGCAGGGCAAATTTCTGATTTGAATTGCCTTTGATGCAGATATGACCTTTGAGTTGCTCCCACATGACTTTTCTCAGTCACTAATAAAAATAGATGTGAGCAAAATGTGTAGCCAGCAGAGAATTTTTAAACTAAAACAAGAGTCCTTAATTCCTGGCTTTGGATAGTAAGATCAAATCCCTACCCATCTATAGCATCTATAGCACTTGTAACAGCACCGTTAGCTGCTCCAAGCTTGGTCCTCGGTCAAGCAAGAAAATCAGAGCCACCAGGGCCAGAAGAGAAAAACAAAACAGGCACTACCACTGGCCTCAGACAGCCTTTAATAAATGACATAGGCTGGTATTCCATCATAATAATCACCTTCCATCATGGGGGAAAAAAAACCCACCTCCCCCAGTTCTCTCAGAGAACAGGCTACAAGGAAGAAATTTAGTGGGCTTTCAAAAAACAAATCAAAACTGAAAGGCAGAAGTTTTTCCCCCAGAAAAAAAGCTTACTACATTCACTGTAAGCCTTTTGATAGTAAATATAGCCCCAAATTCCAGTTCTACCAGCAGAAAGTTTGGGCAGGAAAGGGCCTTTGAGTAGGGGACAGGGAAGGTGAGATGTGCAAACATACAGATGGCTCAAGGAGAGAAAATGAGAAAGATTCTCACAATTTTTCCCTTCTCCTCCCCAGTTTCTTTTTCTCTTTTTTTAAGAGGAAGGGAAGGAAGGGGTTCTAAAATAAATGCACAGGTTGGGGGTGAGGAGGAAATACATTGTTGAGCAGGAGCGCTAGCTTCTTATTTTAAAGAAATAAAATAATTACCCAATAGAGAAAAAAGAAATCAACCACGAAATGATCTAAGGTCGTGACACCATGTGTGGTACAAGGAGCAATTCAATCCATAAGGGCTTCATTACCCCCGCAATAGATAACATTTGGCTAAATCTAGCTGCAGAGTAAATTTCCACAGCACAACAGAGTCTTGAATGGAGAGGCTCCTTTTTGTGTGGTCCTTCTCCCGGAGCTGCCTGAACCATTAGCCCCAATATATCCCTCTCCCTATTAACTGCAATTCCCTCCCGACTGTGCTTCGGTCATTTGTCTCCAGACTCTACGGGGGCGTTTGATGAGCAGAGAAACAAGACGAAGGGGAGAAAAGCGTCGGGTTAATGAGTTGTAGCAAATCCACACTTTGTAGTTGGGAGGAGGAGAGCTGGTGGCCAATGTTTGTCCAACTGGTTTATTTTTCGAGACCCAGCCTATTGAGGAAGGCTTGTTCAAGCAAGCTTCGTCCTTACAAACACACAAACATCCTTCTGTTTGCCTTCAAAGAAAAGAGGACCAGAGCTGGATTTGCATGCGAATGAGGAGCCCCGGGAGGAGACGTCCTTGCCCATCAAAGGCTGCGGTAGCCCGGCAGCCCTGCGGCCTTTGTTCCAGCACCTGCTAGCCCAAGCAGCCGGTCTAGGCGAGCCCTGTGCTCCTGGCTGCCCAGTCCCAGACCACCGCTCACTCCCTGCCTGCTTTCACTCTCCACTATCTTGTCCACCCACCGCCGAGAAACCGGAGCCTGGAGGGTGAAGGAGGCAAAACTGTAGAGTGAGCAGGCGGGTTGGGCTTTCTTTTTCTTAGAGTTCAAGGGGTTCATCGAGCGACTGGGGTCTCTCAAGCCACGGTGGGTGATTCGGAACCCCTCCAGACCCCAAATGACCCCAGCACTGGATTGAACAGTGCCTTACCATTCTCTTAAAAACACTGACAACTGAAGGGATAGAGCCCATCCGGGCACCTTTTTTTTTTTTTTTTTTTTTTTTTACAGATGGGGGAATGTGAACAGAGAGGATTAGCTGGGATTCCCTCCCTTTAGGACATCCAAGTATTGTGCAAATAATAATAATGCCCACGGTCTTGTTCTTCCACTCTCTCCCCATAATGACTTCCAGCTCTAAGTTTCAGATATGTGACTTACAGAGTGCCGTTCGGGTTCCGCCTGCTAACACCTCTCCAACCCGGGTGGCTTGAGCATCCGGACGTCCTCCGTTCCACTGTCTCCTCTCTTAGCCGTGCTAGGGTAAAAGTAACTTTTGCATATAAGATTTTGGTCTAAGAATATTTCAATCTGTATCTCTATATTTAGTGGTAAACTTTGAGGTTATGATTAAACTCTTTTAAATCTCCTCCAAATGTTTGATAGGAAAAAACCCAGAGTTTAATTTTGAGACTGTGAGAGTCCATTTTTTCCTCCCTAAAAACGGACATGAGGACGGGGTACCAAGGGTGAATGCCACTGCAAAAATATTGGCCTATAATTTAGTTTTCATTAACTTGATAGGTTTAGTTGTGCAGATCTTCTGTCTAGATTTTTGAAAAAGAATTTATAAACGTATTTAACCTCCTCTGCAACTTACTGATACTAAGCATTTAGATTACATATTATATATGCTTTGGTTTTATTTGGAGCCCAAGATAACATCTATCAAAACTAGAGTCTCAGGTTCTTTCAAAGAACTAGAAATTGCCTGCAACAAGTAGTTAATGAAAACACTTAAAATTTGAAAAACAATATCCCAAATCACAAAAATTGTGTAATTACTTCAATAAACACCTGATACATTTTGATTTTTATTCTCAAAGTGTGTGCTACCCTAAAATTGAAGTTTTTTCTTACATACCCTAAATTACTTATTTAAATTAGAATTTCACTGTTTGCCTTTTAGAATAAAAACTTCTTTATGCAATTCCTGGAATCCCTTCTGTCAAGAAATAGTAGCTTTAAATACCAGAGCTTTCAAATAAAGTTTACTTTCTATATGTAAATATTAGTCAGGACTTCAAAGCTACTTGAGTGTTAATCATATCAATTTTTAAACTAAAAATTGCCTATTTGGTTGTGTTGCTTCCATTATAATGTAATGTGTTGCAGAATTTTTGCAGACATATACAATATTGTGCTCCATAGCAAATGGAAATTAAATGACGTGGGAAGCTCAAAAACAAAAAAGTTCTATAAAATTATCTGGGGGTAACTATGACATTAATTTTAATAGCCTCAATGCTCTTCAAAATGGAATAGAATAAGATTTGAAAATGAACACCAAAGTAACTTATTCTATTATAATCATTTAAAAGTAATTTCTGATTTCTTGCAATGTTGTTGACCTGAAAAGGATAAATGAAAAATCATGGCATGATGCTTTTGTTAAATTCTCTTTGAAAACAAAATTTTCTATTCTAGATTGGGTTCCTACTTAACTCCCATAGAAATTTGTTTTTAACAAAAAAGAAAATAAACTAAGAAGGGGACGACTGAAGCCAATTTTTTGGTGGATTTTCTTTGAAAATTAAGCATTTTATTTCTGAAAAAGTGTAAAAATCTTACATTAGAATAGTACAATAATAATTGCCAGTAAAATTTACAATACTCCTTGTAAAGAATACGCAGTAAGTACAAAATAAAAATTCCGCATGTCTATTATGATACAAAACACAGGTTAAAATAAGAAATGGTAATTTTGACTTTTTTCCTTGTGTAAACATGTTAATCATTTTTCCTTCTCATGAAAAACTACACCAGACGAGTGTCCTCAAGTAAAAACTATTGGTTCGCTGGCACTCTTCAGGACCTTTACTATTCGTAAATAGTAAATAAAAATTCGTAAAACCGTAAATAGTAAATCAGGACCTTTACATTCTTTTGAACATTATTGATACTTTCAACGCCTGGACCTGAGAATCTCTAGACCTTCATAAAGGCTTAGATTTTTTTTTTTTAATTTTCCCACAAGTCAAGGAAGCCCCTTGCGCTTACACAAGGGAGGGCACCCACCAGCACCCTCTTCCTCCCCACCCCGCGTCGGGGTGGGAGGCTGCAGCATAGGGCGACTTTGCATAAATAGAGGGACCCGCAGAGCCGAAAACCGCACCTCAGCTGCTGCCAAACACAGTCGGGTCTGAGAATCCCAAGAGGCGAAAACCGGGGCGCGAGGTCGGGAGGGGCCGCGCCCCGAGGAGCGAACAAAACACCAAACCACCAACATGAAGGAAAAAAAAAAGGAGCCGGGATTCCTACCTTCTCTTTCCCAAGGGCGCTAACATAGCGTTATTAACAGTTTGAAATCCTAGCAGTAAAGTTCTCGACACTGGACAGGGCAGTCCCTTGGTGCAGAGTCCCCAGGGCGGCCGACGAGGAGACCGAGGAGGCGGCGGCGGCCGCGGCGGCCACGAGCGAGCGGGTGAGCGCGGCCGCCGGGCCTACGGCCGCCTGAGCCCCGCAGCCGCCGCCGCCGGATCCGGACCCGGGCGCGGACGGCGCCACGGAGGAGGGGGCGGGCGAGGCCTGCGCCGCGGCGGCGGCTTGCGCGGCGGCCGCGGCGGCCGGGCCCAGGCTGCCCCCGATGATGCTCTCGATGGAGAAGGGCGAGCGCGCCAGCGCCGAGGCGCCCGGGCCGCCCGCCTTGGCCGCCGAGGCCTGCAGGGGCGCGGGCAGGGCGGCGCCGAGCGGGTGCGGCCGGTAGCCGAAGGCGGTCCGGGCCAGCTCGGCGGCCGCGCCGTGCGGCGGCGGGGGCGGCGGGGGCGGCGGGGGCGGCGGGGGCGAGTGCGGGTGGAAGGCAGCGGCGGCCGCGGCGGCCGCGGCGGCGGCGAAGAGGGCCGAGGGCGGCGCGTAGGGCGGCAGCTGCAGGCCGTAGCCGCAGCCGTAGGGGCCGTAGCCGTAGGCGTGCGGCGGCGGCGGCGGCGCGGGCGGGAAGAGCGCGGCGGCGGCCGCCGGGTCGCCCGCGCCCCCCGCGCCCCCCGCGCCGCGCAGCAGCAGCGACTCGGCGGCGGCGGCGGCGTTGGGCGGGAGCAGCGGCTGCCTCTTGAAGCGCTTCCTCCGCCGCAGGAAGCTGCCGTTGTCGAACATGTCGGCGGACTCGGGGTCCAGCGTCCAGTAGTTGCCCTTGCCGGGGTTGCCGGGCTCGCGGGGGATCTTGACGAAGCAGTCGTTGAGCGAGAGGTTGTGGCGGATGCTGTTCTGCCAGGCGGGGAACTTCTCCCGGTAGTAGGGGAAGCGGCCGCTGATGAACTCGCAGATCTCGCTCAGCGTCAGCCGCTTTTTGGGGCTCTGCAGGATGGCCATGGTGATGAGCGCGATGTACGAGTAGGGCGGCTTCACCAGCGGGTTCTTGGCGCCGCCGCCCGCGGTCGCGCCGCCACCGCCGCCGCCGCCGCCGCCTCCCGCGCCCGCGCCGCCGCCCCCAGCGGCCCCGGCCCCCGCCGCTGGGGCTGGACCCGGGGGCGCGGGGGAGGCCCCTGAGCGCGGGGCCAGCAGGATGTCATCGTCCTCCTCCTCCTCCTCCTCCAGGTCCTCTAGCTCGTCCTCCCCGGCGTAGGAGCGCCGCCGCCGCCGCCGTTGCGCGGGGACCGCCAGGCGGGACACGCCACCGCTGCCCTCGTCGTCGTCCTCCTCCTCGTCGTCGTCGTCTTCGCCCTCCCCTACCACGTCGATGTCTGTCTCCTCCGCGAGGCCGGAGGCATCGGACATCTCCGTGCTCAGGGTCATAGCTGTGGCGCGCGGGCGGCGGGGCGGCGCATAGGGGCGCCGGGCGCCGGGCTCCCGCCGTTCCCCAGCCCGGGTCCCGGGCGGCGGGCCCGGCACGGGGGCGCCACGCTGGGGGCGCCGCCGCTGCTCGAGCTGTGCCGGGGCTGCCCGTCGGCCGGGGAAGCTCGCGCCGCGACTTTGTAACTCCTACGCGGCCGCGCGCGCCGCTCGGTCTCTGCACTCCCTCGGCCCCGCGCGCACCGGTCCCAGGCGGGGGACTTGACCTTCCCCTTTCCGAGCGTCCTGCGCCCCGGTCAGTGAGGAGGGGGGTGGCGAGGCCCCGAGCTGGAGAGTCAGAGAGTCGGGCGCCCGGGAGGGTGCGGGACGGATGAGAGTCGAGGGACCGAGCTCGGCGAGGCGAGGGCTGAGTCCAGGAGAGGGCGGACCTTTCCCCGGCTTATAGTAGGAGGCCTGTCACATGGTGTGCACGTCAGAGCGCTACCGAGGGAAGGGAAAGAAAGCCTAGGAAATCAACCCTGCTCCGGAGAGAAAGTTTACCCGGAGGAGGGAGCCACACTGAGAAGATTGGGGGGGTGGCGAGGAGACAGGACCCCACCGCTCCTTGTCAAAGAGCTTGAGACCTGAATTAGGCGCTGGCCGGCGGTGGTCTGGCCCTAGGGCCGCTGCAAGAGTTAGAATTCCCAGGCTCCTACTCTTCAATCAGCCTTCCGCTCTAACCTCAGAAGCACTCCCGTGACGCGACAGTTTGACCACTCGATGGCCTGTAGGAGCTGTGCAGCCCGGAGATAACTCCCCTCCCCCAATCATCCGAGATGGTCCCTGGGAATGGCTCCAAGATCTTTTGGGTTATCCCATCTCCCTCAGGCTGGGCCAGCAGCTCCCCAACAAATCTGTTGAGGAAACCCCCCAGTTTAAGCAGAATAATAATTGTTTACTGACCTTTTAACCTGTCCTCTTCGGTTCTTCTCCCAAGACGTTTGTTTTCCACCATCTGTTAATAAAAATGTGGTTAGGCTGGCGTTTTAGTCACTTATCTGCAATTGAATGCCCTAGAAACTTGACAGCTAAACTAAGCCACACTAATGAGAGGATCTGACAAATTTCGTGGGAATAAAGTAAGTAAGAACGCAGAAAAGAAGTAGAAAATGTTAGTGAAAACCCAAATACACCCACACACAATGCACCTAGAAAGAACTCAAAAAGTTCTTTCATAATGGAGTAAGGGACTCTGTAGTTCTTAGTAAGAGGAACATTCTAATCAACACCTCGCTGTAACCTCAAAATGCTTAAATAACTACAACATATACAAATACTTCTACTCAGGCTTAATAATAGGAACTATATTAATTAAAATTTTCAAGTCAGCTTTTTAAAATGTTTTTTGGAAAATTTAAATATTTCCGGGGCGCCTGGGTGGCTCAGTGGGTTGAAGCCTCTGCCCTCCGCTTGGGTCATGGTCCTAGGGTCCTAGGATGGAGCCCCCACATGGGCTCTCTGCTCTGTGGGGAGCCTGCTTCCTCCTCTCTCTCTCTCTGTCTGCCTCTCTGCCTACTTGTGATCTCTGTCAAATAAATAAATAAATAGTCTTAAATATTTCCAACAGCTACTGGCGGAAAGAAACGAAATAATATTGTAAAATAAAATTAGAGTTCTTTTCAGCCCAATTTTCCTTTTCAGGTGACAAGGTAGTAGAAATAAATGTTATTTTTAAGTATTCTTATCTTTGTCATCAACTCAAATTATTGTGGGTAGTGTAAAAATCCTAATAGCTTGTGGAATTCACACATAGCCATTCCTTTTGGGTTTTTGCATTTCTCAAAACCTTTCTATTTCAAAGTGGGGACTGGCCTCCAAAGTTTAGCTTTCTGATTTTTATAAAATGACCACTTGACAAAACTATCAAAAATCAGTGGCTTTCTATAGAAACAATCATTAGCTGCCTTTGTGTACATCAGTTTATCCACCAAGTTTTTCACATTTTTAAACTCTTACTGCCCTTGTCAATCTCACAGAATCTCAAAAATAAACTGCCTCCTCCCACCTAAGAACTCTTTTAAAATCGAGTTTTTGTTGCTGAAGACAGCTGCCCACCAGTTAGACTTACAAACGACCCACAAAGTCCATCATAGATCTCTGAAAGATCTATGGGAACGCCTCAAAGTTCTAAATAAATTATTTTTCATTGACTCTCGTTTGAAAAATGGCTGAACCATTTAATTATTGTAATGGGCTCAGCATTAACCTGAGCCAACATTAATCAGCACTATTAATCAGGCATTACATTGCTTTGTTGATCTAGCCAAGAGTCCTTACCGAGGAGTTCACTATAACATTTGGAAGTTGAAGTTTTATAAGTACTCAGTCGATAGCTAAATAAACACCATGATTTTCACTAGACTAAGGACTGGTGTGTGGCGGAGTCGTTGAAGATAAAACGGAGAGGAAGAATTTGTCCAGAGACCATTAGTTACTTTAGATGATCGATACAGCCGTCATAGCACCACCCTGAACTTGTCTGGCCAAGGAGGGCAAAGAGGTGGACTTGGCGTTCTGCTCTTGTAACTTTGTCCAAAGCTCCCTTCCCAAAGGGTTTCAAGGGGTCTTCCCTGGAAATGTTTGAAAAACGTGGCAATTATCTTCTGGCCACTCAGGGTTAAGTGTTAGGATTTAGCGAAGGTCAGAGGAGCGCTCTAACCCTGGAGGAGCGCTGCAGGGACAGTGTTCGCAGAGATTTGGTTGAGCTTTTCCCAAAGTCCCACACTGGGGCACGTCACTTGCTTTATTTGTTTTAGTTGAGCTACACGTTCGTACGAGATCTTTAGCTCCGCACTCCCCAAATTTCCGGAGCGCGGAAACCCAAGTGTTTCATTTCCCGCGTGTCCCCCTTTGCCCCCCTTCGTGCCCCACCTCCTAGGATCCCTCCCGACCGCGCTCCCAGCTCTCAGTCGCGGCTGGGAAATATCGACCGCCACCCACTCAAGCTAGCACGAGAGATGAGAAACTTTTCTGGGAGGCAAGGTGGGGACCACGCGGCGACGTCCCCCCTCCCCGTGTGCTCCGCTCGCGTGAACACGGAAAGCGCCCGGCTCCTGCCTGGCCGGGTGGTGCCCACGTGGGGGAGGGCTGCCCCCTGGCGGCGGCCCAGCGCCTGCTGGCCCCCGGGCTCAGGTCCGGATCCCGAGCTGGAGAAGTAGCCCGCGTTTTGCAAGTGTGGGCAGTGGACTCCAGTAATTCCCTCCCACTGGGCCCCGGACGGCCGAGCTTTATGCTTCTTGGGCCCCCACTTCTCCTTCTCTAGGGCGACTGAGCAGGAGCGGAGGTCTTTCCTTGGGCCGCAGGTTTCTCGTGTTTTCCCTTGGACGGTTTGGGATCTCCAGCAGCCCCTCCGCCCAACGGGGGTGGGGGGTGGGGTGGGGGGGGTATTGGAATTGTGCTGCCGAAGAAATCGAGGAAGCGGCGGGACCCTCGGAAGGGGCCGCCTTGGCCCCTTGTATTCGGCCTCCTGATTGAGAGCCTCGTAAGGTCCAGGGACCTCCTTCAATGGGAGAAGACTGTCAGAGACCCGGGGGAGTAAACTCCCGAATTGGGAACTTGGACACCTCTCTCTTGGCCCCAGAGCATCCCAGGAGTTTACCCACGAATGTGAATCTGAGCAAATTTCCCAACTCCGCGGACACGTGGGGCCGCGTCCCTCCTCGAAGTCATTCCACAAGCCTGTACTGAGATACTACTTGGTGCCTAGTGAGGGTGCTTATGGTTTCTTGAGGAAGCCAGGTAGACAGATAATTGTTATGCCCAGTGATCCGTGCTTTCTTATCCCCCCACTCAAAACTGAGTGGTGCCTGGGGGTCCTTGCTGAGCCTCAGAACCTTTTTTTCACCCTGCGCTGCCCTTCCTTGCCGCTATATGCATCTTCCCTTTTTGAAAACTCAAACGTCCTGAGGCTGAAGGGAGCTCTATTCTTTGTTTTTTGTTTGCTTGTTTTTCAGTGTGTGTTAAAGTATACATAGCACAAATTTTGCTTTACGTTTACCTTTTAATTTTTTTCTCTTGAATAGGCTCAAGTAGAGCCTCATAGTTAATTAAGTAATGTATAACATGAATGTACATACAAACATCACATCTGTGGCCTAATACAGTAGTAAAAATTTACCACATTAAGTGTTCAGTTCAGACATTAAGTACATTCACATTGATGCAACATATTATCCATTTCCAGAACTTCCCATCATCCCAAACTGAAACTCTATACCCAGTAAACAGTAACTCCATTCCCAACCCCACCCAGTCCCCAGCCCCTGGCAACCACTATTTCACTTCCTGTCTTTATGAATTTGACTATTCCGGTCCTCATAAAAGTAGAATAATACAATATTTGTCCTTTGTGACTGGCTTATTTTACTAATAGTGTCTTCAAGGTTCATCCCTATTATAGCAGGTATCAGAACTTCCTTTTTAAGGCTGAATAATATTTTTTCTATGTGTAGACTATCTCTTGCATATCCATTCATCCACCAATGGACATTGGGGGTATTTTCTCCTTTTCTGTTCCGTTCTGAACCTCCACATACCTAGTCCATTGTAACACTCTGCATGCAGTAGGCACTCAATAAAGGTTGGTCATTTTCCTACACTTTTTTCACCCCAGAAATCCTCAAAGGACCCCCATTGTCCTAAGAGAGCACACACATCAGTGAAGTCACAGTCATAGTTTTCCTACACCCTTCTAGATTTGTAACCTAACTTGCTCATAGTTTTGAGACTTTCAGACTCACTCTGCATGTTATCCTCAATTTTTAAAAGTAGAGGTTAAGGGTGCCTGGGTGGCATGGTGGGTTAAGCCACTGCCTTCAGCTCAGGTCATGATCTCAGGGTCCTGGGATCGAGTCCTGCATTGGGCTCTCTGCTCTGCAGGTAGCCTGCTTCCTTCTCTCCCTCTCTCTGTGTGCCTGTCTGCCTACTTGTGATCTCTGTCTGTCAAATAAATAAATAAATAAAATCTTTAAAAAAAAAAAAAGTAGAAGTTAAGGCTTCACCAGAATTAATTCCAAAATTGTGAACATTTTCCTCTAAAGCGCCCGCGTATGCCCTCTCGTGTGCACACACACAGAGTTTTACATCTCTTTTCTGCCTTACCTGTCCTAAATCCTTGGAGGCCTGAGACAACCTTAAAATATTTCTCTGGCTGTCCAGATCGCTCCACTTCAACATTCTCTAGTGGTTCAATATTCCCGCCATGAGAATTGGTTCACACACGCCACTGAGCTAATTGTCAAGGTCACAACTGGTGAAGTGGGTCCCTCCATATGATGGCTGAGGAAACAGGCTTGCATAGCTGCTGCTAGAGATAAGAGAGGCTGTGATGGCAGAGTGAAGCTTGCTGTCATCATATCCCAGTTCCAGCAGCCTTTCTCAACACAGGAATCCATGGGCCCTCTTTCCACCCCCTAAATCTGCATCTTCAGAGCCATTTAGGTAGTCTGAAAATAAGTTCAAGGCAAGGTATTATTGGCTGAGAGTAGTTGGTACCTCTCCCAAGAGTAGGTACATTTTTTTAAAGGGTGCTTTTTTTTTTTTTTTTTTTAATTTGACACAGAGAGAGATCACAAGTAGGCAGAAAGGGAGGCAGAGAGAAAGGGGGAAGCAGGCTCCCTGCTGAGCAGAGAGCCCAATGCAGGGCTTGATCCCAGAACCCTGAGACCATAACCTGAGCTGAAGGCAGAGGCTTTAACCCACTGAGCCACCCAGGCGCCCCAAGAGTAGGTACATTTTTGACCTGGGAATTTTGTTAATAAAATGTCATATTCCACTTTCAAATGGTGAGACTTGAGAGTGCAGTTGGGAATTGAGATTCTTTTATGAAGAAGAAGCATTAGTGTCCTTCTGAGTCTTACTAGGCAGTCTGTGCTTATACAACAGTTCCTTAAAAAAGCATTTCATGGCCTCTGAGCAGGATTCAGAAATCCTCAAGAATTCAGAATGTCAGCAAAGGTCTAAATCTGTGTTTTATAACAGCAAAATTATTTACACTGACTCAAGAATTTTCATTACCACAGTTAACCTGGACTCGCCCTCCTGCCCCAACACACACCAAAACAGAGACTCATTTAGCTCTGATCTCAGTGGTCTCCAGTGGTGCATGTTTAAATTTTGCACCCACACGTCAAATGTTCAAAAAATATATTTATCAGGAATTTAACTGCAAAATACACACATCTCCATTCCAGAGAGGACTCCTCCATTTAAGACCCACCTTCAATACAAGATTCTCAAGAGTACATGCTTATAGTTCTGTAATATTCTAGTGTTTACTAAGTTAATTTCTTGAAAATTTTTTAAAAAATGAATAAATTTTTTTCTGAAAAAAAATATTCTCCTATCTAGAAAGAACGTTTTTGTTTGTTTGTTTGTTTTAATTTGAAGTTTACCCATGGGCCATCTGTGAAAAGAAATCTCTCTGCTTGGGAAGAATGGGGCTCTCTAACATGATTTTAAGTGTCCAGCTATCCAGATGCATCAAAAATAAAAAGGATCCTTTATAAGATCATGAGAAAGCTTTGTCATTAATTGTAAATTTTTTGTGTTTAAAATATATACATGACCAAAAAAAAGTGTGCAGTGACCAAACTTATCTAGCACATACAACACACACGTGCACACATTTACGCTCTGTTGCTTACTGTCCAGGCTAAAACGAAGACTGAACTATCACTCCTATCACTCCTTTGCTCTGCATAGGCAAATACAACAAAATATCATGATGTTCACCCTCAAGGGCAATGCTTCACCTGACACCACAATCTGGTACCAATCTGGTAGGGGCATCTGGGAAGTTAGCTGAAGTGGAATTCACACACATTGGTCCCCATGTGGAAGGCAGACTCAACAAATTGCCTTTGCTAGAAAGCTATGGTTGGCTAGCCTTTTAGAGTAGAAAAAAACTGAGAATGGGCCTGAACCCAAAATTTACAGAAGAATAAATAAAAATAATGAACAATTACTGGTAATAAAAGACATGCAAATTAGAAAAAGGTGAAATGCTACTTTCTTCTATCAAATTAGTAAAGTTTGTGAACACAATGGGTGTAATGGAAGGAACTCAATCATACACTTACTGTGTGAAGTGTAAGGTGATACAAACCTTCTGGCAAACAATTTGGCAATTGGATCTTAAGTGTCCATTCTCTTGGAATCATTCTTTCTAGGATTTCATCCTAAGAAAACAACCAGAAATGTGAACAAAGATTTATGTACAAAAAAAAGTTGCAGTGATATTTTAAAGGGAAAAAGTTGGAAACATCCTAAATACCCAAGAATTAAGCATATTATAAATATATAGATATATATCTCCCTAAAATGGAATCATTTGCAATCATTAACAATTAGGTCTGTGACTGGAAGTCCTAGCCATTGCAGTCAGGCAAGAGAAAAAAAATAAAAGGCATCCAAATTGATAAGGAAGAATCAAAATGTTCACTCTTTGCAGATAACATGATATTATACATAGAAAACCCTAAAGACTACCAAAAAAATACCAGAACTAATAAACAAATTCAGTAAAGTTACAAGATACGAAAGTAATATACAGAAATACGTTGCATTTGTATACACTAATAATGAAGCAGCAGAAAGAGAAAGTAAAGAAACAACCCCAATTGCAATTGTATCAAAAATAATAAAATACCTGGGAATAAACTTAACCAAGAAAGTGAAAGACCTGTACTCCAAAACCCATCAAGCACTGATTAAATAAATGGAGATGATACAAACAGAAAGCTATCCCATCCTCATGACTTATATTATTAAAATATCCACCCAAAGCCATCTACAGATTTAACGTAATCCCTATCAAAATGCCAACAACATTTTTCACAGAAATAGAAAAAATAATAATAATATTTGTATGGAACCACAGAACACCCTGCATGGGCAAAGCAGTCTTGAAGAAGAACAAAACTAGAAGTATCACAATCCCAGATTTCAAGGTATGTTATGAAGCTGTGGTAATCAAAACAGTATGGTACTGGCACAAAAATAGACACATAGATCAACAGAACAGAGTGGAGAACTCAGAATTAAACCCATGTTTATATGGTTAATCAATCTAAGACAGAAGAACCAAGAATTTACAATAGGGAAGACATTATCCTCAACACACGGTGTTGGGAAAACTGGACAGCTACATGCAAAAGAATGAAACTAGACCACTTTCTTACACCATACACAGAATAAAGTCAAAATGGATTAGAGACCATCAAATTAGAGACCTGAAACCGTAAGACTCCTCACGGAAACATGGGCGGTAATTTCTTTGACATAAGCCACAGAAATATTTTCTAGATATGTCTCCACAGGGAAAGAAAACAAAAGCAAAATTAAACTGTTGAGACTACACAGAAATAAAAAGCTTTTGCACAGTGGAGGAAACTATCAACAAAACAAAAAGGCAACCTAATGAATGGGAGAAAACATTAGTAAATGATACATCCAATAAGAAGATAATATTCAAAATGTGTAAAAACTCATACAACTCAACACCAAAACAAAAACAAACACAATCCAATTAAAAAATGGGCAGAGGATCTGAATAGACATTTTCCCAGAGAAGACATACATATGGCTGACACATGAACAGATGTCGAACATCACTCATCATGAGGGAAATACAGATCAAAACCAGAATGCAATATCACCTTACAGCTTCCCAGAATGGCTAGAATCAAAAAGACAAGAATCAACAAGGATTGGTGAGAATGTGGATAATAAAGGAACCCTTTTGCACTACTGGTAGGAATGCAAATTTTTCCAGCCACTGTGGAAAACAGTGTGGAAGTTGCTCAAAACATTAAAAATAGAAACACTCTATTAATTCCACTAATTAATTCGTTAATTCCACTACCAGGTATTTACTCAAAGAAAATGAAGACACTAATTCAAAAAGTAGATACACCTCTATGTCTATTGCAGCATTATTTATAATAACCAAGATATGGAAGCAATCCAACTATCCATCCATAGATGAATGGATGAAGAAGACATGGTATATATGTACAATGGAATATTACTCAACCATAAAAATGAAAATTTGCCATTTATAACAACATGGATGGATCTAGAGTGCATAATGTTCAGTGAAATAAGTCATCCCAAGAAAGATAAATACTGTATGATTTCTCTTATACATAGAATTTAAGAAACAAAACAAATGAACAAAGAAGAAAAACCAAAAAACAGATTTGAAAATAGAATCAACTGGTGGTTGCCAGCTGAGTAGTGGGTGAGAGAATGGGTGCAATAGATAAAGGGAATGAGAGTACACTTACCTCTTCTTTTTCTTTTTTTTTAAGGTGATTTTATTTATTCATTTGACAGACGGAGATCACAAGTAGGCAGAAAGGCAGGCAGAGAGAGAGGACAAAGCAGGCTCCTCACTGAGCAGAGAGCCCAATGCTCGATCCCAGGACCCTGAGATGATGACCTGAGCCGAAGGCAAAGGCTTTAACCCACTGAGCCACCCAGGGGCCCCTTTTTTCTTTTTTTAATCCAAAATGTGTTTACTGGCAGGCACCAGGCTGGCTTAGTTGGTAGAACATGTGACTCTTGATCTGGGCATTGTGAGTTCGAGTCCCACCTTCAGGACAGACGTAAAAATAAGATCTTTAAAAAATGTATTTCTTGGGATGGCTTCCCACTCCTCTTGATTCTGCGTGCTTGTAACACTGCATCCGTCTGGAGGCGAATCCTTTTCCTTCTGTATGCTAGCAACAGAGAGTGGAGCAGCCAATACATAAAACTACTATTTGTGCATGGCTAAAGACAGTGGTGATTTTTATAGCATTCTGGGCATTTCACATTATATGAAGTAGGAATTAGGGCTCTGCACCAGGGGGTTCCTCTCTGTGCTTCCTCTCTCTCTTCTGGGGATGGGTGGAGGAGGTCCTTGGAGGGGGTGTGTTTCTACAGGGAGGATGCCATTGCACCAAAGGCCGAGTATACTTATCTTCAGGAGCACTGAGTAATGCATAGAGCTGCTGAATCATTAGACTGTACACCTGACACTAATATAACACTGTGTATTCATTATACTTCAGTAAAAACATTAGGTCTGTGAACAATTTCAATAACCTGAAACAAATCTTAAGACTAAAGTAAATGAAAAATCCAGATAGAAAATTATATATAGTATTTTAACAATTTTTAAATATACTGGACAGGTAAATAGTGTGACTAGAAGGAAACCCAGTAAAAAATAAAAAGTCATTGGTTATTTCTAGGTGGTGGGACTGTGGGTGGTTTCTATTTTATTATTTCTATTGTACTTTCCTGTTTTCCTAATTATTCACATTGTGCAACTTCCAAATTGCTAAGTTGTGACACCTGAGGAGCACAATTGGTGTAAAAGACTACGAATGGAATGGTTTATATTATCTGAAACAATTATTTGAACAGACACTGAGAATTTTATTCCTTTTGAAGATTTATTTATTTATTTGAGAGAGTGAAAATGAACTGGGGTGAGGGACATAGGGAGAAGCAGACTACCTGCTGAGCAGAAAGCCTGATGCAGGGCTTAATCCCAGGACCCTGAGATCATGACCTGAGCCTAAGGCAGAAGCTTAATGACTGAGCCACCGAGGCACCCCTGTAATTTTTATTTTTATATTTTAGTTTTTTTAAAGGTCCTGGAGCTTTTTAAATTTTTTTCAGCATTGTTGAGGTATAACTGACAAGTAATATACTAAGAATTTTAAATAAGTATGATAAATATATTAAGGAGAAACAAACTTATTGATAAGATCAAGCAAGAAAAATAATTTCAAAAAACAAACAAACAAACCCAGGGGAAGTATGCAATTGATGAAATAAAGGACAAACAGACAGAATAGACAGCAGAATGGATACAGCTGAAGAATGAAGTGAGCTTGGATATCGGTTTGAGAGAGTCCCCCAAAAGCAGCTGGAAAGGGTAAAATTCTAGTTCAAGGAATTTTATATATTAAGCGGGAGAGAGACAGACCCAGGAAATAAGCAAAATGAGGGGTGCCTGGGTGGCTCAGTCAGTTAAGTGTCCAACTCTTGATTTTGGCTCAGGTCGTGATCTCAGGGTCCTGGGATGCAGCCCCACATGGGGTAGTTTTCAACTACTTTGAAAAACAATTTGGCAGTATCTTAAATATCTTCTAACAATGTACCCAAGAGAAACAAAAGTATATGGCTATTCAAGGACCTGTATCTGAATGATCACAGCACCTTTACCAGCAATAGCCCAAAACTGGAATGTCCATCAACAGGTAAATGAAAAACAAACTGTGGCATGGCTATGCAGTAGAATACTACTCAGCAACAAAAAGGGATGAACTAAAGATACATGCAACAATGTGGACAAGCCTCAAATCATTACGGACGTGAAAGCAAAATGAGTATGCCAAAAATGAGTATGACTCCACGTATAAAAAATTGTAAAAAAAAAAATTCCAACAAATCTAGAGTGACATAAAGTGTAGCAGCATTTGCCTAGAGATGGTTGGGGGACTGGAAGTAGGAATAACTCAGGGACATAAGGAAAATTAGGGAGTGATGAATACACTCCCTATCTTGACTGTGGGGACGATTTCATAGATGTAGACAGGCTAAAATGTGCCAAGTTGTACCTTTCCCCCCCCAAATTTTACCTTTTAAATTCATCTCTTCTGTATCTTCTTTTGCATCTGTAACGTACTGATTTGGGTGAGTTAGAGGTGACCTCTTTTGGAGGATATACATAGCCATCTTTGTATCCATATCCAGTGTTTAACACAGTTCCTGACCATGCTGTGCTCAGCAAGGCTTTGCTGGGACGAAACAAATACAGATAAATCAATGGCTCTGCTTTAAAAAACAAACAAACAAACAAACAAACAAAAAAACAACTGTAGTCCATTAGACAGACATAGGACTATTTTAAAGATGCTAACTTTTTTAAAAAATATTTTATTTATTTATTTGACAGAGATCACAAGTAGGCAGAGAGGCAGGCAGAGAGAGGAGGAAGCAGGCTCCCCGCGGAGCAGAGAGCCCGATGTGGGGGTCGATTCCAGGACCCTGGGATCATGACCTGAGCAGAAGGCAGAGGCTTTAACCCACTGAACCACCCAGGTGCCCCAAAGATGTTAACTTTTTAATGCAATTTTAATTTAAAAATTATTATGGCTTTTTAAAACTTCATTCAGACTATATCCCAGGGGAAAAATGAGTAACCCAGGAAGATTTGGAGAAGAAGAGTGGTTGGGAAATGGAGATTATCTTACCGGGTATTACTAAGTAGCTGCAGTAATCCAAATAACGGGGATCTCCTGTAAGAGTAAAGCGATGGTGCAAATTATAATGTTCACAAACAAACCACAAACTGTGAATAAGGGCTTAGTATAGGACTCAAATGTGGTACCACAGGTTAGAGGGAAAATGAAGGAATCATTCAGTAACTGGTATAGGACAGCTTGATAACTCTTTTGGGGTGGAAAAAAAAAAGTTAGACATTTAGCCCATATACCAAAGGAAAATCTCTGTAAATAAAACTGGTGTTTCTTTAGAAGTAGGGAGAGGAGGGCAAGGATATCTCACTTAGGGAGGGTTTTTCAAAATCCAAGCACTTTCTTCTCCTCGCATCCCCCAGCTGCAATCCTTTTTTTTTCTTCCCTTTTTAAAAAAAAAAATTAATTTCTTTTCAGTGTCAGCTGCAATCTTTTAACTGAAAGTCAGTGCAAATATTGAAACCCTTTCTAATGAAGGAAAATACAGGAGTTATTTATTGGATCTTGGAATGGGCAAGGACTTTCAAGTATCAGAGAATGGAATGAATCGTAAGGAAAAGAGTGGATAGATTTTGCTACATAAAGGTTGTACACAAATATTTAAGCAGAAGCAAAGGGAAAAGACCAAATGGGGAAAATAATTGCAACAAATGTGACCAGCAAAGGGTCAGTAAAATTAAAAATCATCCTTATGAATTGATTTTTTTTGGAAGACAGAAAAACATTTGAAAAGTGTTTCATCTTGTCTATAATTACTTTAACTGCTGGTAATTAAAGAAACTCAAGTTAGGCAAATACTATTGTTCCCCCAAATGGGCAAAAAAGTAAAGTAAGGCTGGCAAGGAATGAGGAAATGGGCACTCCTAAGGCTTTCTGATGGGCTTGGAAGGCATTTGACAAGATTCAGTAGAATTCTCCAAATGTCTGTAGTGTTGTTTGCCCTGTGATTCCACTTGTGGGGATCCATCCCAAAGAAATAATTATTTATATAAAAAGTCCTTCCTCCAAACAATCCCTCCTTAGGAATGTGAGCTCTGTAAAGGCAGGGATCCTATCAGTTTTATTTATTGCTGTATCCCAATGATAAAACAGAGCCAGGCACAGAGAAAGCCCCCCCAAAATATTTGTTGAATAAATGTTTTCAATTTCTAAATGTTTTATTATGAAGTATTTTTGATAGATGGCAAGATATATGCTTAAAAAATACAGAACACCAGGGCCCCTGGGTAGCTCAGTCAGTTGAGCATCTGCCTTTGGCTCAGGTTATGATCTAAGGGTCCTGGCATTGAGCCCTGCGTTGGGCTCTCCCTCTCCTTCTCCCTCTAACTGCCACTCACCCTGCTTGTGCTTTGTCTATCAAATAAACAAAATCTAAGAAGAAGGAGGAAGAGGAGAAGAAGAAGTAGTTCTCAAGTAACAGAACCATAACCTCATGAGGTATTTCCAGGGTAGTCAAAAAAGGGCTTATAATGCACATACAGAAGTGGGCACGTGCACACACACACACACCATTGTACAGAACTTGAAACTTTCCACTTTCCTTTTTTTTTTTTAAGATTTTATTTATTTATTCAACAGACAGAGATTACAAGTAGGTAGAGAGGCAAGCAGAAGGGGCAGGGGGAAGCCGGCTCTCTACTGAGCAGAGAGCACGACGCGGGGCTCGATTCCAGGACACTGGGATCATGACCTGAGATGAAGGCAGAGGCTTAACCCGCTGAGCCACCCAAACACCCTCCACTTCCCTTTTTATCCAGGATATTTCTTCAGTAAGCCAGTGGGCACTACCACTGGGGACAATATGCTTCCCAAGCAAGGCTGAAGTGTATGGATTAAAACTCCCCCAGTCCTGAGCAGGGCATGAAAGGACACAGGCAGGGACTTAAAAGAGTCACGGAACTTTTGGGAGTGGTAGATAGGTTCACTATCCTGATCACGATGATGGTTATATACATATGTCCAGATTTATCAAACTGTACACTTTAAATATGTGCATTGTATTAGATAGCCACTAATCCTCAATAAAGCTGTTTGTTTGCTTTTTAATTCTCCCAACCCCTGACAAAATTTAGAATTGCTGAAAATGAATTCTATCAAAACCACAATGAAAGGCAAAGCAAAAATCTAAAAAGAAGAGCAAGCTAGGAAATAATTGGGTAGGTTTACAACCTGCATTTTCCTTAGGTTTGATACCTTAAGCCTGGTGAACACAGCTCCTCAGAGAAGACTGGTCCATATCTTCTTCCCAGACCCTGATTATGAGGCACTCAGACGCTTACCTCGTAGGTCACCAGCTTGTCAGTGCTGCCCAGTTTCATTGAGATTTGAGATGCTGCCACAATCTGCTTCCCAATTGGTTCTTCTGGAACAGCCACTATTTTTTGCCCCCCCCCATAGGAAGGCACTTTTGCTTTATTTTTTCCTGGATTCTGTTTCCTAGAAGAGGAAAGTATTGCCTTGAGGTTCCAAGATTCCTCCCCTGCTCCAGAAAAACCGCACAAACCTTGCTAGTAAACGCTTATTCATCTCAGAAGTTGTTCTGAAATTCCTATCTTCAACCCTGAGCCACTGTTGTCTGTCCTGTGTAGACTGTCAGAAATCCATTCATTGGTGTTCTGTTAAATTAACTTAAGGCAGAGTCACCTACTGTTTCTAACATCTGAGCCTAATGTCATGAAGAGCCAAGAGAAGTGAGGGGTGACTTATATGTAGGATCTAAAGTATCTGATGGTTTGGGGCGCCTGGGTGGCTCAGTGGGTTAAAGCCTCTGCCTTCAGCTTAGGTCATGATCCCAGGATCCTGGGATCAAGTCCCTGCAATGGGCTCTCTGCTCTGCGGGGAGCCTGCTTCCTCCTCTCTCTCTACCTGCCTCTCGCCGACTTGTGATCTCTGTCAAATAAATAAATAAAATAAATCTTTAAAAAAATAAATAAAGTATCTGATGGTTTCAATAAACATACCAGCCATGGAAAGTAAAAATTTGTGAACAAAGGTAATTTTAAAGACTTGTTACCATCTACTAGGTAACAAATTATCTCAAAACTCATTGGCTTAAAACAGCATTTTATCATGTTTGTGACCTCAGGGAGTCAGAAATTCACAAGGGGCATGTTGGGGTTGCTAGGTCCCTGCAGTACAATATCCAAGGACTCAGCTAGAAAAATCTGAAGGCTAGGGTGACCCAGGGCTGGGAATAGGTATCATTTGGAAATACATTTATTTACATCTCTAGCAGCTGATGCTAGCTGTCAGCTGGGACTGTGAGAACACCAATATGTGACCTTTTCAAGTGGCCTGAACTCATCACAACATGGCTGGACAGTCTCTCCCAAGAGAACCAATGGAAGCTTTATTGCCTTCTATCATCTAACCTAGGAAGTTACAAAATAGTATCATTTCCATTGTAGTGACAAGTCCCTCGGATTCGAGAAGAGGGAACTGTGTTCCTTTGTTGGGGCTGCTGTAACAAAGTACCACTGACTGGGTAGCTTAAACAACAGAACTTCATTGTCTCACAGTTCTGGAAGCTAGATGTCCACAAGGTATCAGCAGGGTTGGTTCTTTCTCGGGTTTGAGAGGAAGGATCTGTTCTAGGCCTCTCTCCTTGGCCTGTAGATGGCCATCTTCTCCCTGTGTCTCTTCATGACCCCCCTTTTTGACACAAGTCATACTGGTTTGGAGCTGAACCTAATGACTTTAACTTGATGACCTATCTAAGAACTCTATGTCCAAATAAGGTCACATTCTGGGGTGCTAGGACTTCAACATATGAATTTTGAGGGAACCACAATTTAATTCATAAAAAGAACATAGACTCTCAGGGTGCTTGTGTGGCTCAGTGGGTTAAGCCTCTGCCTTTGGCTCAGGCCATGATCTCAGGGTCCTGGGATCAAGCCATGCATCGGGTTCTCTGCTCCTCAGGGAGCCTGCTTCCCTCTCTCTCTGTGTCTGCCTCTCTGCCTATTTGTGATCTCTGTCTGTCAAATAAATAAATAAAATATTTTTAAAAAAACATAGACTCTCAACTCTCAAGGGACAGACTGTCAAAGTCACCACATAAAAAGTGTGTGAGGGAGATATTATTACTACAATCTTCAGGAAATAAAAGCTACTACATCATGATATAAAATGTTTAATAATTAGACTCTACAATAACTTACATTATTCATTTCAGATAAGTCAGCACACCACATAATAAAACATATAATTTTGGTAGAAAGCTATTTTCATGTGTATCATATTTTTATGATGGTCAGAGAGCTCAAATACTGTATGTTGGTTCCAAACAAGACACCTGGAAAATTTATGACTGACTTTTCCAAGGCAGTGAAAGGATGTTGTTCAAAAGCTGGTGCTTCCAATAGAATTTCCAGCAGAGTATTATTTCTGGCCCAAGGATTTGCTCTACTTTAAGCTCCTTTCCTGATTTGCTTATTTGTGGTAGACACTCACTATTAGTGCCTGTAGTTCTTCCTTGAGCAATCTTGTCCTCACTCAGAGGAATTTGTGTCTGTTAATTTTATTTTGTAGGCAAAGTAAATTTAAACATTTATTTTTATCAAGTTTTAGGAAAAACATATTATTAAGTACCTGTTATAACAATAAATCTTATCATGCTTCATTTGTTGCCATTAGTATTACTACTTGACTTACAGCACAAAAAAATAGGTGCCAACCCCATTAGCAATTTTCTTTTTCTTCTTTTAAGATTTTTTTCATTTTTAAGTAATCTCTACACCCAACATGGGGCTCGCTCTCACAACTCCAAGATCAAGAGTTGCATGTTCTCCTGACTGAGCCAGCCAGGCACTCCAGCTAAAGGGTAACACTCTTTTTGGCCCAATGCACATCAGCAAATGTTCTCCAACAATAACCACTGAATAAGGATTTCACAAAAGCCAGTCTCAAAAACTTAAACATTTCTTTTAAAAGTGGGTAGACACTGGGTGCCTGGTTGACTCAGCTGGTTAGGCATCTGCCTTCAGCTCAGGACATGATCCCAGGGTCCTGGCATCGAGCCCCACATCAGGCTCCCTGCTCATTGAGAATCCTGCTTCTCCCTCTCTTTCTGCCTTTCTCCCTGCTTGTTCTCTCTCTCTCTATATCTCTCTCTCAAATAAATAAAATCTTAAAAAAAAAAAGTGGGTAGACACCTAGTTATTCCATAAGCCACTGAGCTAACCCCCAAACTGCTTTTCCAGTATTGTCTACTCTTGCCACTTTGCTTTACTTGGTCAGCTTCTCTCTTCCTGCCTACTTGGGCAGCACACATCACAGGGCCCACCCAGATCTACTGAATGAGAACCTCTCGAGGTTTCCCAGGTAATTCTGGTCATCAGCTAGGTCTGCTAACTACAGATTAGCGTGACCAAATTCAAGTTTTTTAAGCTTAGCCTAAAAAGTCATTAGCTCTGTTCAACTCTACAGTTGCATAACTTGTCACTCCCCACCTCATGATTTACCCATTAACAATACTCAAGTGGCAGGGTGCCTGGGTGGCTCAATGGGTTAAAGTCTCTACCTTTGGCTCAGGTCATGATCTCAGGGTCCTGGGATGGAGCCCTGCATCAGGCTCTCTGCTCAGCAGGGAGTCTTCTTCCCTCCCTCTCTCTCTGCCTGACTCTCTGCCTACTTGTGATCTGTCTGTTAGATGAATAAATAAAATCTTTAAAAAAATAACAATACTCAAGAGGCACCTGGGTGGTTCAGTTGGCTCAGTATCCAACTCTTGGTTTCAGCCCCAGTTATGATCTCAGGATTGAGCTCCCCCCCATTCCCCACTTAGGCTCCATATTCAGCACAGAGACTGCTTGGGTTTCTCTCTCTCACTCTCCCCTTCTACCCCCTCACTCCCCTCAAAAGAGAAAATCTAAAAAACAAAACAAAACAAACAAACAAACAAAAAACAAAATAATACTCAGTATGTTGTTTCCCCCCACCTCAGGCCCTTCCCAGGCTGAAAACCCTCCACCCACTTTGATTGCCAAACAATCTATTTTGCCTCCAAAATCCAGCTTCAGGGTCTGCTTCCATGAAGCCTTCCCTGACTACCTCACCTTCACCCCAACCCAGGATTAATCCTTCTCTCCTCTGTATTCTAACTGCACCATGTTCAAGCAGTAATCAGCACACCGTGTAGAAATATACTTGCTTCCTCTCTTCCCTGCCAGAGTATGATCTGCTTTAAGGCAGTGTCTGTGCCATTTCCCCCATCTGAGCCTGGGCTGAACTGAATCAGAATCAAGTGGTTTATGGGAGTCAGCAAAGGAGTCCTTTGTCAAACAGGTTAAACCTCCTTTGTACAAACTGCTTGATCTTACCATGTTCTGTCAGGCTGCTGTGTGTTTGTTCCTTGCCTGGCTCTGGCATGCTCAAGAATATTTATTTTCAGTATTAACACAGTACACACAGGTTCTTTCTCTCAGCAAGAAAGCAGGGACCTATAAAGAGGAAAACAGACTTCACCTGCTGTGCCGACAAACTTGAAGGGCATTAGTATTCGAGGAAAAACCTCCCAAACCAGGGCCTTCCTGGTTTCTCCTGGCGCAGGTGCTTTTGCTCCCCCCTTCCCCTCATATTTCACGGCCTTGTTTCCCAGCCCAGACAACAGGGATCGACGTTTGCTTTATGTTGCCTGCCTTCCGTCTGTTATTTGGGTCTTTGCTTGTCATTTTGACCAAGATTGCAGCTGTGGCCCATTACTGACCCTCCCATTTAAATGACATCAGTTTCCAGCCAACAAAAGCTTCACAGATTATATAAGAGCTCAGTCACATCAAGAAGTTTGGCTTTGCTCATCCAGAAGCTGGGGATTTGGTGTTGCCTCACAGTCAGAGGACCGAAGTCTTTGCCTCTAACACTGGCTGGTCTCTGGGACAATGGCAAGAGGAACTCTCAGATAACAGACAGGATGATACGGAGGAGTTCTCTGACTCAACGGGGCATCTGAGTTTCTGGGTTAGGGGCTTGTTAGAAGCCGATTCCTGAGTCAGTGGTCAGGAATGGTGATCCAGTGGTGAGGCATCGCCTGAACACTGCATTTCTAAAAAGTTCCCACGTGATGCTGATGCTGGTCCAGGGACCACAGTTTGAGAACCACTGTGGTAGAGTGTGTCCAGAGAGGGGGACCAAGCCGTCAATCTGACTTGTTAAATCTAGAATAGATTGATCAGCATATGACTGGAAGAGATTTTAAAGCTCTGGCTGCCCAAGCTTCATCCCATTATAAATCAGAATCTTTGAAAATTTGACAGAAGTATCAGAATTTTTTAAAACTTTCCAAGTGCTCCCCAACGTGTAGGCAAATTTGAGAACCAGTGATATAGACCTGCAGTTCTCAGACCCGGGTGCCAATTGAAGTCATATGGGAGCTTTTAAACCAGGTTCCTTCCAGGACCTTACCCTGAACTAATTAAATTGGAATATCTGGGTGTGAGGCCTGGGAAGGCTGCCTTCATTCCTTTATCCCTTCCTTCCCCCTTGCCCTCCTGTTCAGTTTTCCAGATATTCCCAAAGTTCAGCAGTCTTGGAGATTACTTTTTTTTTTAAGCTTTTCAGTGATTATTGTGATTTTTTAAAAAGATTTTATTTATTTATTTGAGAGAGTGAAAAAGGGAATACAAGCTGGGGGAGTAGAAGGAGAAGGAGGTTTTCTGATGAGCAGAGAGCCCGATGAGGGGCTCAATCCCAGGACCCTGGGAATCATGAGCTGAGCCAAAAGCAGATGATTAACAACTGAGCCACCCAGGCACCCCCAGTCTTGAAGATCACTAATCTGGACTTCAATGTATCTGTATTATAAACTGTCGTTTTTGCTGCAGTTGATAAATCCCTTGGTTTTTTTTTTTTTTTAAGATTTTATTTATTTATTTGACAGAGAGAAATCACAAGTAGTCGGAGAGGCAGGCAGAGAGGGAAGCAGGCTCCCTGCTGAGCAGAGAGCCCGATGCGGGACTCGATCCCAGGACCCTGAGATCATGACCTGAGCCGAAGGCAGCGGCCCAACCCACTGAGCCACCCAGGCGCCCCTTGGTTTTGTTTTTTAAAGAATCCTTTATTTGAGGGGTGCCTGGGTGGCTCAGTGGGTTAAAGCCTCTGCCTTTGGCTTGGGTCATGATCCCAGGGTCCGGGGATCGAGCCCCGCATCAGGCTCTCTGCTCAGTGGGGAGCCTGCCTCCACCTCTCTCTCTCTGCCTGCCTCTCAGCCTACTTGTGATCTCTGTCTGTCAAATAAATAAGTAAAACCTTTTTTTAAAAAATTAGAAAAAAAAGAGAATCATTTATTTGAGAGAAAGAGAAAGAGTGCAGGCACACATGTGAGTTGGGGGAGGGAGAGAATCTCAAGCAGACTCTGCACTGGGCACAGAGCCCCACTCAGGCTCTATCCCATAACCCATAAGATCACCACCCAAGCTGAAACCAAGAGTCAGATGCTTAACCAACCAAGCCACTTAGTCACCCCAATATCCCTTGTTTTAAACAATGGAAATTGAGATGATGATTTTTATTTTTTTGAAACTAGGGAAGACTGGGTGCCTGGGTGGCTTAGCTGGTTGGGTGACTGCCTTTGGCTCAGGTCATGATCCTGGGATGGAGTCCCACATTGGGCTCCTAGCTCCATGGGGAGTCTGCTTCTCCCTCTGACCTTCTCCCGTCTCACACTCTCTCTCACTCTTTCTCTTTCTCAAATAAATAAAATCTTTAAAAAAAAAAAAAAAACTAAAACAAAAGAAACTAGGGAAGACTGATCCAAGCGGGAGTGGGTTCAGGGGAACAAATTCATCTTCAGGGTGAACCCCCTAGCAACAGGGCCATACGTTCTCTAAAAAATTACCTTGAGTATTTACCCTAAAGATACAAATGTAGTGATCCAAAGGGGCACCTGCACCCCAATGTTTATAGCAGCAATGTCCGCAATAGCCAAACTATGGAAAGAATCTAGATGTCCATCAACAGATGAATGGATAAAGAAGTATAAAGATATATAAATTTAAATATATATAAATTTATATTTAAATATAAATATAAATATATATATGTATATATATATACACACATACACAAAATGGAACACTATGCAGCCATCAAAAAACCCCCGAAATCTTGCCATTCTCAACAATCTGGATGGAACTAGAGGGTATTATGCTAAGCAAAATACAGAGAAAGACATTTATCATATGATCTCTTTGATATGAGGAATTTGAGAGGCAGGGAAGGGAGTTGTGGGGGGATAGGGAGGGAAAAAATGAAACAAGATGGGATTGGGAGGGAGACAATCCATAAGAGATTCTTAATCTCATGAAACAAACTGAGGGTTGCTGGAGGGGTTAGGGATAGGATGGCTAGGTTGTGGACATTGGGGAGGGTATGTGCTATGGAGAGTGCTGTGAATTGTGTAAGCTTGATGACTCACAGACCAGTAGCCCTGGGGCAAATAATACATTATATGTAAGTTTTAAAAATATATTTATTATGGGCATAAAAAATTATCTTGGATGGCTCTTCTCAGGGCCCACCTGGCCCTGCAGCCTTGGGAGTACCTGGGAGTTTATTAGAAATGCACATTCTCGGGCCTATACCAGAAATCCTGGGGGTTGGGCTCTTGAATCTGGGTCTTGGCAAGCCCACCAGATGATTTTGAAACATGTGAAGGTTTGAGCACCGCTAACCAGCAAGGCAGCAGTGAGGAAATTAACATCTTGATCTTCCATTTCTGATGTCGATCTTTTTTTTTTTTTTTGACACACCACACTACCTGTGAAAAGACAACAGTAACAATGGCAGCAGCAGTGCCAGAAGCCCCCTGACCCAGTGCCATGTGTCTCAGTGTGCGATGGAACCGTCACACCTCCACCAAGCCCTGGTTATGGGCTTCCATCCCTGACCTTTCTGTTTTGCCTTACCATGAGGTTTTGTGTCCTTGGTAGGATGGCCACAGGTAATCCCCAAACTCTGAGACCCATTTGCATTTAGTAGATGGCTGCCACTCCAATTTGATTAAAGCAACTTAGAGGGCTCTTTGGGGCTCCAGTTTGCCTGCCTCCTGCTCTCCATTTCCTCACCAGATGGGGTCACATAATCTCTAAGTTTTATGCAGACCAACAACATATGAGGCTGTGCAGCCAGGGAGATGAGGGAGGCACTGCTAGATTGAACCCATCAGTATTTTACCAGAAGTCACAGCTTTCCTCTCAGCCTGAACAACAACAAAACAGGAAGCAGTTTTTTTTTTTTTTTTTTTTTTTTTGTCTTGGTCATCAACTATTATCAAGTGTTAGCAAGACCCCCAGGCAGCATGAGGCCTCATGGCCTGTCTGGGATGGAAGCAGACCACATAAGAAATTTGTGGTGACACCTGTAAACTAAGCAGTCCCTTTGCTGCTGTTCTCAACAAGGAAGGGAACCTACTTTTATTGAGCACATACTAATTCTCAGGATTTCACATATGTCATTTTACTTGATCCCAACAACATTGTAAAGTGAAGCAGTATTATTCCTACTTACAGAAATACAAATATATAGGAAACAAGTAAGAGAGATTGTTGTTCCTGAAACCCCACAGCTAGTAAACTGAGATCGGAACTCTCATTGTTACCCCTCTCTGCCCAAACGGGGTGCCTTCACTATCTGCACCACCCTTAAATGTTAGTCCTTGCTTGTTTCTACCACTGTGTTACACTTCCTGATATAAATGTTGAAAATAAATACAATTTTTAAGAGTATAAATGTGTGCTGGTTCATGAGTTGATTCTTGGGAGGCTCTGTAAAAATCAAAAGCATGAGCAAAGAAGAATTTATCAAGGGAAATATAGCTGTAATGGCATCAGAAATCACTCTTTCCTAGTACCTTCTTGGATCTGTTTCTCCCTTGCTCTTTCAGCTCTCCTGCTGTCCACCTTCCTTCCTACCCCAACAAGGACTTTCATAAACCCTGCAGCTAGGCCAGGTAGGACTAATACCATGCCCAGGCTCTTCCCACACTGTGCTCTTCACTGCTGACTAATTCTACCCTCTTCTCCCACACTCCATCCTCATTCCCACCTGTGTGGGAACAATCTATTTAACACAGGAGAGTGCCTGCTTCCCCACTGCCTGGCCAGGATCGAGCACTGTATTCTTTTAAACTTTTCATCATGAATATAAGAAAAATAAAAATCTCATTTTAAATGGCATGTCCTCAATTACAGTTGAGGTTGAACACACATATTCACTTGATCTTAGCCAAAGGCCGAGTAGTGATGAACATACATATTCAAAAAACATTCCTTTGTGAATTGTTCTTTCATTTTCTTTACCCAACTTCTTTTTGGGAGTGGTTCTTATTTTTTTGTTTTTAAGATTTTATTTACTTATTTGACAGACAGAGATCACAAGTAGATGGAGAGGCAGGCAGAGAGGAGGAAGCAGGCTCCCCGCTGAGCAGAAAGTCTGATGCAGGACTCGATTCCAGGACCCTGAGATCATGACCTGAGTTGAAGGCAGAGGCTTCAACCCACTGAGCCACCCAGGTGCCCCAGGGAGTGGTTCTTATTGATAGGTAAGAATCTTTATTTAGTTTTTTTTTTTTTTAAGATTTATTTATTTATTTGGGAGAGAAAGAGAGCGGGAGAGAGAGCGTATGTTACCAGGGGGCAGCGCAGAGGGAGAGTGCTCCTCATGTGCTATTTCATGTAGATCCTATAAGAAGGAAAGATATTTCCTTCACCCTCTGTTTTTCTTTAAACCAGCTGGCTCAGTCAGTAGAGCATATGACTCTTGATCTTGAGGTCCTGAGTTCAAACCCCACAGAGAGCTTACTTTTAAAAAAAAAAAGCAGGGGTATGTGCCTGAGTGGCTTAGTCAGTTAAGCATCCAACTCTTGATTTCAGCTCAGGTCATGACCTCATGATATGAGATCGAGCCCCTTGTCAGGCTATGAGCTGCGTGTGGAGCCTGCTTCCTCTTCCTCTCCCTCTGTGCCCACCCACCACCCTCTTTTTATCACTCCTTCTAAAAAATAAATAAAATAAAAATAAAAATAATAACTGGGACAGAAGATTAATCTGCAGCTCTTGCAACTGGACCTTTCATTACTGCAGCTGAAACTTAAAGAGAGGAGGACTTTGGGGTTAATGTGGGGGAAGTGGGCTGGATGCTGCCAAGGTTAACATTAGGGATGGGTGGGAGCTGAGAACAGCTGTAAGGGAGTGTTCTTCCCTACCTCACCCTCCAGACCTCACCCTGGACCAGCTGGAGGGAGTGAAAAGACAGAGGAGGTAGGGATCTGGGCCAAGGAAGGGGAAGGAAAGAAGGGAAATTTTAAGTCAAGCAATTGGGAGGGAATTCCTATACCAAATTCCAGGGTCAGAGGAGGGAGGGTTTGGCCTCTTACGCACGTGTGTGTTAGGTGGATAAGGGGTGGGGGGGTTGGGGGGGAGGGAGTGGTTAAGTGACCTGGGTAACTGAGCAAATTCAGACTTGTAAGGCCACTGCAAAGCCTGCTTTGGCAAGTAATGTGTATACCATCTGTCTCTCCATGCCAGTGGAAGCACTAATAAATGTTACATGCTGAAACTTTTGCATAACTTATACATAAAAATTCCATATGTCAATTGACTAAACTACATGAACACATCTGTCAAAAACAGGTCTCATAGGTACAATTTAGGACATTCCAAAGCAGCGTTATAGCTGTTTCAACCTCCAAATGGTATGAATTAACTCTCATAAGCCAGGTCTATTCTCTCTGAGTAAAGGACTGGGCTAACCAACCAACTAATTCAAGTCTGAAACCCTCTTTGCCCTTCATTATAGAAAGTATCACTAGCAAGATCTTTTCTCCCCTCCAAAATTATACTGTTGATTAACTCAGTGTTCGATGCTACATTGTTGACATATGTTAATATGGCCAAAATGATAAAGTGCTTCATTATGGGCTTGGAAAGAATATTTTACATTTCTACAAGATTGTTTCTCCAATAATATCTGTAATTTCCAATGTACACTGACAATCAGGAGGTGATTAGATCTCACATGCCAAGTATATTTTATTTTGTAAAAATCATTATATAAGAACTCCTGAGATAATGTAAACTTAGTTTACAGCTATTCTCTCACTCAATGGGAGATGCATGAAGGAGGAATGCAATCTCCCTTTAGGACAAAGCTTAGGGGTACACTTCATGTGCTTGGTCTCAGAACTTATATTAACTTTAGGGACTGGAAGATTTCCTTCTTCTTTTTACCTCATATGGACTTTTTGTTTCAGTTCTCACTTTTAGGAAAATATCTTTAGAAAAGCAAGTATAAGTAATGAATGAATGGATGGAATGAATGTATGAATGAACAAGAAAAATGAATCAGCACCTTCAAATGTCTCGAAATGATGGAATAACTCTCTCACCAAGAGAATGAAAGGTGGCAGGTGTGAATGAAAATCACACCTCAGTCTCAGAAAACTAGAAATGGAAGAATTCAATCTATTAGCAGGATGTATGAGGAAAGGCTTAGATATTTCACTTTATTACTTGATAGGCATCAGCAAGCTATTCAGGCTGAATTACTTTGCTAATAGGTGAATACTGTCCAAGACAGAGGAAGAAATAGCCTTTGACTCTGGCTTGGATACTATGTTCAGCTACACCCCTAATTTTAACAACAAATGGGAGTGGATTCAAACAGGGCAAGAAGAGGGTTTTGGAGGGGAGGGAGTGGGGGTTGCATGAGCCTGGTGGTGGGTATTTTGAGGGGCACGTATTGCATGGAGCACTGGGTGTGGTACATAAACAATGAATTCTGGAACACTGAAAATAAAATAAAATAAAATAAAATAAAATAAAATAAGACATAGGGCCTTCCCCTAAAGAATGTCTAATGCAATAGGGGAACTGAGTCAAAAGAATGCCCATTCAAGAATCCTGTGGTCAAGTTTAGTCTCAGAAAGGAAAAGCTTCAAGAAGCTGTTCAGTATAGAGGGAGTAAAATTTCAGTTATCAAATATTTGAGGATCTGTTATATGAAAGATTAAGTCTATTTGGTATGGAAACAATAGAACCAATAAGTAAACTTCACTGGAAGACAGAGTTCACCTCAACATGAGGGGGGGAAAGCTGCTCTTTAGGCCCCCCCTTTAGTATATCCACTCCCAATGGGTGCTGTCTAGGGAGCAGAAGTTTGTTCTTAGAGAGGGTGAGGTGTCAAGAATTGGATTACAATGGTTTCAGGCCCTTCAAAGTTCTACCTTACTCAACACAATCTTACTTCTTAGCATTTAATTTCTCTTGTTGAGTTTTTCTTGCGCATTGCATGAGCCACATTGGCAATAATACAGAAGACACCCAAACAGATGCTAGATCAATACTACAACAAGATGGTGAAGAGGTGGCTGTGATTTGAAGACTGTCTTTCAGTTGATCGGTCAGTCATACTCTGAGCGATGTGGCCTGCTGGGCTGTTAGCTGCTGTTGGCTACCTTAAGGATGTTGTCTTTGTTTGATCATCAGTGCTACTGTGTGACTGGAACTTTGAGAAGTAAATAAAAATGGCTTGTATTTTACTATTTAATTCTACAAAAGTTAGTCAACCTAGGGGAGCCTGGGTGGCTGTCCATTAAGCTTCCAACTCTTTTTTTTTTTAATTTTTAAATTCTTTTATTAACACATAATGTATTATTAGCCCCAGGGGTACAGGTCTGTGAATCACCAGGTTTACACTTCACAGAACTCACCATAGCACATACCCTCCCCAATGTCCATAACCCAACTACCCTCTCCCTACCCCCTTATCCCCAGCAACCCTCAGTTTGTTTTGTGAAATTAAGAGTCTCTTATGGTTTGTCTCCCTCCCGATCCCATCTTGTTTCATTTATTCCTTTCCTACCCCCAACATTGCATCTCCCCTTCCTCATATCAGGGAGATCATATGATAGTTGTCTTTCTCCAGTTGACTTATTTTGCTCAGCATAATACCCTCTAGTTCCATCCACATTGTTGCAAATGGCAAGATTTCATTTCTTTTGATGGCTGCATAGTATTCCGTTGGGTGTGTGCGTGTGTGTGTGTGTGTGTGTATAAATACCACATCTTCTTTATTCATTCATCTGTTGATGGACATCTAGGTTCGTTCCATTAAGCTTCCAACTCTTGATTTTGGCTCAGGGTTGTGAGACTGTGCCCTGCATCAGGCTCCACACTCAACAAGGAGTCTACTTGATATTCTCTCTCTCCCCACTCCCTTCTGCCCCTATCCCTGCCCCCACCCCCGCCACTCTTTCTCTCTCTCTAAAGTTAAAAAAAAAAGTTAACCCATCATTATTTCAAGTGCAGAAAAGAAGTGTCAACAATATCTGAGTAAGTATCTAGCATTTAAAAGCCACTTTCTCATATCACACAAAAGTTGAAAGTTAATACTTAGGAGATTTAATTTTCTTCAGTTGTTTCTCTTTTCCTGAAAAAGTAACTATTTTGAATGTTTTTATATCAATTACTTTGCTATTATTATAATTCCAAAATTGCTAACATGTATATATTATTTGATACACTGCAGTTTATAAGTAAATAATTTATTAAAAGTTACTTGGCAAATACAGTTATAAAGTTAAATGTTAATAGCTTTGATTTTTTATTTTTAAGATTTTATTTTTAAATTATCTCTATACCCAACACGGGGCTCAGACTCACAACCTGGAGATCAAGAGTCACATGCTCTAACGGCTGAGCAAGCCAGGTGCCCCTGATTTTCAAGTTAACTAAAATTTTGACTTAAAATTTTGTTGTTCTTAACCCTGCATTAGATAAAAAGAGTAAGCTTTATACTTACTCTTCTCATGTATAAAGCACAGATATACATATAGTAAATAAACATATACAGTAAATCTGTGGTATTAAAATCTCACAGACAGGTGAGTAGGCAAAAACATGTCTAAAAATGCTCTTCAGGGAAATGACTCTTTTTGAATAATAATTTTTTATTTTTTTATTTTTTAAGATTTTATTTATTTATTTGACAGACAGAGATCACAAGTAGGCAGAGAGGCAGGCAGAGAGAGAGGAAGGGAAGGAGGCTCCCTGCCGAGCAGAGAGCCCGATGCGGGTCTCGACCCCAGGACCCCGGGATCATGACCTGAGCCGAAAGCAGAGGCTTTAACCCACTGAGCCACCCAGGCGCCCCATGAATGATAATTATTTTAAAATCAAGAAACTCTGGGGGCACCTGGCTGGCTCAGTCAGTTAAGCATCTGCCTTCGGCTCAGGTCATGATCCCAGAGTCCTGGGATCGAGCCCCACATCGGGCTCCCTGCTCAGTGGGAGTCTGCTTCTTCTCCTACTCCCCCTGCTTGTGCTCTCTCTCTCTCTCTCTCTCAAATAAATAAAATCTTAAAAAAAAGAAAAGAAAGAAACTCTGAACTAAAGCCATCTAAGCTTTCTGGCATGAAAACATTTTGCTGTTGGTTTGCCAGGATGAATCTCGGCCAAAATTTGAAATAAGAATGGATTTATTCAGGGGCGCCTGGGTGGCTCAGGGGGTTAAGCCGCTGCCTTCGGCTCAGGTCATGATCTCAGGGTCCTGGGATCGAGTCCCACATCGGGCTCTCTGCTCAGAGGGGAGCCTGCTTCTCTCTCTCTCTCTGCCAGCTTCTCTGCCTACCTGTGATCTCTCTCTGTCAAATAAATAAATAAAATCTTTAAAAAAAAAAAAAAAAAGAATGGATTTATTCATATTCTTTTCTTGTCCTCATGTCCCTTCCTTTGCTTTTTTTCCTACCCCAGGTAGTGGTATATCTTCTAGAGACAGAATCATTCTTTTCCTTTTGGGGACAGAATCCCATTCCGTGGCTCCAGAGGTAATGGTAGATGACCCAGGTTTGCCTAGCAATGGACATGTCACATGAGTCAGACCAATCACAGTTAGTCCTGGGACTTTTGCTGGAACTGAGAAGAAATGCTTTCCTGCAAGAGTTAGCATTTGCCAGACTGTGAGCCTGGGGCTGCTAACATCTCTGTCATAACCTGGAGCAACTGTACCGGACAGTAAAACCAACCTAGCAAAAAGCAGAGCCAGAGAACCAAAAACAGAGCCAGAGCCAGTATTCAGTGATAACACCTAGAACCTAGATTCAGTCATACCTAAAGTTATCAGAACCCCTCAAGTTCTCGGTGTCTTTTGTAGCTTAAGCCAAGTGGAGTTCTGTCTGTTACCAGCAACCAGAAAGGTTTTTACTTCACAAAACAACATTGCCCAGTTTATTAATTCCATGACCCTCTGCCCAGAGTCCAGGAACCTCTTTGGTTCCTTATCCAAAGTCTGCTTTTCCCATTTGAGGCCTTAACCCCATCAACTACCCCTACTCAGAACTCCACTCTCAGGGGGACTGTTATAATTCTTGCTGGGTATGGTTTTGAATCTGAGGCACTAATCTTTTTTAAAGATTTTTTTTTTTTTTTGACAGACAGAGATCTCAAGCAGGCAGAGAGGCAGACAGAGAGAGAGAGGAGGAAGCGGGCTCCCTGCTGAGCAGAGAGCCCGATGCGGGGCTCCATCCCAGGACCCTGGAATCATGACCTGAGCTGAAGGCAGAGGCTTTAACCCACTGAGCCACCCAGGTGCCCCCTGAGGCACTAAACTTATAGTAGTATTTTTTGGTGTCACTTTTAATTTCTTGGTTAAATTGTGAATTATTATTTATTTGAAATAACATGTTTTATTTCCTTTTGTGGACACCCCCAAATGTTGCCCTGTATGTAACTGTATATATAAATTATGTGACAGTCTATCATCAGCTCACTTATCATTAAGTATGTACCATTAAGGTATTACTCATTGAAAGGCAACAAACATGAATCTATACTTACAAAATTCTACTCTGACCTCCATGAAAAATGTCTACTGTTAATTTATGACAGATAAACAGAAGGTGGAACTTATTTTGCTAATTTTATTATAAAACATGTAAATATAATTTTTAAAAATTCAACTATAGTATACTAGATAATATATTTTGGAACTTTTAAAGTTCTAAGTAGTGCATTTGCTAGCAACTGAAGTTGTTCAGTATTCCTCATAAGTATTCCTCAGTAATCTGAAATTTAATGATTTTTAAAATTTTCAACAACTCCATTCCTGAATGTTTTCAAAGGAAGGAAGGAAGCAAGCAAGCAAGCTGGGGGTGGGGGGACGGAGGTAGAGAGAGATTTGGAAGCAACAAAAGATGGCTTCCTTAATTCTATGGGTACACAATCAGTTAACATTGTCATTCTTCTGGGTACACAAAAATTTGAACAGCAGGGGAACCTGGGTGGCTCAGTGGGTTAAAGCCTCTGCCTCAGCTCAGGTCATGATCCCAGGGTCCTGGGATCTAGCCCCGCATCAGGTGCTGAGCAGAGAGCCTGCTTCCTCCTCTCTGCCTGACTCTCTACCTACTTGTGATCTCTGTCTGTCAAATAAATAAATAAAATCTTAAAAAAAAAAAATTTGAACAGCAGACCAAAAAATGGGAGGTGAAGTCATAGCATGGAGTGTGTCATTTTATCGGCCTCAGTAACTGATAGTCAAAAATCGAATCACTTAAGGAGATTTAATTCACTAGGAAGATCTAGGTTAGGATGCATTACATTTGAGGACATCCAAATGGATTCAGGAGGCATCTGAACATACTGAACTGGGAATAAGAGGCCAGGGTTTGTAATACAAATTCTAAAATCAGCCAAAACTTAAATGAGGAGGCTCAGAAAATGGCTGAGCTCTTTGAATCAAACAGAGAGAAAAGGAGAGAGGGTCCTGTAGAAAGTCTAAGGACAAGGAAAGGAGGAGAACCTAAAAAGTATGTGAAAAAATAAGGCAGGCCAGCATTAGGAAAAAAATGAACAAAAAAACAACCAAAAGAAAAAGGCCATATTGCAAATACCTGTATCATCATAGCGACTGAGAAGGTGGGAAAGAAAGTCTTGCAATTGAGATTTTGCTCTCTAGGCAACAGGGCAATCCTTGCTTAGGTCATATGTTATACGTTAAATCATCTAGTGGAGAGGGCTTCATTTTGATCCTAGTTAATAGAAGACAGATGTCTGACATCTGGCTCCATGACCAAATAGAGTCACTGCTTTGGAGCAGCTGGCAGTCATGCCTGGCCCAATCTCTGTGGGGGAACAATGACTTGACAACACGTGTGCATCCAGATTTCAAGGGAGTGGGCTACCAGAAGTATGAAATATTTCACCCAAATTACATGGAAGAAGAGTTTCTTGGTTTTGATTTTTTTTTTAAGGTTTATTTTAGAGAGAGAGTGGGGTGGAGAGGGGCAGAGGGAGAGGGAGAGAAGCTGACTGCCCACTGAGCACAGAGCCCCACAAAGGCTCAATCTCATGGCCCTGAGATCATAACCTGTGCCGAAACGAAGAGTCACACACCTAACTGCACCACCCCAGGCGCCCATCTTGACTTTTTAAGATATTTTATTTTAAAGATTTATGTATTTGAGATGAGGGAGGGAGGAGGCAGGGGGCAGGTAGGGGCAGTGGGAGAGGGAAAGCAGACTCTCAGCTCAGCACAGAGCCCAACACGGGGCTCAATCTCAGAAGCCCAAGTTCATGACCTGAGCCAAAACCAAGAGTCAGATGCTCAACCAACTGCACCACCTGGGTGCCCCTAAAGATTGTATTTTTAAGTAATCTCTACATCCAGCATGGGGCTTGAACTTCCAACCCTGACACCAAGAGTCTCACGCTCTACCAACTGATCAGGCAAGTGCTCCTTTTTGCTTTGATTTTTATTGGTACATATATTTGGTACCTATAATCAGAGAGCAGTAATTTTGTTATATTCCATTTCTTATAAAATTTTTGCATGGAATATTACCTTTATAACTCTGTAGAGTTATAGTCTGTATAATTGTCTTAGTCTGTAGAATTGTCCTGCTTTATATTCCTAAACTAGACATTTAGTTCAAACCTAAGCTATAGCTATCAGCTAAATGGGGCTGAAGGCCCTTAAAGGGATCAACCTCACTCATTTCTGAACTCTCCTCTGACTTAATAAAAATAGACAATCCCTCAAGAACAGCTTTGGCGGGTACCTGGGTGGCTCAGTCAGTTGAGCATCTATCTGCCTTTGACTCAGGTCATGATCACATGATCCTGGGATCAAGTCCCACATCGGGCTCCTTGCTTGGCAAGAGCTTGCTTCTCCCTCTGCCTGCCACTTCCCCTCTTGGGCTCTCTAACAAATAAATGAATAAAATCTTTAAAAAAACAAAAAAAAGAAAAGCTTTGGATTATCTTTAGCCAAACTTATTTGTGAATTCCCTCTACTTACCACCTTCTAGGGTCCCTCATAATCTCTTCTTCATCTCCTTCTTCCTCCTTTTCCTCCTCTTCTTCTTCCTCTTCCTCCCCTTCCTCTTCTTTTTCCTTCTTCTTTTTACTGCTCTGGGCATGGAAGGGAAACTTTATTGACATCCCAGGACCTTGGCGCTCCAGCTGGAGACCACCCTGAGGGCAAAGGAAGGACCGATGGAGGGGCCTTATTTGCTTCTGCTTGGGGCATGGTTGTTGGTGTGGCCACATTTCCTCTCCCAGCGGGTGACAGAGTGGGGGTGCAGGCGAGCATAATGCTTGAGGCAGATCTTGCCACTTATCTCCATGCTGAGCTTCAAAATTTCAATCATTCATATACCTTCTTCACAATTTCTGGCATACGCAAGTACTAAATGAACTAGCTACTTAATATTATTTATAGATCAATTTTAACTACTCAAATAGATTATTTTTTTAAGATTTTATTTACTTATTTGACAGAGAGAGATCACAAGTAGGCATAGAGGCAGGCAAAGAAAGAGAGGGAAGTAGGCTCCCCCACCAAGCAGAAAGCCTGATGCAGGGCCTGATCCCAGGACCCTGAGATCATGACCTGGGCCGAAGGCAGAGGCTCAACCCACTGAGCCATCCAGGTGCCCCTCAAATAGATAATTTTAAAAAGGAAACTGTATTTCTACCAAAAATAGCAAGTTAGTTTCAACTGCCAGAGTGAAGATAAATGTTAATTCTACCTAGATAATGCTGCCAGCTCTGAGATTAAGGCTACCTTCTCTAAAAGGATATTAGCAAATGTTACAAAAGATGTTACCTCCTAGAACCAAAAAGATGTTCTCCTTACAAAAGATGTAGAAGAGAATTGGAAAGCATATAATTCTATCACTAAGTAATGACTTATCTCAGCATGAACCACCCAAAATCTGATTAAAGTGTGGTAAGTGTCCCATGGTTTGAGAAATAATACTATAGCTTGTCAAACGGCTTGTGGTTCATGCCTCCTTATTCTTCTGTGCCTAAAATGCTCTCCTCTCTTTTTCACTGAGTTGATTACTCTAGCTCTTCAAGACCAAGGACATGTTCTGTGATATGCAATTCCAGGCCAAGTGTGACACCCTTCCTTCTTGCTTCCTCAGCATCCCATCAGCCTATTTCAGAGCATATAACAACACACTGCAATTAACAGTTTGTCTGCCTCTTCATGAAAGGGAGAGTCTGTTTGTTTTGTTTTGTTTTTTTAAGATTTTATTTATTTATTTGACAGAGATCACAAGCAGGCAGAGAGGCAGGCGGGGGCGGGGGGGGGGGGGAAGCAGTCTCTCTACCGAGCAGAGAGCCCGATGTGAGGCTTGATCCCAGGACCCTGGCATCATGATCTGAGCAGAAGGCAGAGGCTTTAACCCACTGAGCCACCCAGGTGCCCCAAGGGAGAACTTTTTCAGGGCAGGGCTGGGTCTGTCATCTCCATGATCTCATGACTATATGACAATCCCTAGTTAATACATGTTTCTTTCTATATACATGCATAAATGAAAAAAGATATGAATAATCCATCAATCCATAGAGCATACTAAAACAGCAATTGTCAAATTTCTGGGAAAACTTGATTAAAAATAGACGCCTAGGCCCCTGCCCAAGTCTACATCAGTGAGCCTGGGACCCTATCTGCATTTTTTTTTTTTAACTCTCTAGGGGACTGTGACTCAAAATAAAGTTTGAGAACTTTTATAGGTGAGTGGACTGGTTCAGAGAGGGTGATATTTGTCCAAGAACTAAAGTAGAAATGAAACTGAAATAATTCAACCAAAGTTTGTGAAGTTTTCCAATTCAGTCTTAAATCTTTCTTGTTTTTTATATATGGAACACTTCATGAATTTGCATGTTATCCTTATGCAGGGACTGTGCTAATCTTCTCTGTATTGTTCCAATTTTAATGTAAGCACTAATGAAGTAAGCACCCAATTCTGTCTTTAAGTGTGTACGATAAGGCAACCTTTTTTTTTTTTTTAAAGACTTATTTACTTATTTTAGAGGAAGAGAAAGAGAGCAAGCGGGGGGAGGGGCAGAGAGAGAACCCAGAAACAGACTCCCTACTGAGCATGGAGGCTGGTCCCAGGACCCCAAGATCATGACCTGAGCCAAAATCAAGAATCTGGCCATTCAACCGACTGAGCCACTTAAAAGTCTACTTCTAATGGAAATATGAAGGTTCTGTTTTAGTCAGTACAATCAATATATACAACCACCTACTCCTCATTTGTTTGAATGGAGAGTGAAGAACAACATCTAAAAATTAGCTGCAATATGTAAAAGAACAAATAATGTTTATAATTTAATATTTAATGCAAATGTCATTCTCTTCATGTGTTCAGCAAATCCAAGCTCAAAATAGACTGCAGCTAAAAGAAAATAATGAGAGAGGATAGCATTTAAATTTTCAATTCTGTAAAATTACAGGAGACTGAAAAATACTATTCTTTACCACCCGCTTTGTATTTTATAGCAAAAAACATATATCATTGGAACAGAATAGAGACCCTAGAAATAAACCTACAATTATATGGGCCAATCTATGATAAAGGAAGCAAGAATATACAATGGAGAAAAAAAGTCTTTAATAAATGATGCTGGAGAAGTTGGGACAGCTATATGTAATAGAATGAAATTGGTCCGCTTTCTAATACCATACTCCAAATCCAGCTCAGAAGGGATTAAAGACCTAATCATGAGACTTGAAACTATAAAAAATCCTAGAAGAAATCACAGGCAGTAATTTCTCTGACATCAGCCACAGCAACATTTTTCTAGGTAGGTCTCCTAAGGCAAGGGAAACAAAAGCAAAAATAAACTATTGGCACTACACAAAAAGAAAAAAAAAAGCTTCTGCACTACAAGGGAAATCATCAATAAAATAAAAAGATACCTATACTGAATGGGAGAAGATATTTGCAAATGACATATCCTATAGAAGGTTAATATCCAAAATAAAGAACTTATACAACTGAACATCAAAAAAAAAACAAAAAACAAAAAACCCAAACAATCCATTAAAAAATGGGCAGAGGGGGCACCTGGGTGGCTCAATGGGTTAAGCCTCTGCCTTCCGCTCAGTTCATGATCTCAGGGTGCTGGGATCGAGGCCTGCATCAGATCTCTGCTCAGCAGGGAGCCTGCTTCCCTCTCTCTCTGCCTGCCTCTCTGCCTACTTGTGATACCTGTCTGTCAAATAAATAAATAAAATCTTTTTAAAAAAATGGGCAGAGGATATGAGTAGATACTTTTCCAAAGAAGATATTACAGATGGCCAACAGATACATGAAAAGATGGGACCGTCAATCGTCATTGGGAAATGCACATCAAAATCACAACATCACTTCATACCTGTCAGAATGCAAAAATCAAAAAGACAAGAAAGAACAAGTGTTGGCGAGGATTGGAGAAAAGGGACGCTTGTGCACTGCTAGATAGAGTGCAAACTGGTGTAGCCACTGTAGAAAACAGTAAAGAGGTTACACAAATAATTAAAAATAGAAATACCGTATGATCCAATAATTCCACTACTGGGTATTTACCCAGGGAAAACAAAAACACTAACTTGAAAAGATATATGCACCCCTATGTTTACTGCAGTATAATTTATCATAGCCAAGACATAGAAGTTACCTGAGTTACCTAAGTAAGTGTCCAAACAAATGGATACAAAAATGTGGCATTATATATATATATATATATCTGCACACCACATAGACATAATGGAATATCACACAGCCATAAAAAAGATGAAAGTGTGCCATTTGAAACAACATGGACAGACCTAGAGGACATGATACTAAGTGAATAGAGTGAGGAAGATAAATGCTCTATGATGTCCTTCACAAATGGAATCTTTAAGAAAATGAATAAACAGGAGCTCCTGGGTGGTTCAGTCTGGCATCTGACTCTTGGTTTTGGCTCAGGTCATGATCTCAGGGTCCTGAAATCGAGCCCCATGTGAGGCTCCTGCTCAGCACAGAGTCTGTTTGTCCCTCTCCCCCTGATCCTCCCCCCAATAAAAAAAATAAAACCTTAGAAAAAATGAATAAACAAAAAGCAGAATCAGAACTATAAATACAAAGAACACAATGATGACTGTCAGAGAGGAACATGGGTGGAGAGTTGGACAAAACAGCTGAAGGGGAGATACAAGCCTCCAGGGCTGGAATGAGTAAGTCTGGGGAATAAAAGGCAGAGGATAAGGAATATAGTCAATGATATTGTAATAGTGATGTAACCAGACAGATGATAGCTACACTTGTGGTAAACACAGCATAATGTACAAATTTGTCAAATCACTAAGCTGTATACCTGAAACTAACATTGCATGTCAACTATATTCAGAACAAATCAAAACAAAACAAAAACACAATGAAATAACTAAAAAGAGAAACCTGAGATACAAAGAGGTTGCAGCAAAAGAAAAAAAATATATTATTCCACAGGTACTACTCAATAATTAAAGACTAATTAAGAAAGCAGATGCTAGAGACTAGACCTTGGTGCTACTTTATATTTTGATTTAAAGATGTTGTTTTGGGGGCACCTGAGTGGCTGAGCCAATTAAGCATCTGCCTTTGACTGGGTTATGATCTGAGTCCTGGGATCAAGCCCTGAGTTTCCTTGCTCATCTGGAAGTCTTCCTTTTCCCTCTCCCTTTGTCACTTCCCCACCACTCATGCTCTCTCTCTTTCTCAAATAAGTAAATAAAATATTTAAAATATATATATTATTTTGGGGGTGCCTGGCTGGCTGAGTCAGTAGAGCATGCAACTCTCAATCCCAGGGTTGTAAGTTCAAGCTTCATGTTGGATGAAGAGATTACTTAAAAATAAAATCTTTAAAAAATAATTAAAATTTTAAAAGATGCTATTTTTGCAAATGAATGACAATAAAACTCTTGAGCAGTAGAGGATCTGGGAAAGCCAAAATAATTATGGGTGCCCCATCTACCACTTATATACTTTATTAGGTTTAGTTGAACCCTCTAGATGTAATGGTCTGCTTTATATTTTTAACTACATTAAAAAATCTTTTTGCGGTGACCTCAACCTTGTGTTCTTGCTGAGCTAAGGTCAGAGTCCATTTCAAAACTTCTTTCTGTTCTTGGGGCACCTGGGTGGCTCAGGTGGTTAAACGTCTGCCTTTAGCTCAGGTCATAATCTCAGGGTCCTGGGATCGAGTGCCAAGTGGGGTTCCCTGCTTGGCGGGAAGCCTGCTTCTCCCTCTTTCTCTGCCACTCCCCCAGTTTGTGCTCTCTCAGATAAATAAACAAAATCTTAAAAAAAAAAAAAACTAAACACTTTACTTTCTGTTTTTTTATCAAGGGTTTTTCTAGAATCCATGTGAGAAAGAACAAAAACAAAACCAAAACCACTTTGACCTCTACCTTATATCACAGCCAAAAATTAGAGCTGGATCATAGAGTTAAATGTGAAAGTTTAACTGCAATAAACAAAGGAGAATATCTTCATGGGCTGGATACAAATTTTGTAAGCAGGAAAAAAGCACTAACTATAACATTAAGTAATATCTTTTTTCTTAACCAAAATTCTCAGCTTCTATAGGCATTGAAGTATTTGCTCACTGCTTTATCCTATAATATATAGGAAATATTTTCTAATTTACAATACCAATGTTGCAAATAACAATAAGACTACTCAGTGAGGTTTACATTTTTTCCAGTTCTTTTTTCCTTTAAATATATTCTATTAAGATTGCAGAACCTACATAAGTGGTTAAAAAATAATTTGAGGGTGCCTGGGTGGCTCAGTTGGTTAAGCGACTGTCTTTGGCTCAGGTTATGATCCAGGAGTCCTGGGATCAAGTCCCGCATCAGGCTCCCTGCTAAGCAGGAAGTCTGCTTCTGCCTTTGAATTCCCTCCCTCCCATGCTTTCTCTCTCTCACTCTCTCTCACATAAATAAAGTCTGAAAAAAATCATTTGAAATAGGTTTTTTTCTCCATGTGGCTATTTTCACAATTTGATACAGGTAGGTTCTTCTGTTTCAGTCTGTTTTCAATTTCAGTGTTTGCTTTTTTCTTTTTACTCTGATGACATTTTCCAATATACAGAAGGTTCAAAAGTCAAAACTAACTGAAAACGTATACTCTGAGAAGTCTTGCTTCCATTCCTATCACCTCTATTTCTCCATTTTATTTCTGCTCACACCATATAGGTGTTTCTGTTTTAAGACTCTGGTTTCTCATTCCAGTGAGAATGAGAAAAAAATATATTTTTTTTTACAAAAATACCAAATATTCATACTTTTCAAGGTACCATCTTCTACATGTTTTGCTTCATTGCAGAGTACTCTAATGCTTTGCAGAATATTCACTATTTTTAACTATTTTTAACTTATACTCAGAGAGAACAGTTATATAAACATTAGCCATCATTAGCACACTATTATCTTCAGTCTAAGCAAGGCCCTCCTCTCCTTTTTCCTTCTTCCCTGATCTTCATTCCCATTTTCCTCCCCACAAAGGTACACACTTCAGTGGGTTTTTTTTTCCATACCAACAACCAATTCTCCAGACACCAACTAGGTGTCTAATAGATCACTTCAGTAAAGACACTATCTACCTGGAACTGGCGTTAGATCCCACCAGTTGAAGGAACACCATCCCAAAAGACTGTCCCCACTTTAGATGTCAATCCCAAATCCAAGGCCACTCTTACCAACTGGCTATAAATTGGAGGTTTCCATGACCCTACCTCAGGTTTAGTAACTTGCTAGAGTGGTTCACAGAACTCAGAAAAATACATATGTTTGCCAGTTTACAAAAATATTCAGGAACACCCAAAGAGATGCATAGGGCCTAACATGGAGAAAGGGGTATTTTTGGAATGTGTAAGCCCTCTTTTGGTTGTGTTACCCTCCCTACACCTTGATATAATCACCAACCTGGAAGCTCTCCAGTTCTATTGTCTAGGTTTCATCACTTATGCATTACTGATTAAATTATTGGCCACTGGTGATTGAACTCAACTTCTAGGTCCTCTCCACTGACTGGAAGTTTAGGAATGGAACTGAAAGTTGCCGTCCCATGGGGCGCCTGGGTGGCTCAGTGTGTTAAACCACTGCCTTCGGCTCAGGTCATGATCTCAGGGTCCTGGGATCGAGTCCCACATTGGGCTCTCTGCTCAGCAGGGAGCCTGCTTCCCTTCCTCTCTCTCTGCCTGCTTCTCTGCCTACTTGTGATCTCTCTCTGTCAAATAAATAAATAAAATCTTTAAAAAAAAAAAGAAAAAAAAAAAAAGAAAGTTCCCGTCCTCAACATTCTAACCAAGCCTTGATCTTTTGGCAATCTGCCCCATCCTGAAGCTTTTCTAGTGGCCTCCAGCACATTAGTCATCTCATTAGCATACAAAAGACACTCCTACCACTTCAAGGAGCTATGGCCCAGAAACCTGGGACAAAGACCAAATAGTTATTTCCCATTACAGTACACCTCCCTAATGTTGAAACATGACCTTAAATATGCATATATCTTTGTATTATATATTTTGTTCTGTGTTGCTTTTTTAAAAACTTTGTTAAGTAGAGCAAATATAGAAAACCATAAAGATCACAAGATAGACTCTTGCTCGCCATCCTAGCAACCTCCCATGTGCTCCTTCCAATTACCTTTTTTCCTCCCAAGAATAACATTGTCCTGATATTTATAATAACTTCCTTTTCAGTGTTTTTCCTTAGCACGCATTCCTATGCACTGTAGTTTTGCCTGTTTTTCTTTTTTTTTTTTTAAGACTTTATTTATTTGACAGAGAGAGATGCGAGAGAGAGAGAGAGAGAGAGAGAAAACACAAGCAGGGGGAGTGGGGGAGGGAGAAGCAGACTACCCACTGAGCAGGGAGCCCCATGTGGAGCTCCACCCCAGGACCCGGGGATCAGGACCTGAGTGAAAGCAGACATTTAACAACTGAGCCACCCAGGTGCCCCTCCTTTGTCTTTTTTTTTTTTTTAACATGTCTCTTAGGTATCTTTTTACCCATAGTCCCCTTTCTTATTTCTCCCTTCTTCCAGAAATGTATTGGTTGAAGTCCTATCATTTCCCATAATCTGAATTTCATTGAATGTATTATGTGGAATATATAATAACATATTTAAAGATTTATTTATTTTGGGGGGGAGGGCAGATCATCCCAAGCAAATTTCCCACTGAGCCCAGAGCCTGATGTGGGGC